>NC_087203.1:46311024-46391024 GCF_015104395.2 Macrobrachium nipponense
TCCAACAAATCATCAAGTTCCTTTTTAGTGGCGATGAGGGATATTCTTATATTTGAATGTCCTCTAGTGATTTCACGTTGTCAACACTAACTAAAGCATATCTAAGTAAAGGATGTTAACAGTAAACTTACTAATCTGTACGGTGACATGTACAAATCAATATATATATATATATATATATATATATATATATCTTATATATATATATATATATATATATATATATATATATATATATATATTATATATACTGTATATATACACATTTCTATTGTATTCTGTTCTGTAAGGCAAGGTTGAACTTAAAAAAATTTTTATTGGGTGGGCACTTTTTTTATGTAGTCATTGCATATTTATCAGTAATTATTCATACAAGATAAAAATGTTACTTAATAAAACACTTTATAATGCCACATTTCATTGAATATTTATATTAGCCACAACAACAAATAGTTCTTTTTCTTCAAATTCGGTCATTTTCAAGAAGTGGTGATTTAGTAATTGTTTTTGTTTGTTTGTATGGTGTTTTTACGTTGCACGGAACCAGTGATTATTCAGCAACGGGACCAACGGCTTGACGTGACTTCCGAACCACGTCGAGAGTGAACTTCTACCACCAGAAATACACATCTCTCACCCCTCAATGGAATGCGTGAGAGTCGAACTCGCGACCACCGAGGTGGCAAGCCAAGACTAATACCGATCACGCCACTGAGGCGCTGTGTTTTAGTAATAATCAAATCACCCACAGACCTTTTGGGAGAAATTAATATTAATATAGTGTGTGGGCAATTTAGTTTCGTAGGTGGGTAGTCGACCACCCAATTAACACGTTACGCTCAAGACCTGGTGTAAGGTACTGATACTATTTCGATCTACTCTTCCCCCGCAGAGCACATCAACTACATCCGGGACCTTATTGGCGAGGATTACGTGGGCATCGGAAGTGATTTCAACGGCGTTCCCTTGTACGTCGGTGAAGTAACCTTCTTTTATCTTGGATAATGCTTAATTTTCACCATCCAGTCTTTTAATCACCTGTTACAAGCTTTGATACACTTGCTGTAGGTCTGATAGATGTAATAACCCCTCCCCCCCCCTCCCCCCCCCCCCCCCCTCTCTCTCTCTCTCTCTCTCATCTCTCTACGTAAGTGCGCCTCACGTCCGATGCACTGTAGGCATTGCTCAAGGTTCTGTGCAGCGACAGCGTCCCTTCGGCCCCGGGCTGTAACCCCTTTGATTTCTTTTACTGTACCTCCATGCATATGCTTTCTTCCATCTCGCTTTCCACCCTCTCCTAACAATTGTTCCATAGTGCAACTGCTTTGAAGTTTTCCTCCTGTTACACCCTCAATTTTCCTTTCAGCGCTGAATGACCTCATAGGTCCCAGTGCTTGGCCTTCGTCCTAAATTATATATTCTACTCTATTCAACAATTATATTCACTAAGGAAGTGACGTGTAATCTTCGAAGGAATGTTGAATATATCTCCAGGAAACTTCGTATGTTTGTCAATGAAGTAAGATTATGTTTTTATCTTTGCAAGGAAATGGAATAGCATCTGGTATATATATATAGTATATATATAGATATATATATATAATATATAATATATATATATATATATATATATATATATATATATATATCTCACATATTTCATGTGTCCAAAAAACGCAACTGCTGAGGACTATAAAGGAAAACTCCTAATTCCCATCTGTAAGGAGAATTTGTACATTGTTAAAGTATCACCTCTAGAGGAACGATTATTTTGTTAGAGTATCACCTCTAGAGGAATATGTAATTATTTTGTTAAGGTATCACACTTAGAGGAATATGTAATTATTTTGTTAAAGTATCACTTCTAGAGGAATATGTAAATATTTTGTTAAAGTATCACCTTTAGAGGAATATGTAATTATTTTGTTAAGGTATCACACTTAGAGGAATATGTGATTATTTTGTTAAAGTATCACTTCAAGAGGAATATGTAATTATTTTGTTAAAGTATCACTTCTAGAGGAATATGTAATTATTTTGTTAAGGTATCACCTCTGGAGGAATATGTAATTATTTTGTTAAAGTATCACCTTTAGGAAAAATATTAATTATTTTTGTTAAAGTCAACCTAGAAAATAGTAATTATTTTGTTAAAGTATCACTCTAGAGTAATATAAAATCATTTTGTTAGAGTATCACCTCTCTAGAGGAATATGTAATAGATTTGTTAAAGTATTACCTCTCTAGAGGAATAATTATTCTGACTTTACCAGTAGAAAGTCATTCTTGACCGCCTTGGAAACCAAACGTGTTAATGTTTTCTCCATTCCTCTGTGTTCCCAGTTTCCCCATCGGCCTGGAGGACGTGAGCAAGTACCCTCACCTCTTCGCCGAGCTTCTGCTGGACGAGGAACGGTGGAATGACGAGTCCCTGAAGAAGCTGGCAGGGCTGAACTTAATCCGTGCATTCAGGGAAATGGAGAAGGTACGATTTGGCATAGATCTCTCGTTTCATTCCCCGTAGGGGGATAGTGCCGTCAGTGCACCTCACGTTGTGCGCTGTAGCCATTACTTAAGGGTCTTTGCAGCGTCCCTTAGGCCCCTAGCCGCAACCCCTTTCGTTCCTTTTACTGTACCTCCGGTCGTATTCTCCTTCCGTCTTCCTTTCCAGCCTCTCCTAACGAGTGAATGACCTCATAGGTACCAGCACTTGACCCTTGGCCCGAATCCTATATGCTATTCTATTCTCTTCTTGTTTCATTTTTTTAAGTAATATTATTCCCGTAGGGGAGGTAGCACTTACAGTGTGCCTTGCTTGGCACACTGTAAACGGTTGCAAAGACTCCTTGCTGTAACTTTTAGTCCCCTAAGTCTTTCTTGGGTCCTTTCCTACATAATAGCTGTCCAACTTCTTAAACTGTACTTCGATTCAGTTAACATTATTATTATTATTATTATTATTATTATTATTATTATTATTATTATTATTTATTCAGAAGATGAACCCTATTCACAAGGAACAAGCCCACCACAGGGGCCACTGACTTGAAATTCAAGCTTCCAAAGACTATTTTGGCGTTCATTAGAAAGTAACCGAAGATAATATGAAACAGAAAGAAAGAAAGAAGAGATCACTTATAAAAAGAGAATAAATAAATGAATTAACAAATTTAAAAATAAACGGAAAAGCAAGTTAGTGAGAAATCCCCGAAGTGTAATGCAATGACGCAACCATTTTTTCTTATTTTCCAACCAGGTACGAGACGACCTGTCAGGAATGTCGCCTTTCGACGAACCTATACCCAGAGAGGACATTGTGGATCACCTGGATTGTGTGAACGAGTGGCCCAAACCGAAGGAATTGTAAACAGCTTCCCACTCTTCCTCTAAGACCCCTCGTAGGCACAGTTTTCATTTCCTTGTAGCAGATTGGTATCATAGTTTTTTTTTTTTTTTTTTTTTTTTTTTTTTTTTAAGTCGTTTGTTTCTCAGATTTCATTTATAATCTTGGTAGTAGGAGTCTGTGCACTGTAGTTTTCTTTTGTTTGGTTCAGTAGTTATACAATGAATTGATAATCCTCATTTGTAAGGTACAATTCTCTCTCTCTCTCTCAAGTTGTTCTTTTCGCTTTCTCATTTATTAGAAGTAATTTCTCATTAATGATGATGATATATATATATATATATATATATATATATATAGCGGTCAGTGATACACATATAAAATCTCCGGGGATGTCCATGATACAAAGGATTTTAAAAACATCAATTTATCAAGAAACGTCGCACATGGAAATTCTCTGTGCATCATCACTTGTGAAAGAAAAGACACATTTATAAATAACAAACAATAAAACTCCAAAAAAAAAACCAAAAAAAAAGGGGCAGGAATCACCATATATTAAAAATAATCTTAAAAATACTAAAAGAACAAAGTAAAAATGAAAAAAACAGGTTAAAAAGACGCTTAAACCACCAACCGTTGAAGTCGTTTACTTTTAACTTGTCGAGTTCCATTCCTCTTCTCTTCCTCACAATGAACGGTTGGTGTTTAAGCAGTCTCTTTTTAACCTGTTTTTTTTTTCATTTTTTACTTTGTTCTTTTATGTTAATTTTAAGATATTTTTAATATATGTTGAATTCCTGTTTTTTCCACTTTTATTGTTTGTTATTTATAAATGTGTTTTCTTTTTTTCACAGACTGATGATGCACAAGAGAATTTCATGTGCGAAACGTTTCTTAGAAATAAATTGATGTTTTAATCGTTTGTATCATGGACATCCCCGGAGATTTTATAATATATATATATATATGATATATATATAATATATATATTATATATATATATTTATATTTTATATAATATATATATATATATATATATATATAATATATATATATAAATATAGAGATATATTATATATAATGTCTTCAGTAAAAAACATTTATTTTCCTAATTTTTCAATTAGGTTTGTTTTTTTTCTACACAGTAGTACCTACTTTGCTTGACTTTTGTAATTTAAATTGATCTGTTCCTTATACACACATATATACGTATATGTTTAGTTAGTTGATTCAAAAATAGATATATAACACTATAGTATTGTGTTTATGCATTACAAGTACCTCCTCTTTATCAACCTTTCCTATGAATGCCTGCATACACTGCATTCTCAGAATCCCTGTCCTTTCTCCTCTTAGGTTTCATTAGATTTTCAAACTATTCCCAAGAGAGAGAGATTTGATGAATTGTCCAAGTATACATTTCGTGGAACATTTATACGAGACCGTGAACTGCCGTGTGGAACCATCTGTGTAATTAGGGAACATCCATTACTCATGGTAATGAAGGGATGACGTCATGATAGCCTTCCATGATTTCCATATGCCCAGAACACCTTTTTTCTTTCTTTCTTTTTTTGGGAGCATGCGCAGTTCAGTTCAGCTGAGAAATTTTCCGTGTAAGAGTTTATGTACTAGAATTTTACCGAAATGCAAAAAACAATTCTGCTGAAAACTGTATTTGGTTTATGTATTCCACAAGAAAATTTTATATGTATACAATTTTGTCTACATGTAAAAAATAAAACAACTGATTATTATTGTTAGTTGGTATTTAGTATAGAAAAAATTTATATAAAATATATTTCCATTTCATATTAACGGTTGATATTATGAAATAAATTATATAGAATATATTGTCATTACTATTAACAAAAATGTATATAAAATATACTGCCAGTTAATATCATAAAAAATTTAAATAGAATATATTGCCAGTTATGACATTAACTGGCAATATATTCTATATGAATTTTTTTATGATATTAACTGACAGTATATTTTATATAAATTTTTTATAATAGTAATGACAATATATTCTATATAACTTATTTCATAATATTAACTGGCAATATATAGAATATATTGTCAGTTAATATTTTGAAAAATTTGTATATAATATATTGCCAGTTAATGTATAACAAATTGATATAAAATATATTGCCAGTTAATAGCATAAAAATTATATAGAATAAAATGCCAGTGAATGTTATAAAAAAATGATATGAAATATATTGCCAGTCAATATTATAAAAATGTATATATAATATATTTCCAGTTAATGTTATAAAAAATCATATATAATATATTGCCAGTTAATATTAAAAAAAATTACATGATATATTGCCAGTTAGTATTATGAAAAAAAAAGAGAAAAATATGATTACCAGTTAATAATGACCACAAATATTAGATAATAGAATATAGCATGAAAATCTTATAACCAAATACTGTACTATTGATAATTGATTGTTACAGTAAGGTAAAGTTGTTGCCAAATTCACGTCACTGGCAAAACGACTTTAACTAGTTGGCACCCAAGTGCCAGGTGAACGTGTCGTAACGTCCAGGAGAGCCAATTAGTGTCACCTTTAGCCCCCTCATTATTCACTGATTATGGCTGACATGAATTTTCATGTCTCACAATTGCACTTTCTTTACACAGGAATTGAGACCCTGAGAAAAACATTATTATTATTATTATTATTATTATTATTACTTATTAATTATTATTATCAGTATAAAGATGCATCTATCACCTTGTGGTGAATTTTATTATCATTATTTTATATTCGTTATTATTATTAGTATTTTGTATATTGTTATTACTTCTGATAATAATCTTTATTATTAACATTATTATTATTATTATTATTATTATTATTATTATTATTATTATTATTATTATTGAAGACTCTCTTTTAAATTATTCTTTTTAAAACAGTACATTCTTATTGTTATTATTATTATTATTATTATTATTATTATTATTATTATTATATTATTGCACTTCTTGTTGATATTCCTCTTAGATCTTAGCATCCATTTAGACTTCAAGTAACATCTGAAGTTTCGTAGAATGAAGCTGCAGAGTTGGGAACACAAAAGGACCTTGATCAGGAACGAAAGTTCCGAAGTGCCATGTATGTCACTGCGGTTTTAGGCACAACCCACACCCCCTCTAATCACTGCCAAGAGCAGGTTTTTCAGCCTGCTCCCTCCGTAAGAGGTTGTTAGTGCTGTCAGTGCACCTCATAAGGTATACCGTAGGCATTACTTAAGGTTCTTTTCAGCATCCCTAACTTCAACCCCTTTCATTCTTTTCGCTGACTCGGGGAGTGAGCCTACAAACTACTTTGTTTTTCTTGTTGGGGGGTAGGAAAGGTCTATGGAAAAGCCTAAAAAGGAAAGGTGTATTGGGTTGAGTTAAATATACTGGAATTTTAGGATATGATATTTATGATTTATTTATTAGAATGAAAATGTAAAAAGTAATTAATGTATAATTATGTTAAATATAAAGAAAAACTTTTCTAATAAAATATAGCGTATTTATTTTATTTTTCGTTGGTGAAACAAGTCTCTATATGACCATAGATTTTAGCACGTGCCCGAGTAAGCTGGAGGTCGGATCACGCCTTGTTTACTATACCTGCGCTCTTATTCTCTTTTATCCATCGTACTTTCCACACTCTCTTAACTATTGTTTCAATGTTTTTTCAACGCTGAATGACCTCGTAGGTCCCAACGCTTGGCCCTTGGCCTAAATTTTATGTTCCAATTATCTATTTATTACTTTATTATTTTTTTCTTTTTAATAATCTAGATCTCTTTTTATATTTCCCAATACCTCGTCTTACTTCTTCCTAATGAACACCATAATATTCTTTGGAAGCTTGAATTTCAAGTCAGTGGCTGCTGAGGTGGTGGGCTTTTTCCAGATGAGTAGGTTCATCTTCTGAACAGAATAATCATTTGATAATAATAATAAATGCTGATTTCACGGAGCTTATTTTTTAAGAATAAAAATAGAGAAAGGAAAACGGAGATGACCTGGATGGATTCTACTATACTCTGTTTTTTTCATCTGTCCATCCTCCTGTGGTGTTTGCGTATGGTAACACAGCGTCACGGGCTATAAATAATATCCTGTTTCGAATATTAACAGTGTAATTCGCGTACAGTAAATTATTAAAACACTTTTTAGTTGCAAATGTATACCCAGATATCCTTTTATTTACCTAAAACTTACACATAGCGTAACTATTTAAAGCTCCGGACGCAGTGTTACCATGCGAAAACACCACAGGCAGATGGACAGATGGAAAAAAACAGAGTATAGTTCGAGGTTTCACAAACACCGCTGTGCATTGTAAACCCCACGAGGAATCAATTAGTATCAAAGAAAAGATTAGAAGGATAGTATTACGTAGATTAAATGAGACCGTTACTTCTTTCTGATGAACACCATAATATTCTTTGATAGCTTGAAATTAGAGTTAGTGGCCCCTGTGGTGGGTTTGTTCCATGTGAATAGGGTTCATCTTCTGAATATATTAATAACAATAATGGTAATAATAAGTACAATGAATAAACCAGTGATCTTTTTTTATATTTTTTCTCGACTAGCTAATATTAAAATTGTATGATATCATACCACTGAATCAGGTGTATGTTCTGTAATTATGGCTGGCAGAAGAATTCGTTCCTACAGGCAACACAGAAATGTCACTGGAATTAACAATATACCCGAACATAAATGATTGTGTGATTGGAATAAAAATGATTAGTGAAGACAATTAAAAAAAATACAAGATTCAGAATAAATGACGAGATAGAGAAAGTGGATTAAAAAAAAGATGAGAATTTAAATTACTTCCTTTTTATAAAAGTGTGGCTTTCATATACAGAGGCTAATCATTCTCTCTCTCTCTCTCTCTCTCTCTCTCTCTCTCTCATTGGTAAAACTTGAAGGATTTGTAATTTCTCCACTTAAATGACAACGTAAGTATCCTAGTCTTCCTTTATAAGTGTCATAGCACAAGTAATATTAGTAGTAGTAGTTATATTACAGTATTCTGATAAATAGATCATTATTACTGTATAGATTGTTCAAGAATTTGCTTATATTTATTATGATACTGTAGCAGCAGTGGTGCAGTCTGTTTGAAGTATACAAACTTACACTGAATAAGTCTAAGTTATATATTGCTTATACAGCTAGGCGACTTAGGGCTAATTGGTGACCGCTTAGGAATGCGTACTCGGTCGGTATTCAGCCCCCTACATCCATCTGTATTGAGCTGGGCCGTAGGTAACTATTTGCAAAGGCCATCAGGTTGAAATGAACTGGTATGGGTGCAATAAATGAGATGGTAAAGAATACTGTCATCTGGGTCAGCCATTATTGATTAGTTCAAGTATAAGTTAAAGGAAAGGTATTATTCAAGTAAATTAAAAAGTATTGCTTAAGTTCATCAAAAGATAAGTGAGTCCCCGGTTTACGACATGTTTCGGGGTTATGGCGCTTACAACGCTGATCTAACAGAAGAAATATTGCTCCAAAATGGTAGAATAATAAAAATGTGGAGTTTTATTTATGTAAAACTCAATAAATACAGTTTACATCGTTTTCAATACACCCAAATCATTAAAATTAAGGTTTTATTGGCTGTTTCGACGATTTTCAACGATTTTTCGGCTTTCAACGATTTTCAGCTTACAACGCGGTGTGGGAACAGAACCTCCGTCTTAAACAGGGGACTGCCATATATTTATGAAAATATATTAATTAAAAAGTATTACTTAAGTTCTCAGTTTGACAGAGATAAATATAAGGCTGATGATAAACAGTAATGGTAAGTGGTAAAAGTTTAATACTGTCCTCCGTTGGGGGTTAATACCGTCGGTGCACCCCATTCGGTGCACTGTAGGCATTATTTAAGGTTTTATGCACCTCTGTTTATATTCTCTTTCTTCCATCTTACTTTCCACCCTCTCCTAAAAGGTGTTTCATGGTGCAACTGCTTTGAGGTTGTCCTCCTGTTACACCTTTCAAACCTTTTCACTTTAAGCTTCCCGTTTAGTGCTGAATGACCTCATGGGTCCCGGCACTTGGCCTTTGACCTGAATTTTACCTTTCAATTCCAGTTAATAGTGACATTTCCTTCAACAAGTGAAAATGACGGGAATAAAAAAAATAAAAATAAAAGTAGTATAATGTGAAACAGTTAATGGTTTCCTAATTTCATCAACAACAGTTGAAATACTCCTCCTGTGGTGCACTGTAGGCATTTACTGAAGGTTGTCTGCAGAGTCACTTCCTTGGGCAGGCCACTAGCTTCAGTGCGTACTTTGAACATCTTACTTTACCTCCACTCCTGCTTTTAATTGCCACAATAACCCTTGAACCAATCGATATCTTCAGTCTGTATACACACACCAACACAAAGCCTTAGATCCAAATGCAGAAAGAAATTAAAAAGTCTGAAGTCCGTGGCGGGATTCGAACTCGCGCCCAATATGTCAGAATGAGATAGATCAAATTAAAAATTCTGAAGGCCTTGGCGGGGATTCGAATTCGTGCCCATTATGCCAGAATGAGATTAACGTTTAACCACTGTCCACAAAGACTTCTAAACTTCTCGATTACCTCAGTGAGCAGATGGCAGCCCCCTAATGGATGGTGTTCCTTTAGAGATGAGGTTATACATATATTCCATACCCTGACGGATTAGCTTTGTCTTGAGTTATGCCTCTGTTAAGTGAAAAGTATTTTGCAAAATTGTTTCCATCCATTGGCTGAATGATTGTGTATCGTTTTTTGTTACATATACCCAGGGCTGGCGCTTGGAATTGGGGTCCAATTAGAAAATTGTAGAGATGAAGACGATTTATTTATGTCTTAGTATAAAAGCGCCTCAGTGGCGTGGTCGGTATGGTGTTGGCGTGCCACCTCGGTGGTCGCGAGTTCGATTCTCGGACATTCCACTGAGGGGTCAGAGATGTGTATTTCTGGTGATGGTAGTTCACTCTCGACGTGGTTCGGAAGTCACGTAAAGCCGTTGGTCCCGTTGCTGAATAACCACTGGTTCCATGCAACGTAAAAACACCATGCAAACAAACAAACAAAGCAAACAATATAAAAGTGATTTTCCAAGTTAAAATTTTCTGTTAATATAGCAAGTATAATAATGTGAGGAATAATACTTCCTCTGTCTTCATTTCACGTTTTCGGTAACGGTTTATTCCTCTTAGAACAGCGGTCGCCAACCATTCGAACTTCATGGACCACTAAATGTATAATTTTAAATTTGCCGGACCACTAATAAGAATTAAAAAAAAACGTAAATGCATTTATTTGAAATGCGTTTCATGTATACTACATTAGAATAAATTCAAATTTGTAATGTTTAATTTATTGTAATTGATAAAAGCTGTTGGATAGTTATGTTGGTTTTTTTCTGTTAAATGCCGGATCCAAATTTTTAATGTTAAATCGCCTTAAAATGGTAAATCTAGCATTAAAAATGCTAAATTGACAACGTAATGCTCTCTGTCTTCTGTGCAGTTTGTATCAGGGTTGCCCGAAGAGGATTAAGAAAACATAAAAATTTAAACAATGTCCCAATTTTTCTGCGGACCACTAAAATTTACTCATGGACCACCAGTGGTCCGTGGACCACCGATTGGCGGCCGCTGTCTTAGAATATAGAAAAGACTTCAAACGGTAAGCCAGAGGCTGGGCCCCCTTTAAGGCCCGGAGCCGAATTTGATCCAATTGGTCAAATAGGCTTAAAACCGGCCCTGCAAATACCCCATTCTTGTGATCTACCTTCGCGTATAATCCAAGACGGGAATAATTTTACGAGGCAGTTCTCGTCATTTTTTATCCTACCGGGATGAAGCATGTAAGAATTCTCTCTCTCTCTCTCTCTCTCTCTCTCTCTCTCTCTCTCTCTCTCTCTCTCTCTCTCTCACATTCGAAATGTGCATGCTTTGCAACGTTACATATTACTGTTTCGTTTTTAAATGATAATAAATGACATTAATTCTGTACCTTGTTCACATTACACGTTTAAAAAAAAAAGGACGGTGTTCCTTTCGTGTCTGCATTTTTAAAAAGTTAATCAGCTGGGTAAGGCCACTTTGAAGCTTACACTTCGAAAACGCACACACTCCATTCTCACGAAACTTATTCATTCATTCATTCAAACGCTCTTATTCCTCCTCGTGGCTTTCTCTCCCGGCTTCCCATTGGTCTAGAAACCCGCCGTCATCCGACAGCGTGATTGGTCGAGAAGCCACGGGAAGCTCTCTCGAAGGTATACGAACCTTTCTTCGGGCTAACTCCTTTTCGGGGGGCGTTGGTTCAGCCTGGATTCTCGTCGCTGAAGACGCAGTTTTTTCATTTCCATCGCAGGTTTTATTGGATCTGTTCTGATTTAACGGTGAAGCTACGTGACAGTTGAGAGTTATTGGAACTTTGTTAGATAGTGACCCCCAGTAATGTTCGGGAGACGTTACCTAGGACTAATATTTCTTTGTGGTCTTCGTCTTTTTGATATTTGCAGTCTTTTGTTTCGTGTTTTTGCCGTCATCCCCAACGGGTTTGTACTGAACACGCCGCAGAGGTGGACATATACCGAGTTAAAATCCTTGGGGGTCATTATCTTGCAAAGATCAGTAATTTTTGTAAAAAAGAAAAAAAAATATGACGAGTAAATTGGATGTCATGGCCACGATAACATGTAACAGTAATGGCTTTGTCTATAGGACTATACCTTTGTAAATTTAAGTTCGTCCCCTGGTGCTACGATGTCCTTAAAATCTGTCAAATCCAGGCCACAAATATTCTAGAAATTTGTAAAGGAACACGCGAGACCTCTAGGACTATCTGTGAACCTCTCAAGGTATTGTTATCGTTGGAAGCTTATAGGCCTATATGGTATCAGACCTTCGAGGTATGGCCGCAACCATTTCATTTTTTAGTGTGATTAAAAACGCCCATGCGTCATCCTTGTGCAGAACTGGTATTGATAAGTTACACCAGAGTAAAATCCCCATATCCAGTCCAATTTGGTACGTATCGATGACCCTAGTAGTTGTGACGACACAAATAAAATCGGCCCAATATCGTACTCGACTCCCGCCCGTGATGGATTCATTCTCAAATTTTGTCATTATTTGAGCAAAGTTTGAGCTTCGTCGTCTTTCGTGTGTTGGATTAAGGCTTTGTATTTATTGACTAGTTTTATATGTGCTCAAGATGCTTTTGTCCTTCATTTATGGTGTTTTGGAGCCAGACTTTTAATGTATCTTATTTTTATGTTTCTCATTTTATTAGGAGTTCGTAGTCTGTTCAAGTCTTGGGTCCTCACTTTATAAAAATACAGATCATAGAGAGAGAGAGAGAGAGAGAGAGAGAATGTACAGAAACACTTAGATAGCCCAGGAGTGGCTTTTCCATTTTCATTTTTGTCATAGAGGCAAGTTTCTCTTAATACAATGTTGGAGAGAGAGAGAGAGAGAGAGAGAGAGAGAGATGCTCTCTAGTATATTTACTTGGTTTCTAATCGTTTCCTCTTGAAGTACAAAGCAGTTTTATCCGTAGGCTCTGTAACTTACCAGTACTATAGCAGTAGACCGTGGATATGTTTTTGGTACTGAAATCTAAGTAAACATAAGTAAATGTAGTTATAGCCTAAGTGAATGTCAAGTATATTCATACTTATACTTTCTGTATATCAGTCGGGACAGTCAACGTGCAAAATGACGAATAAAAAAATATAAATGAAGTAGTACTAGGTTTCTCACGATTTCCGTCTCGCATACCGAAATGCTGAATTGACGTAACGTATGCAAAAAATATAACCACTAATGAAGACGCGGGTTTTTCTAAGGAGTGGGTGAGGTAATTAGCTATTAATTGGGTAAGGGACCAAGAAAAGCTACCTGCAACCTAACCCCCCCCCCCCCCTCTTTTTGCCAGAGCCAAATTAGTACCAGCTTTCAGTTTTCCCAATTAAAAGAGAAACAGGGTCTAATGAGCATCTGTTAGGGAGGTATGTGAATTTATACGTTACGAGTTTTACCAATTAAAAAAGCGAAGGGTAACAGTCATGGCCTTTGAAAATAGGCGAATATTTTACTAATAATTTGCAGTTCATGACGTAGATCTCCTTAAGGTTCTTTGCAGCGTCCTTTCCTTAGGCCTCTCTAGCTGCAACCCCTTTCATTCCTTTTACTGTACCTTCGTTACTATTCTCTTTCTTCCAACTTTCTTTCCACCTTCTAACAGTTGTTTCGCATTGCAACTGGAAAGTTCTATTCTGTTACGCCTTTGTGTCTTTTTTTACTCAGGTTCCAGTACTTGGCTTTTGGCCTAGATTTCATTTTCTACTTTTTTTCTGTTAGCGTTGTATTCAGACGTAATTTTATGGTGGTCGTATTTACGCAGAAAAGCGATCAGCGAAGTCAGGAGGCGATTGTAGAAGTGGTCAGGGAATTTCTCAAAAGATAATTATGAGTTTCCAGAGTGGAACTCTTTTTCCAGCCTCTCATTACAGGTCGTTGCGTGTAATTATCGGTCGTAATGTGCATGAATTAACTGAATCAAGAAAATTAGGAGATTCGAAACATTCGCTGTTAATTTGAGAGAAGATGGGGTATGAGAGTTTCACAGAGGATTGCATAGGAAAGAATTAAGACAAATCAATAAGATCTATCCCTGAATCTTACACGTAACTTACAGATCATATTGTTACAGGCAACATTAATTTAGTAATTTAGCTGGTGTCTTTGTATGAGTATTTATTAAGGTAATTTAAGACTGATTCGTATGGATTCCCGTAGAGGGGCTTAGTGCCGTCAGCGTGAGGTGCACCGTAGGCATTGCTCAAGGCTCTTTGCAGCGTCTCTTCCTGAAACCCCCAGCTGCAACCCATTTCATTCCTTTTACTGCACCTCCGTTTATAGTCTCTTTCATCCATCTTACTTAATTCCACCTTCTAGCAATTCCTGTTAATTTCCGTTTCAGCGCTGAATGGCCTGATAGGCCCCAGCGCTTTGCCTGTGGCCTAAATTCTATATTCTTTTCTATTTTATTGTCTGGCCTAAATTCTATATTCTTTTCTATTTTCTTGTCTGGCCTAAATTCTATATTCTTTGTGTTCTATTGTCTGGCCTAAATTCTGTATTCTTTTCTATTGTATTGTCTGGCCTATGTTCTATATTCTTTGTGTTCTATTGTCTGGCCTAAATTATTTATTCTTTTGTATTGGGGAGTTAAGAGCGTGCTTGCAGAATCTCCAGTGCTTGACTTCATGGCCTGAATTTCATGGTTCTTTCATTCTTTCCATCTCCAGGAACAAGAAAAATGAAGAGGCGGTTGCCAACTTCCCTTTTCCCGAGAGCAGCGATGCTACTCGTCGTGACCTTAGCGCTAGCCGAAGCCTCTGTTATACCACAAGCTTCGGACGACGCCCAAAGAGAGGCAGTGAATTTGGCAGAAAAGGGTGACGGCTCGCTACCATTGAGCTCTCGAGAAGTGTCGGACAGGGCTCATGCCCTCAGGAGAGCTCGCAGGAGGGCAGAGCAGGAGCAAGCGGCTCTCCACGCCAGGAGGTTCGTCGACGAACAGAAGGGGAACAAAGGACCCTCCTTGAGCGACGTCGATTTCGAGCCGGAAGAGGAGGAGCGCTACAGTACGTATGAATTTTTTTCGATTTTGTGAAGATGTTTTTGTGTCGCATCTAAGATCATTTAATTTCATTGTTACCTGAGCTGTGGAAATGCTGGAAGATATTGTTTTGCAAGTATTATTATTATTATTTATTTATTTTTTTTTTGCTCTATCACAGTCCTCCAATTCGACTGGGTGGTATTTATAGTGTGGGGTTCCGGGTTGCATCCTGCCTCCTTAGGAGTCCATCACTTTTCTTACTATGTGTGCCGTTTCTAGGATCACACTCTTCTGCATGAGTCCTGGAGCTACTTCAGCGTCTAGTTTTTCTAGATTCCTTTTCAGGGATCTTGGGATCGTGCCTAGTGCTCCTATGATTATGGGTACGATTTCCACTGGCATATCCCATATCCTTCTTATTTCTATTTTCAGATCTTGATACTTATCCATTTTTTCCCTCTCTTTCTCTTCAACTCTGGTGTCCCATGGTATTGCGACTTCAATGAGTGATACTTTCTTCTTGACTTTGTCAATCAACGTCACGTCTGGTCTGTTTGCACGTATCACCCTATCCGTTCTGATACCATAGTCCTAGAGGATCTTTGCCTGATCGTTTTCTATCGCTCCTTCAGGTTGGTGCTCGTACCACTTATTACTGCAAGGTAGCTGATGTTTCTTGCACAGGCTCCAGTGGAGGGCTTTTGCCACTGAATCATGCCTCTTTTTGTACTAGTTCTGTGCAAGTGCCGGGCATTCACTTGCTATGTGGTTTATGGTTTCATTTTTCGTATTGCACTTCCTACATATGGGAGAGATGTTATTTCCGTCTATCGTTCTTTGAACATATCTGGTTCTTAGGGCCTGATCATCTTGTGCCGCTGTTATCATTCCTTCAGTTTCCTTCTTTAGCTCTCCCCTCTGTAGCCATTGCCAATTGTCATCGCTGGCTAGTTCTTTAGTCTGTCTCATGTATTGTCCGTGCATTGGTTTGTTGTGCCAGTCCTCTGTTCTGTCTGTCTTTCACCTGTCTCTGTATATTTGTGGGTCTTCGTCTACTTTTATTAGTCCTTCTTCCCATGCACTCTTTAGTCACTCGTCTTCACTGGTTTTCAGATATTGCCCCAGTGCTCTGTTTTCGATGTTGACACAGTCCTCTATACTTAGTAGTCCTCTCCCTCCTTCCTTTCGTGTTATGTATAGTCTGTCCCCGTATTTGCTCTTGGGTGTAGTGCTTTGTGTATTGTCATATGTTTCCTGGTTTTCTGATCTATGCTGCGGAGTTCTGCCTTCGTCCATTCCACTATTCCTGCGCTGTATCTGATTACTGGCACTGCCCATGTGTTTATGGCTTTTATCATATTTCCAGCGTTGAGTTTTGACTTGAGTATCGCCTTAAGTCTCTGCATATTTTCTTTCCTGATCGTGTCCTTCATCTCTTGGTGTTTTATATCTCCTCCTTCCATTATTCCCAGGTATTTGTATCCTGTCTCATCTATGTGTTTGATGTTGCTCCCATCTGGTAGCTTTATCCCTTCAGTTCTCGTTACTTTGCCTTTTTGTATGTTGACTAAGGCGCATTTTTCTATTCCAAACTCCATCCTGATGTCCCCAGATACAATCCTTACAGTCTGGATTAGGGTATCTATTTCCTTGATGCTCTTACCATACAGCTTGATGTCGTCCATGAACATCAGATGGTTGATTCTGTTGCCTCTTTTCTTGAGTTGGTACCCGGCATCCATCTTCTGTAGTACTTTTGTCATGGGAATCATGGCTACTACGAAGAGTAGTGGGGACAGTGAGTCGCCCTGGAAGATCCCTCTCCTGATATTAACCTCTGCTAGTCTTATTCCAGAGCTTGTAAGTATTGTATTCCAGTTGCGCATTGTATTTTGAGGAAGCTGATGGTGTTTTCCTCTGCCCCATATATTTTCAGGCATTCTATTAGCCATGTGTGTGGTATCATGTCGAAGGCTTTCTTATAGTCTATCCATGCCATGCTTAGGTTGGTTTTCCTTCTCCTACTGGTCTTCATTACCATTTTGTCTATCAGGAGCTGGTCTTTTGTGCCCCTACACTTCCTTCTGCAGCCTTTCTGTTGGTGGGGGATGGTGTTTGTCTCCTCTAGGTAGCTGTATAGCCTTTCACTGATGATACCTGTTAGTAACTTCCACATTATTGGTAGGCAGGTGATAGGCCTGTAGTTACTGGCAATATTTCCCTTACTCTTGTCTTTTTGTACTAAGGATGTTCTTCCTGTGGTCATCCATTTGGGTGCATGGTGATTTGAGATACAATGCTGGAGTTGTTCTGCTGTTCGTAGGTGTAGGGCCTTGAAGTTTTTGAGCCAGTATCCATGGACTTCATCGGGACCTGGGGCTTTCCAGTTTGGCATTTTCTTTAGTTGGTGTCTGACTGTGTCTGGCGTGATCTCTGTGAATCTTTGTTTTATTCTCCCTGTTTCTTCTTCCTTGACTTCCTGGAGCCATGTTGCATGTTTGTTGTGTGATACCGGATTGCCCCATATGTTTTCCCAGAGTCTCTTACTTGGTTCGGCTTCAGGAATTTCTGGGTGGTTTTCTTCCCCTCTTAGTTGGCTGTATAGTCTTTTCTGGTTGGTTCCGAATAGTTTGTTCTGTTGGTATCCCTTATTCCTGTTCATTATTATTATTATTATTATTATTATTATTATTATTATTATTATTATTATTATTATTATTATTATTATTCAGAAGACGAACCCTACTCATATGGAACGAACCCACCACAGGGGCCACAGACTTGAAATTCAAGCTTCCAAAGAATATCAAGGTGTTCATTCGAAAGAAGTAATAGAAGTTAATGGGAGCAGTTATTAGAAAACAGATACATTAAGCAATAAATAAAATTATTAAAATACTACCTGTGTTTAACGTAGACTAATTTACCATCTTAACGAACCGTCTGTTGGCGTATGTAATAATTACGTAAAGAATTTACATCGTTATCCTGTATGCATTATGTGGTTTTGATAGAAATCCTTTCGTTGCAGTCGGCTACTGCAAGAACGCCTACATCCGCATGTGGCCGGGGAACTCCCGAAAATTTTGGTCCTATGGCTACGTCTACCTGAAAGAACCTTACCTGGCCAACTGCACTGCACTATGCTCTATTACTATAACACCAGGAAGTATCCGGTAAGTGAGGTGAAACGAATCCAGGAATTGGAAAGAAATCGTCATATTTGAATACCTTGTCTCCCTGGTATAAAATTTCTGGTTTTTATTCCTTGATAAATTGAATGACTTGTCTCCCTAGGATAAAAATTCTGGTTTTTATTCCTTGAGAAATTGAATGACGTGTCTCCCTAGGATAAAAATTCTGGTTTTTATTCCTTGAGAAATTAAATGACTTGTCTCCCCTGGTATAAAAATTCTGGTTTTTATTCCTTGATAAATTGACGGACTTGTCTTCCTTTTGTAATAATTCTGGTTTTTATTGTAATCGAATGAAATTGATAACACGGTTCGATATATTTTACTTTCTTTATGATAAGGGGGAGATAAATGCTTGCTATGAAAGGTCATCGTGATGATATGGAAGGTATCGTTCACGGACAAAAATAATACTCTCTCTCTCTCTCTCTCTCTCTCTCTCTCTCTCTCTCTCTCTCTCTCTCTCTCTCTCATTTCTATGTTAAGTTGTTCATTAGGCTCTGGAGATTATAACCGGTCTCTATGGGTATTTAGATAGACTGCAAGCTAACGAATGATTTTAAAATGAATATTTATTGCATTTATTTGCGTCTTATATTTCCTATTATTACTAACACACTTTAAATACACACTCATACACACACACATTATATATATATATATATATATATATATATATATATATATATATATATATATATATATATATTAGTGCGTGTTTTATGTATCGATATAAACATATCTGTGGGTTTCGAGTGCCTTCATTTATGCATTCAGCTACGTTAATTACATATTGATATGTCCACTTCTCTGTTGATAGAGCTTAATAACGTCTTCATAATTGCAAGAAGTGGAAAAAATATGTTGTACAGCAAAACATACTCACGACTGACCCTTCCATAGAGTAGGACTTACCACGAGGGAACTCAGCATTTATTTAATTACATTTTTAACTTGTACCCGTGCAATACTTCATGTTTACAATCTAGTCAGACGAAGTTTGGACAACATTCTCACGAGTCTGTGCCTTCTGTCTATGCATGTCTTTTACTGTATGTCCGTTCATATTCCCTTTCCACCATCTTAATCTCCTTAACCCTCTCCTAACAATGGTTTCATAGTGCAACTGGTTTGAGGTTCGCCTCCTGTTTCACCTTTCAAAGTTATGCACTCTCATTGTCCCCCTTTCAGCGCCGGGTGACTTCTACTAGGTCATCCAGCTCTTGGCTTTTAGCTTAAGTTTCTGCATTTCAACTCCGTCTCTGCTTCCACAGAACGACGATTTCTGCAAGTTCGGCTTCAGGGTCAGAGGATCATTCGAGGGTCACACGGACTCGTACGCAACCTGTACCGACACCGATTACGTCTTTCTCAATGACTCGAACGGCCATGAAGCTTAGTAAGTACAGTCTTTCTACCTGTTCTTTAATCATAACGTTTTTTATTTCTTCGTGATTTAAAATCAAACACACACACACACACACACACACACACACACACACACACACACACATATATATATATATATATATATATATATATATATATATATATATACATATATATACTATATATATACACATATATATATATATATATATATATATATATACATACACACACATATATATACACCATATATAATATATATAAAATATATATATATATATATATACTAAATATTTATATTATATTATATATATAGTATATATATATATATATATATATATATATATATATATATCATATATATATATATATATATATATTATATATAAGTATATATATATATATATATACTATATATATATATATATATATATATATATATATAGATATATATATATACTATATATATATATTATATATATATATATATATATTATATATATATAGATTATGATAATATCATATATATATATATAGTATAATATATATATATATCATATATATATATATATATATATATATATATATATATATATATATATATACTGCATATAATAAATAAAATACGCAAAAAATAAATAAGCATCGCTCGCTGTGTATAATGATAAACTGATTCAGACTCTCAGGTCATAGACCCTTCATGGGAGTAATTATTTATGAAATTAACAAGCTTGCAAGCAGAAACCAATTACAAGTAATGAGATCTCCTGACTCTGAAGGAAAGTTGACTCAGTGATTGACGTTGGTATTTTTTTTTTTTTTTTTTTTTTTACAATTGAATCCATTAGTAAATATTCTAGATCTTTGGAGAGGGTTGTTAATTATAAGATATATATATGTATATATATATATATATATATATATATATATATATATATATATATATATATATATTACACAATTACAATGTTCCCCTCGTATTCGTGGGGGGATTTGTACCAGACTCTCCCCTCCCAGTGAATAGCTTGAGTCTTCAAATAGTTGAAACCTCTATAAAAACACTTAAAACTGCCAATTTCATTAATTAAAACTCAAGAAGACCTCACAAAAAATGTTTATCCCTGGTTATTTTAAGTTTTATCACAAAAAATGCATTTTATGATGAAATTGATAAAAAAGATAAAAGCTAATATTTCTTATATAAAAATACCGCAAATAGGCGAATTTTCCGCAAATAATGGGGTATATGTTCCAGAGAAAAATCCACGAATACCTGAGTCCGCGAATACAAGGTTTCACTGTATATATTTTTTATATATACACTTCCATATAAGGCGTGTGTACCTTAAAATCAAGTATCACTTGAGATAACTAATCTCCAACTTGTGTCATTTCATTTGTCTCATTTTCCATTACAGTTTCTGTGGAACCAACAGCGTCATTGATTGGACGACTATCGAAGATAACTTCGAGTTTCATTTTGTGGTAAGTCTGAGTATAGAACCAAGGGGAAATCCCCCGTAGGTGGTCAGTGCCGTCAGTGTATCTCACGCGGTGTACTGTAGACATGACTTGAGGTTCTTTGCAGCCTCCCTTCCTTAGGCCCCTAGCTGCAACCCCTTTCATTCCTTTTACTGTACCTTCGTTCATGTTCTCTTTCTTCCATCTTTTCCACCCCTCATAACAATTATTTCATACTGAAACTGCTTTGAGGTTTTCCTCCTGTTACACCTTTCGAACTATTTTACTCTCAATTTTCCTTCCAGTGCTGAATGACCTCATAGGTCCCAGCGCTTTTTGTCGTCTAGGACAGTAGTAGGATACTCTAGTTTTGCACTACATATACTACATATAGGTACTTTAAACTTTAGCAGTGTGTTTCTTGTTTGTATGCATTTTCTCTCTTGCTCACTCTGTGTCATTTTATTTTTATATTCAAAAGAAGTCATGGTCATCTATTACCCTTTCATCCTTTGCTAATACATAATAATGGCTGACAGTAACTATACTCTGTTTTTTTCCATCTGACCACCCGCCAGTGGTGTTTGCGTATGGTAACACTGTGTCCCGGGCTTTAGATAGTTACATTCAGCTTGCATTCAATAATTATAATACCCTATTTCGAATATTAACGGTGTAATTCGCATACAGTAAATTATAAAACACTTTTCAGTTGCAAATGTACGCCCAGATATCCTTTTATTTACCTAAAACTTACACATAGCGTAACTATCCTAAGCCCGGGACGCAGTGTTACCATACGCAAACACCACAGGCGGGTGGACAGATGGAAAAAAACAGAGTATAATCAGTGATACATCTGTATCTTGTTATTGTATAGCCCATAGGTAATTAGCTATTGACAGTTACTGATTAAGAAATCACCACAAATTTCAGCATCTTTCATTTAGGTAATTGGCATCTTTTCATTGTTACTTTTTAGCTATACTTTACAGATTGATAATTGAGCTGTTGATTTATAAAATCAATGATTTAATTATTATTATTATTTTATTATTATTATTATTATTATTATTATTATTATTATTATTATTATTATTCAGAGGATGATCCCCATTCATATGGAAAAAGCCCACCAAAGGGACCATTGCCTTGAAATTCAAGCTGTCAAAGAACATGGTGCTCACTAGGAAGTGAGAGAAGGCAAAGGGAAATGCAGAAAGTAGAGATCTCACTTGTTAAAACGAAATCATAAATGAATAAATAGATAAAAATGTATTAAAATCCAAGGAGAATACCATTAGGGTAATAATGCATTTCATCTTCGCTTGAACTTTTGAAGCTTCAGTTACACGACATCTTCACGTCCACCTTTCAGACTAAAGCGGACAGTCCAAGGGCGAAAGGCTTCTTCACGATCATCGAGAGCTTCAAGCTGTGTGGAGGAGCCTTCACCACAGAGAACGACGGTCCAACTGGAACCTTCACGAGTCCACTCTTTCCCAATCACTACCCGGGAAACGTAGCTTGTAACTGGTACTTTGCGGTGAGTGAGTTCCCCAGCCTCTCTCCTTTTTGTACAATGTAGGTAAAGATTATCATTATGAAGTCTCATTGAAAGTTATTGCTGCTTCAGCACTGGTTGCTTAAACTGGCAAGCAACCATGAGAAGACTTTGATAAGAAAAATAGAGAAGTTACTCTATAGAATCAACAGTGCTGAAGCAGCAATAACTTTCAATGAGAGTTTGAAAGAGGGTCTACTACCCGATTATTATTATTATATTATTATTATTATTCAGAAGATGAACCCTATTCATATGGAACAAGCCCTCAACAGGGCCATTGCCTTGAAATTCAAGCTTCCAAAATAATAATAATAATATTATCATTATTATTATTATTTTTTTTATTTATTTTTTTTTTGCTCTGTCACAGTCCTCCAATTCGACTGGGTGGTATTTATAGTGTGGGGTTCCGGGTTGCATCCTGCTCCTTAGGAGTCCATCACTTTTCTTACTATGTGTGCCGTTTCTAGGATCACACTCTTCTGCATGAGTCCTGGAGCTACTTCAGCGTCTAGTTTTTCTAGATTCCTTTTCAGGGATCTTGGGATCGTGCCTAGTGCTCCTATGATTATGGGTACGATTTCCACTGGCGTATCCCATATCCTTCTTATTTCTATTTTCAGATCTTGATACTTATCCATTTTTTCCCTCTCTTTCTCTTCAACTCTGGTGTCCCATGGTATTGCGACATCAATGAGTGATACTTTCTTCTTGACTTTGTCAATCAACGTCACGTCTGGTCTGTTTGCACGTGTCACCCTATCTGTTGTGATACCATAGTCCCAGAGGATCTTTGCCTGATCGTTTTCTATCACTCCGTCAGGTTGGTGCTCGTACCACTTATTACTGCAAGGTAGCTGATGTTTCTTGCACAGGCTCCAGTGGAGGGTTTTTGCCACTGAATCATGCCTCTTTTTGTACTGGTTCTGTGCAAGTGCCGGGCATTCGCTTGCTATGTGGTTTATGGTTTCATTTTTCGTATTGCACTTCCTACGTATGGGAGAGATGTTATTTCCGTCTCGTTCTTTGAACATATCTGGTTCTTAGGGCCTGATCTTGTGCCGCTGTTATCATTCCTTCAGTTTCCTTCTTTAGCTCTCCCCTCTGTAGCCATTGCCAATTGTCATCGCTGGCTAGTTCTTTAGTCTGTCTCATGTATTGTCCGTGCATTGGTTTGTTGTGCCAGTCCTCTGTTCTGTCTGTCATTCTCCTGTCTCTGTATATTTGTGGGTCTTCGTCTACTTTTATTAGTCCTTCTTCCCATGCACTCTTTAGCCACTCGTCTTCACTGGTTTTCAGATATTGCCCCAGTGCTCTGTTCTCGATGTTGACGCAGTCCTCTATACTTAGTAGTCCTCTCCCTCCTTCCTTTCGTGTTATGTATAGTCTGTCCGTATTTGCTCTTGGGTGTAGTGCTTTGTGTATTGTCATATGTTTCCTGGTTTTATTATTATTATTATTATTATTATTATTATTATTATTATTATTATTATTATTATTATTCGGAAGATGAAACCTATTCATATGGAACAAGCCCACCACAGGGGCCACTGACTTGCAATTCAAGCTTCCAAAGAATAAGGTGGTGTTCATTTGGAAGGAGAAAGAGGAGGCAAAGGGAAATAAAGAAACTAGAGATGTCGCTTATTAAAAAATAAAAAATAAATAAATAGATATGAGTACTTTAACGAGACAGGTCCAGCTAGGTTCTCCCAGAGCTCTCAGAAAGGGTTTGGTGTTTGGAAACATTCATTACTAACATTTATGAAGACACAACTAGATCAGTAGGCCTTATCGAGGGTCATTTCAAACTCCGCCACATGAAAAAGTCAGAGATATCCCAGTTTTTAAAAGGAATAAAGAATGATTTGTATGGCTTTTTGGAGTCTTCTGGCAGTTTTCAGGCACAAACACTACTCAATGGATAAGTCAATGCTTATCTTGAAGGAAGTCTCCGAGTAATTTGTCCTCCTCTGTAATATTGATAAGGTAGATCTCACTGACTGCAGCTTCTCTCAAAGGATTCATTGATTTGGAACCCAGCCTCCTTGGCACCAGCACTAGTCTAGCTGGAGTTGGGGGGTAAGAAACTCCCACCGATTTGCTTGGAGCCGAAGTCATGCCAAGAATGGCAGGAAGGTTAATGCCAGAACCGTTTTTTTATTGTCATTACAAAGGCTATCTATCCTAGGTCTGACTGAAACAAGGAAGAAGAAAATATTTGGTACCAATGCATATTTAATGTTATCTATCCATATACCATATTTTTCATTTATAATCTCAGTCCTATTGCTCGTTTGTATTCTCAGTATGATATGGAAGCTATCAGAGTACTGACTTGAATTACGATATATGTATACCTTCAAATTGGAGTTAGGATGAAGCTGTGCATTCTGTGGTATAAGTGTTCTCAGCAGCACTTCCCGTTGGTATTGGAATCGTTGATGAGAGCCTCCTCGCTGTTATTGTTAGAGGTCAGGTTGTGTTACATCTTCTGTGGTATGGTCATCCACTGTCTTGGGTTGAAGGCATTTCTTCTTAGTTGGTATGGGATTAGCGTCCCACCTCGGTGGTCGCGGATTCGATTCTCGGCCATTCCATTGAGGAGTGAGAGATGTGTATTTCTGGTGATAGAAGGAGTTCACTCTCGACGTGGTTCGGAAGTCACGTAAAGCCGTTGGTCCCGTTGCTGAATAACCGCTGGTTCCATGCAACGTAAAAACACCATACAAACAAACTGAGGCATATATTGCTCTTTGGATTATAGCCCAGTCTTCAAATTTCATAACGTTTGTGTACTAAATTGCTAATTTTAGTAATTCTGTTATCTTTGTTGTTTTACCTCCACATTTAGGCCATTTTCTTCCATGTAGGATTGCTCAGCAAAATGATAGCCACTTAACCATTTCCGTTATGTGAGTACACACAGTTGAATTATAATACCAACAACAGGGGAATATCTCCCTTTCTGCACCCAAGCAGTCAATGAAAAAGGTCCGAAAACACCGGAACCTAGCACTATACCCCTGGGCAGCTAATCGATCTCATCCATTTTCCCACTCTGCGACAGATCCCCGTAGAAGAAGGGTACGAAGTATCGGCCCGAGTCATCTGCAAGCAGTTCGCCCTGCAGGAGCCTTTCAACAACGGAACCGAGTACTGCCTGGATGCCCTGCAGTTCACCTACGAGGCACCGTACCCCTCAGAGACGCAGAGCTACTGCTCGAACGCTTTAGCCGAGGAGAATCACGTCGTCCACAGCATCCACCACTCCTTGTTGGTGTCCTTCAGGGCGGACGAGCTCATAGCAGACACTGGCTTTAATTGCACCTATGAGTACATTCTCTATGGCGAATAAGTGGATCGGTCACCAAGCGGATGGTTTCCTGTAGTTCTACGGAAGGAATTGTCATACGATGGAAGTGGCTTATATACTGACATATATCACCTATGATGCCTTGTAATGGGAATAGATTGTTAATCATGCAAAAAGTTATTGTAAAATATGTAAACCTGAACAATAGGAATCCTTTGTATGATGTGTGTAGAATAAAGATGACACTGTTATGCCATAGTATGCTCTCAGAATGAAGTGCAAGGAAATGTCCTTAATCAGTAACTGAAAGTTTGTTAGAATTTCAAGTGTTTGCACATTCAAACAGACAGAGACTCAGATCATAAAACCTAATCAAGTGTTTGGTTCAGACACCAGAATAAAGAGAGACTAAAACAAAGAGATAAGAAAAGAAAATAAGAAGGAAAGAGAGATGGATGATGAGCGGTATGATCTCTTTGGTATGAAACTTGAGACGCATGACATACAGATACCATCCTACTCAAGAGCGAGTTACGTTCTGGATTGACGTTTGTAAGTTAGATCGTTTGTAATTTGGTTACTGTACTTTCCATGCCTAGCTAAGTACAGTATTATATAAAGTCAAAGCAATACAGTACCCTATCTTTTTCATCCTAAAGCACAACTTCCCCACTGGACGAGTGGATTGCGTATCACGTGTCAGTCTGGCAGCCCGAGTTCGCTCCCTGGTGCTGCCTGTGCTGAATTGGAGGAATTTATTTCTGGTGATTAGAAATTCATTTCTCGATATAATGTGGTTCGGATCCCACGATAAGCTGTATAGGTCGTTGCCAAGTAACCAATTGGTTCCTAGCCACGTAAAATAAAGAAAAAATCTAATTCTTTGGGCCGGCCCTAGGAGAGCTGTTAATCAGCTCAGTGGTCTGGTTAAACTAAGATATACTTATTTACAGTACTGTACGTAGAGAATAGGCTTCCAAAACAAAATTTGAACTTATGGGTGACAGAGGGTAGCACGCTGAACGTAATTTTAATAATTCGCGGTCCCATTTGTTTGTATCTGAATGTTCATAAGTAGGGTGGTCTCTGTATATGCAGATGTCTGTAACTTTAGGACGTGTCCTTGTATACCATCAATAAAGGAACTTTCCTGGGTCTTGCAAATGGAAATAGAATTCTGAACCTTAATGCTGGGTGCTATGCGGCGTTATCATCATTTTTTAATAAGAAAACTACTAATATTGTACAAAACTCAAAGAAAATTCCACACGGAAATACTTTGAGTACTTTCACTGAGACAGAGGGGGGTTGGGGCCAAATAGCATCTAGTTACTATACTGAACTAGATCAAACTCTGCTTGATGAAGGTTTAGTCATTTAACGAGCCCGTTGAGTCCCATTTCTAGACTGACTCGCTTAACGGTTTTGTTTTCAAGTGAGAGGTAAAATTGCAGCAAGGGAACAGCTAGGTTGGAAGAAAACTCAGTGAGATCACTGAAAAAATATAAGGCTGGAAGCAGTGCAGCTATGGAACCCTACAAAGAGCCTTAGTTTCACTGCAGTGCACTCTATAAGGTCAAATGTTGCTGTACTTCTGTACATGCACACGTGAAGAAAAAGAATGACATCCACAATCTGCCGTTACATTTTGAATGGCTTCTGGGTGAAGTTTCTTTAATTGCCAAAACATCCCCAGATGATTCACAGGCTCTATTGTGAACCTGTTTCTATGAAGTGTGTTTCAAGTTTCAGTGACTGTTTACTTAACTCCTCTTTTATCTGGTGTCACAAGCCAGGTTATACATATTGGCCAGTTTGTACCTGGGAAGATCCAGGCATAAGCCTTTTTGTACCTCAATTACTGTATAAGGGAATATTTCTGGCTTTGATAGCTGCCTAGAATCTGGCCTAGGTTATTATGTACCCAGATTTTATACCCGGATGAAGTTTACACTTGACCTTCATATACCTGGGGTAGAAAATAACTTGAAATCTACGTACAGAGGTTCTGCATTTCATTGTAGCCTCAGCTGTTGTGTATCCCTAGAACAGAGTCCAAACAAACAAACAGAACAGAGTCCTCCTGGTGTAGCAGGCCAATGCAAATCCTGGTAGGTAATATCAAAAGCCATTTTATACCCTGGATAAAAAATGGCCCAGACCAAAATTTAATTTGAGTTCCTAGTAACATAGGCTGTTATTGGCCTTTATGGGACAGAATCATCCCTTGCGTAACACCGCTGAGAGTGCTCTTATCCAATTGATACCCTGGGAGAGTCTGCCCAACTTATGGAAGATTCTAGTTTGGGGGATTTTATATTCACAGTATTAAATGGCCTCGACCAGAGTTTAAACTTTGCTTTACGCTAGAAGGGGTCATTACTTGATTTACTTCTTCAGTTGACTTTCAGTTGGGCGACTTCCCCACAGTATCTTCTCTCTCATCAGTAAATAGGTTTTCGACTGAATTAGCCTTCTCAATGACACTTTTGCCAGCTGTATTCGATCAATCAGTTTCTTATGGTCAGTATTATAAATTTTGTTGCTTTAGAGTTCATACACAAGTTGTGAGGTGTCTTAAATGTGAACTGCAATCTTGAGCATGATTTTGACTCCACGTATTCCTGATTAAATGCTGCTCTCCATCAACGCCTCAATGGCGTGGTTGGTATGGTCTTTGTCTGCCACCTCGGTGGCCGCGATTTCGATTCTCGGGCATTCCATTGAGGGGTCAGAGATGTGTATTTCTGGTGATAGAAGTTCACTCTCGACGTGGTTCGGAAGTCACGTAAAGCCGTTGGTCCCGTTGCTGAATAACCACTCGTTCCTTGCAACGTAAAAACACCATACAAACCAACAAACGAAAACAAACAATCCATCAACGCCTGCTATCTAGTTCTGCAGGCATTTGATTGCTTGCTTGGATTATGAAACCCAAGGCACAAAGTAACATGGCCTGTATTCTCAATTATTTTAATTTTTCCTTACCCCTCTTAACCTGCAAGATGGTGTGACAGAGTCAGCTTCACATAAGAGTAATGGGACAGCCCGTGTTAGCTACCGGTCTCCTTAGACCATGCCTTGACTTATGTGCCAAAGGCTTCAGTGTGATGGTCGGCAATTTGAAAGTTGAACTGATAACATTCGATCCTTTTGTGACAACCAAGTTACCTTCTGAGCTTTTTTAGTGATGGCTTTAATTCAGTAAAATTAACATTTCATTGAACCTGTGTCATAAATTTGCCAAAGAGGGAGTACAGAACTCGGTCTTCGGTTTCAAGACGTGGGTATGTAATGTTTTCTTGGGATTCGCATTCAGTTTCGAAGTCAGCCCCTGAGATATTGAATCGGAGATGCCGAACCGAGTACAATACTCAGTGGTGTACGTGGTATCAGAAACGGATGCCTCATAGGAACAATTTGTTGATATTAGGGTTAAATCACTCTTCGACTTGAATATTTGAACTGGAGGTTGTGTGTTCACCTGCGTTTGTTTGTAATCCTTTTTGTTTCACAAAACATCTCACTAAAGTATAGAGAACTGTGAACAGACTTTTGTGCAGTTGGGTAGTGGGGAAGATGATGAAAATAGACCTTGAAATAGATATAGACGCTCTTTTTGAGTGCTCTACAGTCCGGATGAATTCTTCAGTCATAGAGAGCAGAAATTGTTGGGTAGTAGGTATGAGGGCTCAGGATCTCTCTCCTGTTTTCGAATATTTTTGTTGCTTGATTGTTTGTCACCAGATCTACTTGTTCTTTGCCAGTTGGTGCCATGTAAATTAGTGCCATTTAACCTGGGTGTTTTCGGGTAGCCTTCTTCACTGCCTTTGTTTGAGGGTACACTCAAGGGAAAGTGAATTAATTCAGTGTTTTTTCACCTTGATATATTCATTCCTGTTTAGCCATATTAAGGTCTTGACCTGCCACCTCGGTGGCCGCGAATTCGATTCTCGGGCATTCCATTGAGGGGGTTAGAGATGTGTATTTCTGGTGAAAGAAGTTCACTCTCGACGTGGTTCGGAAGTCACGTGAAGCCGTTGGTCCCATTGCTGAATAACAACTGGTTCCATGCAACGTAAAAACACCATACAAACAAACATTCATTCGTTGTCTAGTATTCATTCCGTTTATCTTTCCATCCATGTATATGTATATGGACCATTGCTTTGTAGAAGCTTGCTGGAATACTTCTTGGTTTGTGGCTTATTCAGTGAAAGTTATTGTACCATTATGAATAGCATAAATAAGAATAGCAAGAAAAAGCTCGGTTTTACCTAATATTACTTAGTATTCTTATCTGACATATTGTGTGTGCATTCAGCCACTTATTGCATAATAACATGAGAATATTCCGCTGTGGCTTTTTACACGAAATCCACGCTGGAATTATGCTAATTCCATTTATAAATATCAGGACTTAACGTAAAATCTTGTCTAGCCTTTTACACAAAATCCATCGAGAATGTCTGGCATTTAGACTAAATTTACTCGTAAATTGGTATTTAGACAAAATGTATGCGCAAGTATCTGGTATTTAGAAAAAAGCCACGATAAAGTATCTGGTATTTAGACAAAATGTATTGGAAAGTATCTGGCATTTAGACAAAAGCCCACGATAAAATTTCTGGTATGTAGACAAAAGCCACGATACAATATCTGGTATTTAGACAAAATCCATTGGAAAGTATCTGACATTTAGACAAAAGCCAACGATAAAATATCTGGTATTTATACAGAATCCATTGGAAAGTATCTGGCATTTAGACATAAGCCCCCGATAAAATATCTGGTATTTAGACAATATCCATTGGAAAGTATCTGCCATTTAGACATAAGCCACGGCAAAATATCTGGAATTTAGACAAAATCCATTGGAAAGTATCTGTAGACATAAGCCACGGCAAAATATCTGGAATTTAGACAAAATCCATTGGAAAGTATCTGGCATTTAGACATAAGCCACGGCAAAATATCTGGAATTTAGACAAAATCCATTGGAAAGTATCTGGCATTTAGACAAAAGCCAAGATAAAATATCTGGTATGTAGACAAAAGCGACTCGGAAATGTTTGACATTTAGACAAAATTCACTGAAAAATATCGTCGACATTTAGGAGAAATATCATGGAAAATCTTAGACATTTAGACACCATCTACAGGAAAATTTTAGACACTTAGACAAACTCCTTTCGAGTCGAAGATATTCGATATTTAGACAAAATTCACTGGAATATTTGCACTAAATCCAGTAAAAAAAAATGTCAGATCTTTATATTATTTCATTACTTGCCCTCGTTTTATTTCATTATTTTCCCTTGTCTAGTAAGAGGAAATAAGAAAGAAATACTAACATACTTTTAATACCAACATCTCGTCGTGGAGACCAGTTCTGTGGCAAATCTGGTGGGAGGAATATATTAATCTTTTTTTTTTCCATCAGTCATATGAGTCTGACGTCATTGAGATAAACCTAGCGACCTCTGAGATATTACATCTATGAATATACGTATTGCCAAAGAGATATTACACGATTTAATCTGAAATAACCCGTACTTTTCTCTTACGAAAGACTGTCTCTCTTAGTAAATGACTTCTCATAGTAATATAAATGCGACCTCTGAGATATTACATCTATGAATATACGTATTGCCAAAGAGATATAAAATATAATCTGAAATAAACTGTACTTTTCTCCTACGAAAGAGTCTTGCATAGTAAATGCCATCTTTATAATGATATAAATGCTTCACCCAGTTTCCACGAGTCTTACGGTGCTCACGTATACCTATCAAAGTGTGCGTTAATTATTCAAATGGCATATCATGACGAGATGTCATTATATTAATTCACCGGTCGGATGTAATTCCACCCGGTGCACGAGAAGAGACTCCCTCCTCCTCTCTCCATCCAGTCGAGTGGAAACTCACTCCCCTGTGGAAGGCGGGACACACACACACAGAGCGCAGGCGCGAGAGAGATTCGAGTGAAGACAGACGTTTGAATTTGAAAACGTCCTCGACCGTAACGGTTCTCTCCTCAGGGGCCGTCGATTCAAAGGTATTTTGATATTTTACGTATACATTCTTATTGATTTCTTTGTTAATTTATCTGTTTTTCTAATCGCTGGTCTATTTCTGTATTTTCCCGTTGCATTGTTACTTCTTTCGAACGGACGCCATAGAATTATTTGGGAGCTTGGATTTCCAGTCAGTGGCCCTTTTGGTAGGCCTTTTTTATATGAATAGGTTCATCTTCTGAATATATATAACAATAATAATAATGTCATTTAGATTTAAGGTCGGTATCCTACTTCACGTTCGAGACATCTCATCAAAATGATAACTTTCTTTTCAGTAATACCACAAAATTTTCGTTGATTTTAAGATGGCAACACGCCAGGGTCATTTAGTTAATATAAATGGAGTGATTTGATGTCAGGTTTTAGAAATCTAAGCAGAATAAAGTGTTATTTAGGGTGATGTTTTATATATATATTATATATATACTTTTTCCCATGTTGCCTTGTAAATTATTGAAATCATTTCAACTGCTAAAGATAGTGTTGGATGAAGTTTTGAAAGAGAGAGAGAGAGAGGGGGGTGGGGTGATAAGTGAAATTCTTTCAGTTTGGCGGCAAAATTCCGCTTTTAGTTCCTGATCATGTTCTGTTGCAGTATTTAAGATTCATTGAAGACCAAATTACAGAAATAAGCAGTGATGTTCGCATGAATAGCCCACCTGATTCGTAACCGTGATAGGAGAAGTTGCTTATGTTTAAATCCTTAATATAAATCAGTTGAAAAAGAAAGCTTCCATTTTCTCATTGCACTTGATGCAATGCAATATTTATGGAGAAGGTAAAAATAATTATTATTTATATCCTTTTTCTTTTTGGTCTATCACAGTCGTCTTATTCGACTGGGTGAATTTTAGTGTGGGGTTCCAGGTTGCATCCTGCCCCCTTAGGAGTCCATCACTTTTCTCACTATGTGCGCCGTTTCCAGGAGCGCATTCTTCTGCATGAGTTCTGAATTATTATTATTATTAGTAGTAGTAATAGTAGAAGTAGTATTTGGTGACTGAGGAGAATCGAGCAGATTCTCCAAAGCTCTTGTTTGTATATATATTTTTGATACTTACATTTACAACATTGTGGATTTATTCACCATTTTATTGTCTCATGCTGTTATTATTATTATCATTATAATTATTGTTATTGTTATTATTATTCAGAAGATGAACTCAGTTCATATGGAAGAAGGCTACTGGGGCAATTGACTTTAATTCAAGCTCCCTGAGAATATGGCATTATTATTATTATGATTTTTTATTATTATTATTATTCAGATGGTCCTTATTCATATGGAACAAGCCCACCACAGGGGCCACTCACTTAAAATTCCAGAAACTTCCATGGAATATTATGGCGTTCATTAGAAAGAAGCTGGAAATACAGTAAGAAGAGATACCACTTAATAAAAAAGAAAGAAAAATAGGTAAATTGAAATGAAAAAAAAAAATCAAAACCTACAACCTTGCAAGGGGAGCTTCTATATGGTGACATTCCTGTGTGTCAAGTTGACGATGACATAAGTAATATTAAAGGCAGCTAAACCATCATTTAGAGAACTCTTGTACTGAAGGTTTTTTATATTTTATTTTATTTTCTCTCTTTTTTAAAGAGCGGGACACTTCAGGGACACCTGGACAAAAGATGTAGACTGTCACGCAATTCGACCGTAATCACGCAATGTCATTGATTGAAAAGTGTGTCAGTGTTAATTTGTGACGTAAATTGCCGTTCATTAGTTGTACAGATGACCTCATTACCACCATCAGAACCTCTTATATTTTTCCCTCACCTTCATCCCTTCTTCCCCGAGGCTATGGAATCTTCTTCTTCTTCTTCTCTTTCCTTCCTTTCTTTTTCCACCTTCTTCTTCTTCTTCTTCTTCTTCTTCTTCTTCTTCTTCTTCTTCTTCTTCTGTGGTAATGGTTGTCGTTAACTGAAAGCTTTCAATTCCCTCATCATTCACTGTAAACGAATAAGTAATTTCCCTGGTATAGTGGTTAGTGTCGTGACATGTTGCTCAGATGCCGCGGGTTCGCGTCGCTCCCATTGCGATGAACGATCACTGGCTCTATCATGATCAGTTCCTGCTGCAGTGTTGGGGGGGTCTTTAGCGGTGGGAGGTTGAAACCAACGTTCTTTGGAAGCTTGGATTTCAAGTCAGTGGCCCCTTTGGTGTGGTTATTCCACGTGAATAGGTTTCATCTTCTGAAATAATAATAATATGTCATAAGCTCCTTAATTTTCGTCTAAACTTCGTCCCTTCTTCCCTTAGGCTCTGAAATCTGTACTAGAGTCGTCTCTGCTCTAGAGATTCATGGCATTTCTTTGAAAGTGACCTATACGATCATTCAATAGAAAGGGCATGAACTGGTGGTCCTCACCAGTCCCTCAAGATTATTTTTTCACCATGTTCCCATACTCCCGTAGTTGAGTAGCGCCGTCTGTGCACCTCACGTGGGACACTGTAGGCATTCCTTAAGATTCTTTGCAGCATCCCTCCCTTTGGCCCCTAGCTGCAAGCTGTTTCATTCCTTTTACTATACCTCCGTTCATATTCTCTTCCATCTGACTGACCATCCTCTCTAACAATTCATTCATTGTGCAACTGCTTTGAGGTTTTCCTCCTGTTACACCTTTCAAATCTCCTTACGGTCATTTTCCCTTTCAGCGCTGAATGACCTCATAGGTCCCAGCGCCTGGCCTTTGGGCCAAAATTTTATATTCCAATTCCATCACTTCCTTTAGGCTTTGGCATCGCGCCTCCCCTCTTTGTTCCTGGATTGGTCATTCATGATATAAGTAAGTGGATTGGAAGGTGTTAAGACCTTAGAGCAACAGTGAATGAAATCAACATGGGGGTGAAACTGAAGGACAAAAACTAGCAAGAGGCGGCGGGTTTCAGAAAAAATTACATCGATCAGAAAAAGATTCAGAAAAAATTACATTGATCAGAAAAAGTTTCAGAAGAAAATTACATCGATCAGAAAAAGTTTCAGGAAAAATTACATTGATCAGAAAAAGTTTCAGAAAAAATTGCATTGATCAGAAAAAGTTTCAGAAAAAAATTACATTGATCAGAAAAGGTTTCAGAAAAAATTACATTGATCAGAAAAAGCTTCAGAAAAAATTGCATTGATCAGAAAAAGTTTCAGAAAAAATTACATTGATCAGAAAAAGTTTCAGAAGAAATTACATTGATCAGAAAAGGTTTCAGAAAAAATTACATTGATCAGAAAAAGCTTCAGAAAAAATTGCATTGATCAGAAAAAGTGTCAGAAAACATGACATTGATTAGAAAAAAGGTATTCGCTGATCCAGCGGCGCGCACGCAAGAGAGGGAGAGAGAGAGCACACTTCTCAGTCACGAAGAGAAGAAGAAGTGAGGAGGGTAGGAAGAAAAAAAGTAGCATTATCCTATTATCTCATTATCTATCCGATTGAAAATTATTAAAGTGATCAAGTCAGAGCCTGGTCTGGTACGAGATTACGTGGAAATTAAGCTTGGCAGTTACTGGGAATATTCCAGAGAGAGAGAGAGAGGAGGGGGGGGGGGGGGGGGGGGGGAGTCCCTAGTGGGTCATACATCGCAAGTTAAGACTGATAGCACGCAAAACGCATTCCAATCTCAAGTAACTTAAGGTTAAGTGGAAGAGAGTTTTATTTGAAAGCCAGAACCCTTTGCAGACCATTAAATGAATCAAACTGTTAGAATCGTGGTTAGCTTGATTGAAAGCTTGTTCTGTGTAATATTTTGTAAAATTGTGTTTTTAGAAGCTATTCAATAGTCATCCATCTTCCTATACCATAATTAACGTCTGGTGGAAATGTACGTCCGTACCTGAAGAATTTGTACGTTACGATATAAAGTTGATATGTCTATCTATAAAGTTGATAATGTCTATCCATAAAGTTGATATGTCTATCTATAAAGTTGATAATGTCTATCCATAAAGTTGATATGTCTATCTATAAAGTTAATAAAGTCTATCCATAAAGTTGATATGTCTATCTATAAAGTTGATAATGTCTATCCATAAAGTTGATATGTCTATCTACTTGAGAGAGAGAGAGAGGAGAAGCATACAAGGAATAGAATGAAGGAGCAAAGGTAGCCCTGTAATTTAGAGGAAATAAGTTCTTCTATAGAAAAGTGAGTGCAGAGCGGAAGGTTAATGAGCAAATGGAATAAATATGCAAAACGGATGGTTATTTCTGAAGAGAATATTTGAAGAATTTTCTTTCATTTAGCATGAAAAATGAATGTTACAAAAGTTGATAAGGTTTGAGTTTGAGATTGATAATGGAAATGAACGTTTAGGACACAATGTGGTCAATTCATTTATTTAGTCATTATTATTATTATTATTATTATTATTATTATTATTGTTGTTGTTGTAACTGAATCCACACTTCCAATTCAGTAGGAGGCTTGGCTCATCCTTTTTTTTTGGAGGGTGGGGTTGGGGGGCGTGTTGGGGGAATTCAAATTCAAAATGGAGTTCAAATGTTTCCCTTTTATTATTATTATTATTATTATTATTATAACTGAATCCACACTTCCATGTAAGTAGTTAGGCTTGGCTCAATTTTTTTTGGGGGGGGTTGGCCCGTGTTGGGGGAATTCAAAATGCAGTTCGAATATTTCCCCTTTTTAACGATATTGTGATAAGTTGATTGAAATGTATTATCAAGAGCATAATTACTTTCTTGTGAAAGCCAGGTGACACCAGAACACCAAACCGTCAAGATATTAACAAATGAAGGAGAATGTACGTCATTTTTCGATGAATGCGAATTCTTTTGTAAGCGCCAGCAATGATACAGTGTATAGCCAATTAATATACACGACCCTCACGAACGAATCCAAGAACACATACGTCATAGCGCGAATCATATACACTACATTACCGCGACTCCGTGGTGACGAATTACTCCTCAGATCAACTGGTAGGAACCGGAGACCAGGTGTGAGTAGTTTGTTCACCTGAGCAGAAGAACCCCCAGGTGGAGACGAACATTCCTTTCCGGTGAGGTCACGCTCAATTGAGGAGGGCAGATTCTGCTCGCATGAAAAATTGCAATTCTGCACACAAATCAACAATGATATCAGTGGCGGATCTGGAAACCTTTCATTTGAGGGTCACCTAGGTAAATATATATGTGTATATATCTATATATATATATATATATATATATATATATATATATATATATATATATATATATACACATATACATATACACACGTAACTTGTACACAGATACGGTACATATATATCATTATTTATATAAGTATATGTGCACACACAGTAGTAGTAGTTGTTGTTGTTGAAATAAATAATTAATTAAGCAAATTTTTGCTACTAACAATGGTTTATTAAATTAAAACAAAGTTCTATTATTCATATCCAAGGGGGGCCCACGTGACCAGGTGACCCCCCCCCTTAAATCCGAAACTGTACAATATTTGTCAGTCAAAGAAAGGTGCATAAAAAATTTGCATATTCTCAAAGTAACTCGAGATGTTGGGATAAATGGTCGAGAGAAAATCCTTGTCTCTTGTAAAAAAACTTTTTTTTATTTATTAAGCTCTAAAATTGTTGTTCTTTTTTATTAAGCTCTAAAACTGTTGTTTTCTTTTTATTAAGCTCTAAAATTGTTGTTCTCTTTTTATTAAGCTCTAAAATTGTTGTTTTCTTTTTATTAAGCTCTAAAATTGTTGTTCTCTTTTTATTAAACTCTAAAATTGTTGTTTTCTTTTTATTAAGCTCTAAAATTGTTGTTCTCTTTTTATTAAGCTCTAAAATTGTTATTCTCTTATTAAGCTCTAAAATTGTTATTCTTTTTTATTAAGCTCTAAAATTGTTATTCTCTGTTTATTAAGCTCTAAAATTGTTATTCTGTTTATTAAGCTCTAAAATTGTTATTCTCTTTTTATTAAGCTCTAAAATTGTTATTCTTAGGTTGAAAAAATAAATATTCTCAGAAAACGATCTCTGTTGCTAGCTTCGTGAGTGACTCGTTTGGGGTTTAATGTTGGGTAATTGTGCACCTGTAGGATACTGACCTGCAAGCATTTCCCTACTCATTAAGGAAAGATATCAACCGGTGATTACGTCGACTAGATGAGGTCTCTCGCCCTCTTATGAGAGATTAACCTGTGGAGGGTTCTCCCTAGTCTTAGAAAATTTATGAAGGCAGTACCTAGTTATTAAGTTGAATGAACCTGTCTCGTTATTATGCCTCGATGTGCAGAGGTCATTAAAGAAACATTGTTACCTGGTGTTCAAGGCGACGAAAGAAATCGAGTTGCTAAAACTCAGGAAATCATCAAAAGGTAAATAAAATCTTACTTGGTGACTGCTGGGGGTGGGAATATTATTCCTCTCATTATAATATCTGACCTCAGATGCATCTCAGCAGCATCAGTGTACCAAATGCAGCGTCCTTTCGGCCACTGCCTGCAACCCCTTTCATACCTTTAACTGTACCTTCGTTCATATTCTCTGTCGTCCACCTTACTTTCCTCAACCCTCTCCTAACAGTTGCTTCGTAATACAACTGCTTTGAGGTTTTCCTCCTGTTACACCTATCAACCCTATTTACTGTCTTTCCATTTCAGCGCTGAATGGCCTCATAAGTCCCAGTGCTTGGCCTTTAGCCTAAATTCCATATTCAATAAAGTGCAACCCCTTTCATACCTTTTACTGTACCTCCGTTCATATTCTCTTGTCTTCCATTTTCATTTCCTCATAGTGCCTTTAAAACATCTTGACTCTCAGTTTCCCTTTTAGCATTGTGAATCACCTCATAGGTCCCAGCCCTTGGCCTAGATTTAATGTCCTATTTCATTAGATGCTTCTCATCCATCTGCGAAAACCTTTGTGTCATTGAAAAATGAGTGGCACTCACGAAGGCGTCATTCGCCTGATTATACCTAATCTAAGAGAGACGTTTCACTCCCCCGTGAGAAATGGAATAACGCACACACTCCACTAATAATAAAAACAGATGGATGACTAACCAACCGAAAGTATCACCTGCTGATTATAGCCGGTAATTATGCCGAGGAAACGAATCCCGTTAATACGTGTGATTTATATCGCGACGTTTGATAGATTGGCGTCGGTATTTTTAAATCGATCTCGTAATTGGCACCGATGTGCAGGTGTTTTCTGCTTCGTGGTTTATAGGTATGATACTTTTTTTTTCTAGAGTATAGAGGAACTTTATATTGGGATTTCGAAAATGAAAGGTTTACATCATATCGAAAGCACTTCACATAAGCAACAGATATCCTAGGTGTTTTAATAGATTTATAAAAAAGGAAATAATTTTTCTAACCAATGGTTTGTTTTTATTTCGAGATTTCGAAATGTTCAAATATTATTTCCAAGGACTTCACATGAACAGTAGTCCAGGATATTCAGAGTGTTTTAATAGATTCTTAAAAAGGAGAAACATTTTTGCTTACTCGGGGAGTAAGCCTACCAACTACTTTCTTGTTCTTGTTGGGGGGGGGGGGGGGGGGGCGCTGTTAGGGAAGCCCTATGGAAGAAGCCCAAAAAGGTCTGAAAAAGGTGTTTCGCGTTGAGTTAAAGATACAGGAATTTTAGCTTATTTATGATTTATTTATTAGAATGAAAATGTGAAAAAATAAGTAATGTGATTGTTAAACAGTACAGAAAAATTATTTCGGATAAAACAGGGTAATTTTTAAATTTTCATTGGTGAAACAACGCCCTATCTGCACGCGCCCCGAGTAAGCTGGAGTTCGGATTGCGCTCTGTCATAACAAAAAAAAATTTATTTGTCAAAATTTCGAGATTTGCAAATCTTCAAATACTATTTTCAATTTCTGAGCCTTTTTTCGAGCGCGGCATTTACAACCGAGGCCAGGTAGCGCTTTCACACCAAAGTTTAGAGGTGACTTGTGCTATATATAATGTAAACAAGGCGTGATCCGACCTCCAGCTTATTTTGGGGCGCGTGCTAAAATCTACAGTCAAATAGAGTATTGTTTCACCAACGAAAATTAAAATAAATAAAGCCATATTTTATTAGAAGTAATTGTTCTGTACTGTTTAACATGCACATTATTTAGTTTTTTATATTTTCATTTTAATAAGTAAGTCATAAATATTCTATCCTTAATTGTTATATTTTAACATTTTTCTTCTAATGAATAAATCATAAATATCCTATCCTAAAGTTTTATTTTTTTACATTTTCTTCTAATAAATAAATCATAAATATCCTACCCTAAAATTCCTGTATCTTTAACTCAACGCGAAACACCTTTTTCAGACCTTTTTAAGGCTCTACCATAGACCTTTCCTGCCCTCCAACAACAACAACAACAAAGTCATTCTTAGGCTTACTCCCCAAGTAAATGAAAAAAAAAATAATTGAAACTTCCCTCAATTACAGAAATTACAGACAAGGATAAAGGAGGGTGAATTTAACGACCAGTCAGTCACAAGCACAAATTAGGAATTTCTTTGGTAGTGGTTGGTAGTCGAGAAGCTGATTAATCCATAAGGTCTGGACTACACTATACAACATTTCGTGACTGGGGCCACAGTTGGATGCAATTGCGCCCTCAGGTTGCCAGGGCCTTCAGACACGCAACCTCTCTATTGCAGACGCCGCATCGGAACAGCAGAAAAAGAAAAAAATAATAAATAAATGCAGCTTTACTATCGTACACCCCAGTAACGCCTCAGTGGCGTGGTTGGTTTGGTGTTTGCTTCTCACCTCGGTGGTCGCGGGTTTGATTCTCGGCCATTCCATTGAGGAGTGAGAGATGTGTACTTCTGGTGATAGAAGGTCACTCTCGACGTGAATATAAATGAGTAAAGACGAATTCCAAGAAGGGAAAGAGAAACAGTGGAGTACTGCAAGGCCTTTCGACTACTTGTCCTTTTACATAGCAGATTTAAGAAATGTAAAAATAAGTTTACAAGGAAAGCTCGTGTATATAGTATAATATATATTTATATACTGTGTATGTTGTATATTAGGATTGTATTACAACTATATTTTATAATTATCTATGCCAGATGTATTAATTAACGATTTCAGTACTAGAAATGAAACCATTATAGAATTTCAGTTCTGTGATTTGCGTGAAATAATTGTTGCCTCTTTGTCAAAACTTATAAAGTATTTAATAACAGTAAAAGTATCTTTATTTATGGTGTATATTTATGCATATTTTTGCACAATACAACTACTCTCATTAAACGTATATTCCCCGTAGGGGGGCTAGCGTCGTCAGTGCACCTCGTGGTCCACTGTAGGCGTTACTAAAGGTTCTTTGCAGTCCCCTAACTGCAACCCCTTTCCTTCCTTTTATTGTACCTCCGTTCATATTCTTTTTTTTTCCATCTATCTTCCCACTCTCTTCTAACAGTTGTTTAGAGCAACTGCGAGGCTTTCCTTCTGTTACACATTTCAAACCTCCTTCTCTCTACTTTCCTTGCAGCGCTGAGTGACCTCATAGATCCCAATCGCTTGGCCTGTGGCCTAAATTGTATAGTCTGTTATATTCTACAGGGTGTCCATAAAGTCCAAGTACCATTGCAAGTATTTATCGCTCAGAGTGGTACTGGGATTTCATGGACACCTTGTATATTATATTATTATTATCATAATATATTCAAACGATTGATTTCAGGTCACTTTGTCCGTACGAGAAGCAACTGGAAATGACTCCTCTTCCTCACCGACTCCTCTTCTTCTCGTCGGCCGTGGTCCTCCTGCTAGGGCTGGTGGGCCTGTGCAACGGCGCCCCCAACAACTCCACAGGCCACCCGGATTTCGAGATCCAGCCTCGTCCTCATCTTCGGGAGGAGAAGAAGGAGCTGGCGAAGAGTAAAGGCGATCCCAGAGGACAACAGGCGGACGACTCCGAGGTGGAATTCCTTGGAGACTTCAAGCCTGAAGATACCAGCAATGATCGATATGGTGAGAAATAGCTTTTATTATTATTATTTATATTATTATTATTATTATTATTATTATTATTATTAAAGGGAGGCCAGTGGAAGTACATCATATTTAGTACCATCGCCATAACTGGCAACCTAGTTATAAGCCTAGGTCTACAAATAATTAATAAAAAATGAATAAATATACCCCTAGGTCTATAAATTTTATATATTAATAATAGATTATATATTATATATATATATAATAGAGAAGAGAGAGAGAGAGAGAGAGAGAGAGAGAGAGAGAGAGAGAGAGAGAGAGAGAGAGAGATAAGACGGTCCGTCACTCATGCTGACACCAATTCCCATCTTTTCTCATAATTCTGACTTGTCTGTCACCCACCCACCATTCCAGTGGCGTACTGCGCCGATGCCATCGTGATGATGATTCCTGGAAGGTCCAGGAAATTCTGGTCTTACGGGTACGTCTACCTGCAGGAGGCGTACCCGGCTAACTGCACCTTGAAGTACGTGTTCACCACGAGATCGAATCCCGTAAGTAACTTAACTGGAGAGCGGTGTAATTCGTGCACTTTTTCCAAGCGTTATGGAGACAGCTCTTACCATCTTTCTGGTATTCTTCTTGTAATATTTGAACGTTTTCCGACATCTTATAAAACATTACTGTCATTCTTCTTGCATCTATAATGCAAAATTCGTCGCATGGTAAGGTAGTGCCTTTCAGACATGACTAGGCCTAGTGCAACCTAGGCTCATGTGTTTATTAATTTTATATTATTTTATTTGATTTTTTTTTTAGGATCCCGAGAAATTTATTTTCGCTTCCTGATCCCTGTATACTCCGACACCTTTTAGCATCTTGCTGCTATTTTTCATGTATATTTGAGGCAGAGCTCACCACACCTTTTAAGGTGTTGTCTTGCAAACCACAATAGGCCTATAGCGACCTAAACTCATCTTGTTGTTTTTCTTTTAATTTATTAGGCTCGGAAAGATTTCGCATAGATTATTGTACGCTGTATCTGACATCTTGTAGCATCTTACCGTTATTTTTTTCGTATATTGGATGCAGAGTTCGTCATAATATGTCAAGGTAGCGTCTTGCTTCTATATGATTAAGTAAGGACGCCTTATATAATGTATTTGAATGATAGGACATTTATAATTATTTCACTACATTGAAGGTTTATACTTTCTATATAGCAATCATGAATGTAATAGCAGTTTAAATACGCTAAAAAGTATACATATATACGCATACAAAGGAGATTATTAAGCTTAGACGGTTGGAGACTGGTAATTATTGTCTGCAGACCGTTCGTGTATTATTCGTATTGCTGTCGTGGTAATATATACTCTGACGAGCTGCTGTCTCATTTAAATATTCCACATGCTAATGGCGTGCATAATTACTGCCCATTTTGTAGCTTTATATTTCACCAAGTTTTTTCTGTTAATTTACATGTGACAGATTGATACATTAGTTTCGACGAAGTATTCCAGGTGTCATTGGTGGATTTAAATATTTCCTTCAGTCATTTTTTATTTCCTTTATTTTATTGATATTCGTTTCTTCCCCTTGTATTTTATTTCATTTCCATGATTTTAGTGACATTAGTTACTTCCCTAGTCTTTTATTTCCTTTATTTTAGTGACAGTAGTAACTTTCCAGTCTTGTATTTTACTTCTTTTATTTTAGTGACATTAGTTACTTCCCCTAGTCTTTTATTTCCTTTATTTTAGTGGCATTTTTTTTTACTTCCGCAGTCTTTTATTTCTTATATTTTATTGATAGTAGTTACTTCCCCTAGTCTTTATATTCCCTAGTTCCTTCCCGTATATTTCTATTTCCCTTATTTATTGACATTACCTACTTCCCCTAGTTTTTTTTTTATTCCCTAGTTCCTTCCCCTTTTTTTCTATTTCCCTTATTTATTGACATTACCTACTTCCCTTAGTTTTTTATACCCTAGTTCCTTCCTCTATTTTTCTATTTCCCTTATTTATTGACATTACCTACTTCCCCTAATCTTTTATTTCCTTTATTATTTTACTGACATTAGTTACTTCCCCTAGTCTTTTTATATTACCTACTTCCTTCCCATTTTTTCCCATTTCCTTCATTTATTGGCATGAGTAACTTCCCCTAGTCTTTCTTTATATATTCTTAACTTCCTTTTAATTGTCAAGTTCATCCAACTCTTGGCAGGATGACACCTTCGCGAAATTCGGCTTCCGCGTGACCGGCACCTTCAAAGGACCCAACATCCAGTACACGTCTTGTACCGAGACCGATTACGTCACTCTGGACGACACTGAAGGGATTACGGCCACGTGAGTGAAAACTCTCTCTCTCTCTCTCTCTCTTATTTATTAGGTTTTTACCACTTCCCTTTTTCCATATATCTTTACTTATCTAGGCCTTCTCTCCTTTTCGCTCATTCCACGTACGTGGAACTTTCTCTCTCTCTCTCTCGTTATCAGGTTTTTATTACTTCCCTTTTTCCATATATCTATACTTATCTCGGTCTTTCTCTCGTATGTGCTCATTCCACGTACGTGAAACTCTCTCTCTCTCTCTCTCTCTCTCTCTCTCTCTTTATTTTATTGGGTTTTTTACCACTTCCCTTATTTCATGCATCTAAATTTATCTGGGTTTTTGTATTCCTTTTCTCTATCTTCTTTTTATTTTCCTACATTTTTACCACTAATATCCCCTTTATTGTAGTGCCGTCAGTGAGCCTCGCGTGGTGCACTGTAAGTATTACTATAGTGTCTTTGAAAAGTTCCCTTTTATAGACGTTTACTTTACCTCCATTTCTCGTCTCCTTTCTTCAGTCTTGCTCTCCAACCTCTCTAACTTGTTCCATACGAATAGGGTTCATCTTCTGAATAATAATAATAATAATAACAATAATAATAATAATATCTTATATATTATCTTTTCTATTTTTCTTATTACTCGCTAGAAAAGATAATATATTAGATTAATTCGCTGAATTCTGCCATTTTATTCAACAGAATTTGTTTAAAAGATCGTCTTCTTCAAAATAATAATAATAATAATAATAATAATAATAATAATAATAATAATAATAATAATAATATTAACAATAATAATAATCTTTGGAAGCTCGAATTTCAAGTCAGTGGCTCCTGTGGTGTGCTTGTTCCATATGAATAGGGTTCTTTATCTTCTGAATAATAATAATATTACTTCCCTCGTGATTAGAATAACCTTTTTTTTTATTGAAGGTATTGTGGGACCAGCGCCACCATCAATTTCATCACTGGTTCGAACTATTTCGAGTTTCACTTCAAGGTGGGTAACTGTCTCCCTCCTGTTTTCAGAACTGTTCTTGCATGTAAACGGATGAGAATTATTGAATTATTCAACTATTATTAATCGTAGGTTTAATAACTGTTGTCGCAATTATTCTTAGTTGTAGGTATAACATTATTTGTGTTTTACGGTCCAAGTGTTTTTCCGATTAACCGCCTTTGAGGGTAGAGAATCTAAGCATAGTGGTTCAAGTGAATTTTTAAAAAATTATATTTTTTATTAAAATAATAATATTTATATTAATAATTTATGGGGTCAGTCTTTAATGCCATGAAAACTGACCACATGAATATAATACATATTATATTACCCCGTAGAATACGGACTATGCAATATTTAATAAATAAATGTGACGGGTTTTCCACTTGATTAATGTGTGTGATCTTTATCTCCAGCTAATTATATATTTCCAGGAAGCTGTGCTTAGTAATAGGATCTTATGAATTTTGACTTTTACATTATTGAATATCCCTTGGCATATAACTAAAGGGCTTCTTAGTTTGTTGGTCCTATAATTGGATAAAGCGAAGAGTAGTTAGTCTTAAAAGTAGTAGATACTGAAATAGTTGGAAGAAGACCAGGAAATGATGGAAACTGAAGCAGAAAATCCAAGAGACAGAAGGTGGAGACACAGAACTCATTTAGCTTCGAAATCCATAAACGGAAAATATGACAAAATATGACATGAAGGAATAAAATATGACAAAAACATTAATGATGATGAAGATTTATGTATATACTGTCAGGCTAAGAGGACTCGACCATTTTTATGTTTTATTTTGTCTAGTCTACAAGATTATTTACTTATTTGGCAGGCTAATAGTAGTCGCCCTCTCATGTTTTATTTTGTTATGGCTACATATTATTTTATTTATTTATTTATTTATTTATTTATTTATTATTTTTTCTTTTTGGCAGAGCCAAGAGAACTCACTCTCGGTTATTGTCAGGCTAAGAGAACTTGCCCCATTCATATCTTATTTTTTGTTGACATATTTATTTACTTATTTATTTATTTATTTATTTTTTTTGCAAAGCAAGAGAGCTCGCACCTCATTATTGGCAGTCTGAGAGGATTCGGCCTTTTATGCTTTGTTGTGACTAGATATGAATTTTGATTTTATTTATTTATTTATTTATTTATTTATTTATTTGATTACTTTTTTTGCAGAGCCAAGAGCACTCGCCCCGTGCCAAGGGATTCTACGTGACCATCGAGAGCTACTACCTGTGCGGGGGCCTCGTTAATTCGGACACTCATGGCCCCACAGGGTACATCTCATCCCCCTTACACCCGGACAATTACCCCCCGAATTCCAATTGCTTCTGGTGGTTCACGGTGAGTGGCGACAAGTCCTGTTTGTTGACTGACCTCTTCAGTTGTAGGTCCGGCTCTTCTTAGACTTGACTGAGAGATTTGTTTTTTTATACTTGACTGAAAGGTTTCTTCTATACTTGACTGAAAGTTTTTTTATACTTGAACGAGTCTTTTTTATACTTGACTGAAAGGTTTTTTATACTTGAACGAGAGGTTTTTTTTATACTTGACTGAAAGGTTTCATATATACTTGAGTGAAAGGTTTTGTTATACTTGAACGAGAGCGTTTTTTTTATACTCGACTGAAAGGATTCTTTGACTCGACTGAAAGGTTTTTTTATACTTGACTGAAAGGTTTCTTGGCTGAAGGTCAGCTATTTGAGGTGTATTTAGAGATACCATTTTGTCACTTAATTTTTTAAATTCATTCCTGTATTGTTAAGATCGTTTAGTGTTTCGTGTTAGAGGATTGGGTTGCTACAATTGATGTTTTTCAAGTTCAGTTGATTTCTATTTTCACGTAATTGCTGGCTAATTATATAAATACATATATATGTGTGTGTGTGTATATATGTAGTCTACATATATATATTATATATATATATAATATAATATATATATTTATAATAAAATATATCTATATATAAAAATACATATATATATACCTAAACTGTAAAAATAGATAGGGTTATATTATATATATGTGTGTGTGCATGCACGTATAACCTGTATAACCGCCTCTATAAGTCAGACGTACTATATATATACATTATGAACTCTCGAAGTCCTAGTGATGCCAGATATTTCACGCACAAAAAAAAAAAAAAAAAAAAAAAAAATTGCACGCAGTTCCATCCATTGGCAATTTGGCAGAGGGCATTGACGAGCACCTCTTGTCTCATTGCAGTCCCCGGAAAAGACGACTGTGAAGATGGAGTGCAACAGTTTCCTTCTGGAGGACATGGCCACCTTCCCCAACGGCACCCAGTACTGCGTCGACTACCTCAGCCTCAGTTACGAGGTATTTGCCTTTTTATTTATTTCTTTTTTTTTTCGGGTTGGGGTGGTTGCATTGGGCTGCGAAGGACTGACAAATGGTTACTATAACTGGTTCACTTAAAGGTAGATTCTTGGGTGAGCCCTACGCCTGCGAGATGTTCGTTTGGCGGACGCTGCTGATTGGCTGGGAGCTGCCTACCTCCTCCCGGTACCAGCCAATCAGTGGCCTCCAAACAAACGTCTCGTAAGCATTTGGCTCGTCCAAGAATCTACCTTAAGTGAACCAGCTATAGGTATTTGCGTTCTTAGTTTTCTTGAGTTTTTATTTGGGGGGGGGGGGGAGTAGGGGTGAGGGGAATGCATTTTGGGATTGACAACTGGACAGAGTGGACAGAGAGAGAGAGAGAGAGAGAGAGAGGGTGGGGGTAGGTTACCTTTTATAGAAATGCTGAACAAAGGTTCCCCAGGAGAGAGAGATAGAGAGAGAAAGGTCATGCTATAAATAGCGTAAATGTTACGCCGGGGATAGAATTAGCGTGAATTATCAGGTAAATATAACCTGCTGTATTAAGATACGCTTTGCATTTAAAAAATAAAAATATCTCTCTCTCTCTCTCTCTCTCTCTCTCTCTCTCTCTCTCAGTCGAATCGGTGATCAGTCAGTCAACTTCCTATGGCTATGGCATCTAGCCAGTGAATAAGGTACCCAGTTAATGATTAATTAGATAGACTTGTGGTGAGTAAGGTGAATCAGTTAAGTAAATACTCATGTAATAAGGTGGTCGGCGTCCCAGAGCCCTACCAGTTGATGTGTCTTATATATATATACATATTATATATAATATATAATATATTACTAGATATATATATATATTATATCATATGTTATATACTAATATATATATATATATATTATATTATATATATACACACACACACATATATATATATGTATATATAAGTCTGCCAACAACTGATCGAAATTTCCAATTAGCTGTGTCGATAATTCCTTAAAACTACGAATCAGGATAAAAAAAAAAGAGGTTAGAAATCATATTTATATATACGAACACACACACAAACGCAAACGTAATTATACATCACAGTTTCTGGCAGATTGAGGTCTTGGCAAGTTCAAATTGACTGTTCCTCAGCAAATGGCTCATCTGGTCGTTGCAAAGCGCATTATACATTTTGTTACGCAGTGATGCAACGTTTGCCTTTCTTTGCTGATAGGCGAAGATGGTACGTTACGCAGATAGAAGAGTTTGCCATAGCAGTGGTTAGCGAATAGAATTGAAGTTCTGGTTTTAAGTATGCCAAATGACCTAGTTTGAGGGCGTCTAATGACTGAGTATGAGGTTCCAGTTTGAAGCACGCCAAATGACGTAGTATGAGGGGGTCTAGTGACTGAGTATAAGGCTCTAATGCAGTGATGTCTAACGAATCTGATGTGAGGATGGCCACGGATTTCGTGCATGCCTCGAGTCTAAGGATGTTTATGGGTAAAGTGCAAGGATGTTAAAGGATGTCGAATGAGGTCCCAGGATAATAGGACTTAAGGAGGACTGTGCCGATCTAGTATAAGGATAGCTAAGGATCTTGTGCTGTGGTATCCGAGGACTTATTACAACAATAACTTCCTTTTTCTTTCTGTCTATTCCATCTCCTCTGATTATCTCTAGCCATCTCTCTTATCGCAGCCATTCCTTATCCTCTAATTCAGTGGTTCCCAAAGTGTGTGTGTGTGGGGAGGGGGGGGGGGGGCATGTAGCAGAATGCAGGGGGCCAAAATCTGGAATTATTTATGTATATAAAACCACAGTTACCGTAGTCATGGGTAATGCTTGGCGATGGTGGGTCATGGACAAGTATCCTGTCTTTTGCCACCTCTCTCATTTCATCCTTTCCATCTCTATTTCTTCCCACCTTTATCACTGCATCCTCTCCATCTCCTCTATTTCTTGCCCATCTCTCCCCCTGCATCCATTCCATCCCTATCTCTCTCTCGTCACCTTTATCACTGCATCCTTTCCATCTCCTCTATTTCCTGCCATCTCTCCCACTGCATCCATTCCATCTCCCATCCATCTCTCACCTCTCCATTGTTGTCTCCTCCTCCACCTCCCTCCGGAAACAGGCGGTGTCCTCAGACCAGACCACCTACTTCTGCAACAGCGACATGGACACCCTGACGAAGACCATCTACAGCGCCGGCAGCAACCTCCTGGTCAACTTCAGGTCAGACTCGGCCAACCACTTCTCCGGATTCAACTGCTCCTACGACTTCATCTTCTTCGGCGTCTGAGGGAGGAGGTCTCCCAGGGGCCCGGATATCCCCCAGGAGTCGGATATCCCACCCAGGGGGAGGACGGCTGGATCGTCGATGGATCGCGATGAAGATGGATGTCCCCGTGGTTTTTTTGTGTATGCTGACGATGCGATAACCTTTGATGACGTCATCATTAGAAGCGTTAGCGAGGTCCATTGCTATCCATGTCATATTGAAAGTTATTTATGTAAAAATTACAATATTTTCTGTCTTTATCTTCCAAAAGGTATAATGTGATTATTAAAGAGGTACTGATAAAACATCTGGAACTATTATCTTGTGTGAATTTCATTTTATTGAATAAAAAGTAATATAAAAAGAAACAGACTTCCCCAGGTGGTATGATCATACCAGCAATTTTTACTAAATGATGGATGACCTGTATTAAAGATAAGTCACCCACGCTGGTACTTAATTGTAATCTCACGGATGCTTGCAATTGGGCTTACATTGGTCTTGCAAGCAGGAATCACCTACTGTAGGGCATTGATCAGAGAATATACCAAAAAGGCCTCATGAATTATATCTTCAAACGCTTGTGCCCGCTTGCTTGTGGTCTTAGGATGCTTGCATTGTTCTTGCAAGCAGGAGCTCACCTACTGTAGGGCCTTGACGAGGGAATATACCAAAAAGGCCCTATGAATTACATCTTCAAAAGCTGGTGTCTGCTTGCTTGTGGGCTTACATTGTTCTTGCAAGCAGGAGCTCATCTATTGCAAGGCTCTGGTGAAGGTATACAGCAAAAAGGTCCTATGAATTATATCTTCAAACGCTGGTGCCTGCTTGCTTGCGGTATTAGGATTCTTGCATTTGGGCTTACATTGTTCTTGCAAGCATGAACTCATCTATTGCAAGGCTCTGATTAGGGTGTTAACGCAAAAGGCCCTGTGATTTATATCCTCAAACATGAAGGAAGCAAAAAATAAACTGCGTCTTTCTCCGGACACTTGTGCTTACGATCAATATAAATGTTTGACGAACCTGTGTTCGTTGAGGTATGAAACAGGTGAATTATTAATAGCTGAACCATTTACAACAGTAGAAATATGATTCCGACTACTAAGAGTAGTATTAGTATCATGTGAATGTCCAAAGTACAATCAGCAGCGACCATCAACCTTTTTATTTTATTTTTTTTTAAATAAATCGATTAGTGAAATTTTGTGAGAAAAATCATCATTTGTAGTTAATCCTTTATAAGGTATTTGAAAAATTGTCATTTAATTGACAAAGTATAAAAAAAAACTATAACTGAAAACAAATCCTTTGAGAGCTTATAATCAGCTCTGTGGTCTGGTAAAACTATTTTAGTTAATAATTATAAAAAAAATAATAATAATGAAATCTACCGAAGTATTGCATATGAATGGGTTGATCTTCTAAATAATAATAATAATAATAATAATAATAATAATAATAATAATGAGGTAAAAATATATAATAATATTTCCCAAGTGTATTTAAATAGAGTTCGTTCTGATTCTAAATAATAATAATAATAATACTAATAATAATAATAATAATAATAATGAGTAAAAATATACTATTAACATATTTCCCAAAGTGTATTTAAATAGAGTTCGTCTTCTGATTAATAATAATAGTAATAATAATAGTGGCAGCCATATTCAACCGCATCGATAATAATAGTGATAATGAATATAAGGAATCGGAGGAAAAAGTTGATAATTCGACGTAAAGGTCGGGACGTGACTTAAAGAATCGACACGCAATATTATTGACAGCCGAGCTTCACCTATACACAACATTGCTGCAAGATTATATATATACATATCAGTTTGACCTTTTTTTTTTTCCATTCGTGAGGTATAGCGCCAGAGGATGTTGGTGGTTATAGTGAGATTTTTTTATTTATTTTTTTATGGGATGAGGTTGCTAGCCTCATCATGCTCTATCCCATGGCTTTGTCCCCAGTGTGTTTTTCTGTTGCTGGTTGATACCCATCCAGGTACTGACCACAGCTAACGTTGCTTAATTTCGATGATCGAAGACGACCAGATTATAGTATATATATATATATATATATATATATTATATATATATATATATACTATATATATATATATATATATATATATATATATATATATATATATATAATATTCAAGACAAATCTTGCACTAATGGCAGGTGGCTTTAGAGATATAGCAACACAACAGTCACAACCACGTTCAATCTTAAGCTTTAACTGCAGAATCTTGAATGAACCACATGTCCGTTACAACTTCCACAATCAGCAGTGATTCGAACTCTCCCCCCAACACCTCCCCCAGCCCCCTAGTCTTACACACACACCACACACACACAACACCTTTCCACCATTCACTCGTATCTTCCACATATTCCCACTCTTTCTGGATACTATGGCCTGTCTTTTTCTAATACCTCTCTTTATCCCTCTATCCAACCATTTCTAGGTCTTTCCTCCTTCTCACTAACTCCGATTTCACCCACCCAGTATCGTCACTAGACCAGTCAGTTTCATCTTACACCAATGTTTTTACCACTTGTAGTAACACTACATTTCTCACATTATCATACGTAGCTCATGCTACGCTATATACAGTCGACCTTAACAGCTTTAGCCTTATATCCATTTAAATTTAACAATCAAACTTCACTTCCATAAAGGAGAGTAGGCTTAGCAATCCCTTCACGCATTCACAATCCTTTCTGGCAGCCAACTCCCTTTCTTTAACCATCCACCTTAATATTTATTGCTCCGTCTTCCTGGTTTCCATTGATCTTCATAACCTGAATTTTGTCCATGCTTTCTCGCAAGTTTCTCTTCCTGTATACATACACTGTGTGTGTGGTTAGCAACATACTCAAAACAAAGGTGTAGGCCTATATAAAGCAACGAATAACTTGCATCCAAAGAGAGTATACATATGTACGTATGTATCTACATTAGTGTCTAGTATCCGGTGCTTATTAGGAAGAACACATTCTTACAAAATTGTCTGGCAATGATTCTAAGGAAATTATATACTAAGTTGATTTAGGAGCATCAGATAGTACGAAGTTCAAAGTTCATGAATTGCAAGCAACATGCAATATAGGCTTATTTACGTAAAAACACCAAAACGTGGTAATACCACTGAATATTCTGCAGTTTATTTTTTTAAACTAAGACTCCATTTACTCCTAAGATGTTAGACGCAAGGAGTTTAATCAGCTTGTCGAATATTTCCTAAAAGGCAACTAACAAAAGCCATTGGATAAGTTTTGAAATGGCAGAGGCGTACGTGTAGATAAAATCTACTAGGAAATGATGCCCCCTGTTCCATCCTAACTCTGAATGCTATCATCTTGGGTGGAAATAAATATTAAAAAAGTCATTCCAGAAAATGCCATCGAAAGAATATAAATGGGTCGTTGGTTCGTTCAGTCGTGATGACACAGAGGTGTGTTGGCAGAGTTGCCAGATATTCCTTTCATTTTCGGTTCGTCACTAGACTCTAAATACTGTTGGAAAAAGGTATGCAGTGGCTCTACGAAGCTTATGTTATTTTTCTGGTATTAAAGAGTAAATGACATGGTTGTTTTACGGCATGACTAAGTCAGTACATTCGTCAGTTATTTGTATGGGACTAGCGTACCTTTCCTGCACCCCGCCTCCCCCAACAGGGAGCATTACCTACTTCCTAAGGTAAATATGGCCCTGTTAATGCTTCATTAATTACTCTGAAAATAAAGTGTTAATAAGCCGTTACGTATGAAGTACAAATAAATCGATACCCTTGAAGTTATTTTCTTATCATTCAGTAAGTATTTCCATTCAAAAACGATACAGATGACAACTGTGACCCCATGGAGATCGGTAAGTCTAAAGTTTTCCTATCTAAAATGGAAGCAATAGGCAGATGTGAACAGCAACATGCTATTAATGTAGCTAAATTAAGTCAAGAAAATATGACTAAATCCCATCCACGACAACTATGATCCCTTGGAGATCGGTAAATGTAAAGATTTCCCATCTAAAATGGAAGCAGTAGGCAAATATGAACAGCAAAATGGTATTAATTTAGCAAAATTAAATCTAGAAAATATGATTAAATCCCAGCCACGGAGGCGGCGATAACTAAATTAGTCTAACCTCCCCGACCTTAGGCATATATGAACAGCAACATGCTATTTATATAGCGAAATTAAATCAATTTGACTAAATCCCATCCACGGAGGCGGAGATAACTAAATTAATTAGTCTAACCTCCCCGACCTCAAAAACTCTGTAAGTGGCGCCGCCTGCCCTCTGGCGGCCAGAAGGGCGAACTAAAACGAGCGTCCCGCGTCGCCATAGTGACCGCGGATGCATGGCGGTCAGTTGGATATTGTGCGTCCCTTACGGCGGTGTTTTTACTCCCGTTTAATGTGATGTGGAACTTGACAATGACTATAACTGTGTACGAAGGAACTCGAGGATGTGCTCTTCGATCCGAAGGACGAGTAAGTAGATTATCTGTGGCGCAGTCGAAACAATTCTTGATATGGAAATGGTGGCAAATTGAGGAAAATATCTTGTTTATCAGGGCTGTCTGATGGTAAAAAAAAAAATGGTCGTTCTAAACGAAAGTTTTTTGTTGCCCTAGAATTGAATGTAACATTTACTTTATTATTATATTAAATATATGAAATTGGGTCAGTTATACATGTGATATACTATTATTGTGATATACTCTATACATATAATTTATATATATATATATATATATATATATATATATATATATATACACATACACACACACACACACACACACACACACACACATATATATATATATATATATATATATATATAATATATATATATATATATAAACAGGATAAAAGGCCCATTAAAACGGGTAAAAAGTTAGGACTATATTTCGGGGGACTAACTTCCACCCTCATCAAGAAGTAAATGACAGGAGTTACAATAGCGAAATATATAGTAGGAGATATTAATTTAGGTCACGTAATCTCGTGTGTCTTTTGTTCAAAAATAGTAAACTCAAACATATGATTCCCTTCACTGGAAGGGAATTATTTTTTATAATAATAATAACTTCGTCATTGGCTGTATTCGAAATGTTTTGTGCTTTGAACAGCAGTTTATGCATATACAGCTGATATATACAATATATACTTAATAGAGGTATATATATATGTATATATATATATATATATATATATATATATATATATATATATAAAGCCTCATATACTGATTAATATTGAAATCATCATACATTGAGACTAGAGGGTTCCAAATCCTGGTTGGCGCTGTGGCAGTTACCAGTTACACCATTACACATTCTCCCAACCTTCCCCACCCTGCCTCTCATACCAACTGTTTCATAGTGCAACTGCTTTGAGGTTTTCCTCTTGTTACGCCTTTCAAACCCTCTTACTGTCAATATCCGTTTTCAGCGCTGAATGACCTCACGGGTCCCAGTGTCTAACGTATGGCCTAATTTTTTTTTTTTTTATTTCATTTATATCGTTATAATTTCTTTTGGGTTGAAGTTATGACCAACATGTAGCTGAGTCGATGTCAAATGTTATGTATGGCATAATTTTTGTGACATCATGCATGCATAATATACATACGTGCATACATATATAAATATACACACTACATGCCGCATATATGTATATATTATATATATATATATATATATATATATATATATATTATTTCACTTATTATATAGCCACGATGAATTATAACTTGGAAAATGTAGCGTTTTTTCGACAATCTTACTCTCAGCTTAGTTGGGGTTAAGGGACACCAAGTATTACTATTTTAAGGGCGAATTGGCCCCATACACTGAACGATTGTCTGTATCGTTCGAAAAACATTGTATGGGCTTGTCTAAATGCAAAAGTGGGCGAAGTTTCGTGGTCTGAACGATCCCGCGGGAATCTGCCACGACCAGGAATTGCTGGCTTGTGACTTATGTCTGTCATACACAGGTCGTTCAATGTATGTTTGTCTGCCGACATAACGCTATCGCATGCGTTACTTCTAGAGATGATGATGCCGTATCTTCCCGAGACAAAATCTTTGTTCAGACTGAAATCGGTGCGGAGATCATTCCTTCCCGAGACAAAATCTTTGTTCAGACTGAAATCGGTGCGGAGATCATTCATTATGTCTGACTGTGGTGTTTTCGTATGGTAACACTGCGTCCCGGGCTTTAAATAGTTACGCCATGTGTAAGTTTTAGGTAAATAAAAGGATAACTGGGTGTACATTTGCAACTGAAAAGTCTTTTAATAATTTACTGTATGTGAATTACACCGTTGATATTCGAAATAGAATATTGTTATTATTGTTGAATGTAAGCTGCATTTTCGGGTGGAGTGTGCTGTATTGTCCCCCCTCTTTCCCTCCCTCCCTCCAGGACGGTAATGCCATTCACGCATATCACTCGATTGATAAAACATCTCTTCGCCACTTCATTTTTATGGGGAAGTATTCGTTTTCATCATTCGTTTTCGAGACTTTTCCAGTCACGACTGTTAGGGTGGTAATCCCTTAATCAAAGGAACCTTACATTTGTTTACATATTCATTTATTGATAACATGTAGCCTAGCACTGATACGTCTTTTTAACAGCAGACACCTTTATTTAAAAAAAAAAAAATCCTTAATTGTTTTTCCTTATAACTCGGCTCGTCATAAAGATGATGTCAGCATTGTATGTATGATTACCACCCTAATATGCTTGACTGAAAAACGGTCTCCAGAAAGAATGATGCAAAGCGAATACTTCCGCATAAAAATATAGTGAACAGGTTATTTGTCTGGATAAGTTGTACTACGGTCCGGGAGAGAGGGAGACCGAACAACACACTCCACCCCCCCCCCCCCGCCTGTCGCTCAACCGTAATTCGTTAATCAAGATGCACCATTCTTAGGGCTCCAGTTTAAGTGAATGCATTAATATAACAGCAATGCTATTGATGTCAGTGACTCTAGCGATAAAGGTGACAGCTTTAAGTAAAAAGCAGTACAACCAGAGCTTTCTCCGTTCTAAATAGGGTCAATGCAAAATTAACATTTCCACAAATTCCATTAAAACAGATGCTAAACCAAGTTACGTCATATCGTATCTGGCTAAAACGCACTTTATAAAAATTAAAAGTATATACTGATATACTTACGTGCAATGAAGTAACACGTAGCTTAGTAGCAGAGTAGGTGTGGTCCAATAAAGTTGACATCTTGCCGTAGTGAACAGCGAGAGAAGCAATTTTCCCGCCACTGCGTCTGGCTGTTCCATTCGCCACCCCGAAAAGCCAGTTCACACTTAACAATAATAACAATATCCTATTTCGAATATTAACGGTGTATTTTGCATACAGTAAATTATTAATACACTTTTCAGTTGCAAATGTACACCCAGATATCCTTTTATTTACCTAAAACTTACACATAGCGTAACTATTTAAAGCCCGGGACACATAGCGTAACTATTTAAAGCCCGGGACGCAGTGTTACCATACGAAAACACCACAGGCGGGTGGGCAGATGAAAAAAAAAAAAAAAAAAAACAGACTATAGTGTATGCGTGTGCGTGTGTGTGTGTCGATAACGACAATCGTTCAGTGTATGGGGCCCTTTGGTGCGGATTCTCTGTTGTTTCAAACGCAAGCGATCTTGTATTCCGGTGTAGTACACTCATACCTCGTCGTTACTTCCGTGATGGATACACACACGTTTGTGTGGGTTTGTATGTGTGTGTAATAATTATAAGTATATACATATATATACATATATAAAATTTGTAAACATATAATTTATATATATTTGTGTGTGTGGTAAAGTCCACAAGAATTTCTTGTTACAACACATCTTGTATTAAATATATATATCTACTGAGCTTATAGCTTTCGTCCAACTGCTGTGGACGTGATCACTAAAATGGCGTATAATATAAAACCCAGGAAACTAAACAGAGAGCGAAGCCATAAGATAAAAATGCAAAAAGCAAAATTGTTCAATCTTCGCCTAAAATTACGAATAACAGCACATTTACAAATGCCCTCACAAGGTAGTCTTCAATGCATCTTCTGGTGGATCTGTCCAAGCACTTATTATACAAAACCTGACCATTTTTTAAAAATTTATGTTCTAAAATCCCTTTCCCGGGCGTGTCTAGCTATAGATATATTATTATTCCCTAATTTACATGCTGCAATGTGTTCATTATTGCTTTCAAGCGAACGACCGCTTTCACCGATATAGCAACAATCACAATCCAAATAGCCAGTGGCATAAACACCAATATCTAAATTTAGATAGTTGTGGACTAGGCCTAACATTCATGATAAGTACGACATAGTACTATTATGTTACACACACACACACACACACACACACACACACACACACACACATATATATATATATATATATATATATATATATATATATATATATATATATATACACGGTAATACACACACACACACACTTATTTACGTAGATATATACACATCCATACACACGCAAAACCAGAAGAGCCTATGTACCTCAACAAGAAGCTATGCGCACACGCACACAGTACTACTATTACCGATAATAGTATAATTCCCTCTCATACATCTGTGAGGCGTTGGACTATATCAACATCATCGCAATATTCGAACGAGCGGAAGCCGATATCGAAAGTAGAGAGGAATTGCGCGAAGAAGAAGAGGAAGAGTAACCGGTCGCGAAAGCACGCAAGATTAGAGAGAGTCCCACCCCACCCACCCTCCTTCCCCCCTTCCTTACCACCCACCCACCCACCCGCGCCACCTCGATCTGCGACAACACTTCCATCCTGGGACGTCAAGCTGAGAGGACGGGACGCGCGCGCTTATCACGGACGCTTTAGTAGTAGCTTTTATTTTTCGTTTTCTTCTTCTTATTCTTCTTCTGCCGGTGGGAGTGTGAAACGGCTCCTCGAAAGTGTGTACCAGCAGCCTTCGGTGAGAGGATTATAACCATTTTATGTGTAAATACTATATTTATATATATATATATATATAATATATATATATTATATATATACTATATATATATATCATATTATATATATATATATATATATATATATATATATATATATATATTAGTGAGGTGGAAGAACTGAGGTCGAATTGTGATCGATTCCATCTTAAACAATTCGACTTAAAATTAACTTGTTGCCGACGCTGTGTGCGTGCGTACGTGAGTTCGTGTGCAGAGGCTGAAATTGTGTGGAAATCTTGACAGGCAAATGCAGTGACGTGGAATATGAAATGGGTGTTGCGTGGTGACAGTAAATGACAGATAAAAAAAAATATTCAAGCATTGTGTAGCCTTTGAATTATTGGAATACATGAACACAATCGTTATTAATTGCATTGTTTTATTAGAATGATTAATTTTAAGTGTTAATAATAAAGAGATGAATAAACATTATATGTGCATAAGACTTCTTTTGTTTATATGAGATTGTGGCAGTATAAATGATATGCAATGTATGTATGTATACAGATGTGTGTGCATATATGCAGAGAAATATATATACATACTGGTATGTATAAATATAGTATATACATAGTATGCATGTATACATGTTTATACATGTACACCATATAGTATATATATATATAATATATATATATATATATATATATATATATATATATCGAGCTAAAATGTCCTTTAATATCTAATTTGCTCTAACCTCGAGGAATTAATATATTTTCATATATGCTTGAACCAGAAAGGGAATTTTTTTCTCGATAATAGACTTGCCTGGACCCGGGCGCACCCATGGAGCCTTTTCAAATCCAGGAACGTCAGTGAAGCTTTTTCCTACTACACCACCGCAAGGTAAAAGCTTCACTGACGTTCCTGGATTTGAAAGGCTCTATGGGTTCGCGACGGGTCCAGACAGTCTATTATCGAGAAAAAAATTCCCTTTCGGTTAAGCATATATGAAAATAATATATTAATTCCGAGGTAGAGGCGAATTAGATATTAAAGGACACTGTAGCTCGATATATGTATATGAATCACGGAAATGTGATATGAGTTATATACATAAATATATATATATATATATATATAGATATATATATAATATACATATATATATATATATATATATACTAAATATATATATATAAATATATAAATATTATATAGAGGTATATATATATATATATATATATATATACATATATATGAGTATGTGGGCATATATGTATGAATACCCACACAAACATGTACATATATATAATGTGTTTGTATCCTCACAAGATGCTTGCATGTCACGCAATGTCCATACGTAATACAGTGTAATACACAGATGGGGGCGAGTGTATTATGTAGTTGGTACACCCTGTAGCCTCTACCTACTGATACTAACCTAGCCTAACTTTCTTGGCCTGAGTTATGTTCCTATGTGTGTGTATATATATTATATATATAGTATATATATAATATATATATATATATATAAATTATCTTTCTCTATTCTATCCAATGTGTTTCTACCTCTCTTGCTTACTATAGTAGATTCACATCAACTGTGCATCTGATGTCTAGGCCAGTCCCTTACGACGCTCCTGATTGGCTGTTGATAAGCATATCACAGGGCTGGAAACCCTCAGTCTCTCGAGAGTTCAGGATGTATGTTTCACCTCTCCTGAGGGATACTTTTGAAAGGCGTATCTCCTAGGAGAGGTGAAACATACATCCTGCTTATGTGACCTCTCTCGAGAGACTTGAGAGTTTCCTGCCCGTGATTGGCTTCTTAACAGCCAATCAGGAGCGTCGTAAGGGACTGGCCTAGACATCAGATGCACAGTTGATGTGAGTCAACTATAGTATCTCAACTCTTTCATCAGTCTAGTCTTAACAGAAATACTCTCTTCTCCTTATCTGCATATTAATCCTTGAGACCTTATGCACTTCCTCGTTGGACGAGTGGTTTACGTGCCGAGTTCGAGTTCCCCGCTCTGCCAACAAGGAATCAGAGGAATTCGTTTCTGGTGATTAGAAATTAAGATCTCGATGAGGTTCGTATCCCACAATAAGCTGTAGTAGGTCCCGTTGCTAGGTAGCCAATTGGATCCTAGCCACGTTGAAGTATCTAATCCCTCGAGCCAGCCGTAGGAGAGCTGTTAATCAGCTCAGTGGTCTGGTTAAACTAAGATTTTCTTCAATTTTTTGGGACCTTACGTGACGCGATCTGTCGCTTCCTATACACAGTAGTGCAGCTGCCAATCCTATACCTTTCTCACAGGAACCACACGATCATTTTTCCAGATTTAATTTTTACCTTTGCTTCCTTTTCCGTCAGTATAATCTTCATCATGTTTGTATTGATTTTCAGTCCTGTTCTCTCCGTTCCTTTCCTCTCTCTCTCTCTCTCTCTCTCTCTCTCTCTCTCTCTCTCTCTCTTTTTGACCGTGCTGTTTTACATAAAGAAAGTGGTCAGGGCACCTCATTTCGAAGTCTTCCTTTGGCCTCTGTTACTCTGATGAACTGGAAAGGGCTCACCACTGATCCTTGATGGATACCATTTTCTAATGTGTGTTTTTTATATATATCTATATTTATATATATATATATATATATATATATATATACTATATATCTAATAATATCTATAATAATTATATATATATATGTGTGTGTGGTGGGTGTGTGTGTGTGTGGTGTGTGTGTGTGTAGTATATATAGGGTGTCCATAAAGTCCCAGTACCATTACAAGTATTTATTGCTTTTAATGGTACTGGGACTTTAAGGACACCCTGTATATCAGTCGTGAATCATGATAGTGATATCTTAGACATGCTTGAAGGGATGACGTGTCATCAGCATATGACTAAGCAAATTATATGTAATTGAATTATGAATTAGTAATAAAAAAAGCGTAGCAAGGCAGGAGAATGGCTTCTCATGATGTGATTGGAACGTGCAAGCTACGATACGAGTTTTGCCTGCGTGACATTGATTATTCGAAGTATAATAATCTAATTTACATAGCGTTCACTGTCGATATCCTTGCTGGAACGCCAATAATGGTTTAAAAAAAAAATGAAAACTGGTGGCTGACCTACGTAGGATACCTCCCTGAGGATGTCCTTCAATTGGAACTTCTTCAGAAGCTCAGGCGAAGATGCAATGCATGACTACCAATATACAATGCTTCTTTCATTTTAATAATTTAGTTAAACTTTTTGTATTGATTTGTTAATTTTATTTATTTTTCGTTTTTGATGAGTGATCTCTTCTTTATGTATTTCACCTTTTTGTTGCTTCTTTCTAATGAAAACCATCATATTCTTTAGAAGTTTGAATTAATTCAAGTTAGTGGCCCCTTTGGTGGGCTTGTTCCGTATGAATAGGGTTCATCTTCTGAATGATAATAATAATCATTGTTTTGGATGCTATGCACTATACCCTCTGGCCAATCTTGGTTCGCCTCTTGCATTTCTCGTCCTGCCCAATAATGCCCACATTACTTTACTTTACTTTATCTTCCCGCTAGTGGTATAAGGCTGATACAGTTTCCCTCGCTTCCTCTAGGCTCTGGATTCCATCCTCAAGATCGCTGACAATTATGTCTATCCACCTCGTTCTTGGTCTACCCATCGGTCTTCTTCCTATTTGTACTGCTCTCAGTGCTCTCCTGGGGCCTCTATTCCCATCCATCCTCTCAACATGTCCAAATACCCACATACCCATCTAATTTGCCTGGAACATATCCTCGAAGTACGATCTTCGGGTTACGTAACGAGATGAGTTCATTATAGAACTTAAGTATATTCTGTCGACATCGTCATAACGTATGTTGTATTTGAATCATATTCGAAGTAAAGTATTATTATTATTATTATTGAAGGATGTTGCTGCATCAGTTGCATTTACCTTGTAAATAGTCTTCTCTATTTATCTAATGACTGCTTTTTCTCTGCTATCACAACTGGCGAGTAAAAAAAAATAGAGAACACCCTTTACGAGTTAAATGCAGCTGATGCAGCAATATCTTTCAATAATACTTGTTTGAAAGAGGGTTTCCTTAAAATATTATTATTATATTATATCATATAATGCTCTGGGACCGTCCTCCGATCTGTCATGTAACTCAGGGCTCTGTGGAGATTCTGCTTGGTCAACGCTTCAGGACTGCCATTTGTCATCGTCAGTATAGAAGTATGGGTTGTACTCAAAATCAACGCTATCATTCAATGGTTGCATTGTTGCCCACTCTGTCATTCCCCTATGTGGTTATTAAAAGGTTAACCTTTCTTCCGTCTCCTTTTTATTGCAGTATGAGCAAGGTTTCCGCCTATTTATTCACTATAAGGGTGTGTAGCTGCACTGTTACCAGTATTTTCACTTACTTAGGGAGTAAGCTGCCTCCTTATGCCTTGTAATGAAGACTTCCTGGGGATTCATTACCCCTCTGCTCTGTCACTAAGGGTCAGAAGGCCTTTGAGGCTGTCCACCATTTGCCTTGTGGCTAAAAGTGTGTAGGATTACCCTACGTGTGTTTTTGTCTTGTCAATATAAAGACACAGGGACAATTATTTTGTTCTGTTTCACTTTTATAAACTGATCTTCCGAAGCCTTTCTGCATTTTCTTTACAGTGTTAATATTATTATCATTATTATTTTAGTTTTTTTGGTCTATCACAGTCCAACAATTCGACTGGGTGGTATTTACGTATAGTTTGGGGTTCCGGGTTGCATCCTGCCTCCTTAGGAGTCCATCACTTTTCCTTACTATGTACGCAGTTTCCAGGAGCACACTCCTCCTGCATGAGTCCTGGAGCTACTTCTTCAGCCTCTAATTTTTCCAGATTCCTTCTCAGGGATCTTTGGATCGTGCCTAGTGTTCCTATGATTATGGGTTCAATTTCCACTGGCAGTGTGTGTGTATGTGTATGTATGTATAATGATATATATTACATATATATATTAGATATATAATTAGATAATATATAGATTATTACAAATATACGTGTGTGTGTGTGTGGTGTGGTATCTATATAAGTATGTGTAATGTATATATATATATATATATATATTTATATATATCATATATATACTATAGTAATATAGGGTATATCATATGTATATTTTTTTTTTATATATATATATATATATGTACGTATGCATTACGTATAAATATAGTATATATATATATATTATATATATATATATATATATATGTGTGTGTGTGTGTGTATGCATGCATCATGTAAACATATATAAATATAAAAGTCCACCAACAGCGCTCATTTGCCACTGCAGTAAAAATCGCATACCTGCGCACCATACGAGAATCAAGGATTAACCTTGAAATTCGCGCTCGTCGAAGCATTCCACAGACGGAAGTATTTCTGAAACTTCGGTTTGCGTTCGAAGTATGCACGTGTGTGTGTGTGTGTGTGTAGCTCTCGAATTCCTGGCAATGAGACGTCACTGGAATGTCTGGAATGACTGAAATTGGCCTTGGAGCTTGGGAATTGAGGGAGTTGTTTGCTGTGGTGGGGTGGAGTTGTTGTAAGATGACATTGAATGCAAAAATGCATTTTTTGCTTGAAGGTTCTTGGCATTACGTTTAAATTTTATATTTGTTATATATAATTTGTTCATTCCCAAATGAGAAAACTTTTCCTTATGTGAGTGACTGGACAAAGTTAGGTGACTGATACAGTGTTCGTAAGTTTATCTGATTAATTATTAGTTTCTTAACGGACATTCATAGCATATTTATCACATTATTGTTAGTTTTATAACGTTTATATTGAGCTGGCTCAATAATTGTTTCTTTGTAGTGGGAGTTTGTTTATCAGATCGCTATTAATTTTATCAGTATCGGTGCTAGCTTACAATGATTTATTATTATCAAATCGCTACTAATTTTGTCACAATCGGCGTTAGCTTACAATGATTTATTATCAAATCGCTACTAATTTTGTCACAATCGGTGCTAGCTTACAATTATTTGTTAATTATCAAATCTCTACTAATTTTGTCACAATCGGTGCTAGCTTACAACAATTTTTTTATCACAATGATTGTGGTTGATATAATCAAAGTAATGGGCGACTTATGTATCTAATTTATTGTTATGTTTATCAAGGCTAGGGACCTATCGTCCTTTTGAAATTTATCAAAACCTTTCGAAAATCTTTAGCATTGATGGTGATGTGGTTTAGAGTGTGGAAAAAAATGACTTTATCGTCAAATGTTTATCAAATTCAAAATTGTTGAGGTTTATTTTACCAATTTAGTTTCGGCTTCATCAGAGGCATAATGAACATGATTACAATCACGGTTTGTTCTATTAATTTTTAAGAACTTCCTGCTCATTCGGTTTTGTCAGAGATACCTTTATCTCGCCTTATTTGCCCATATCACTTTATCAGTCAAGTTTACCATCGTCCTGACATAACTTTGCCACACACCAATGTGGCATTTATTCGCGTCGTACTTACACTCATCACGTGAGTGGTTAACTTTATCAAATTTGGCAATTTTTCCGTCTAACTTTTATCACATTTGTCACTGTTCTGGGCTTTCAGTATTTTCGTAAGATTGGATGTCACGTCTCTCTGAGGGGAAAACCCTCTGTAGGAGGGTAGTGCCGGCAGTGCATCTGACGTGGTGCACTGTAGGCATCACTTAAGGCCCCTTAGCTGCAACTTTTTTCATTCATTTAACTGTACCTCCGTTCATATTCTCCTTCTTCCATCTTACTTTCCTCAGTTCTCTCCTAACAGTTGTTTCATAGTGCAGCTGCTTTGAGGTTTTCCTCCTGTTACACCTCTCTCTCTCTCTCTCTCTCTCTCTCTCTCTCTCTCTCTCTCTCTCTCTCTCTCTCTCTCTCAACTCTGGATGGCCTCATAGGTCACAGCGCTTGGCCATTGGCCTAAATTTCATATTCCATTCCTTTCATCATCTGAATAATAATAAAATAATAATAATAATAATAATTTCGTCTACCAGTATAGCATGGCTTCCATACGCCTTACATTCCATCCTGCAAAATTCGCCCCTATACTGCCTCCTACTAACCTTCCCCCCCAAACCCCCCGCCCCCCGCACGTGACCCCGTGACGCCTTTCGCCATTCCCCCAAAGCCCCCGTTCCAGCAAACTGCTTCCGCGGCAGACTTGTATTCAAGACGTAGGTGTAATGGCTTCTAGATTGTTTAGTGCAGGATACATTTTCGTTTATCTCTGTTGCATTACGTGCAACAATCAGCATTGTGTAGTTTCGGATTTCATTTCGTTACTGTGGAGAGTCTTCATTATGGTTGAAAAAAAAATTAATATAGAATATACTGCTGCCTTGTGTGTGTGTGTGTGTATAAAATAAATTCTCATGTTAAAACAGGATACGTCTCATGTATAAAATTCTCATTAAAACACTGAAAGCTAAGGACTATATTTCGGTGGGAGGACCTAACTTCCACCCTTTCAAGTAGTGTTTAATGCCTTTATACTTGATGTATATATATATATATATATATATATATATATATATATTATATATATATATATATATATATAATATATATATATATGCTTAAAAATCGCAGTAGATGCACGTGACTTCATAAATAAGCGAATTCCACAGGAAAATGATAGTCAGAAATCCAAGCGCTTTCGTCTTTACTCAGACATTGTCAAGGAGCTAATGAAATACAATTGGAGAGAAAGGTCTCAGGTACACAACGAGATCAAGAATACCAGATGGTTAATTGTCAAAAGGGTAAAAATTAAAAGAGATAATCCCGGATTATCGGATATCACATGGTCACAAACCTAAAAAGATATGACCCTAAACCGATACTACAAAGTATCTTTACAGGTGCAAAACATGTAAAAACTGGATATATTAATTTTGTTGCTAATATTTATCAAAGATAGTAAATTTTGTTTTAATGGGGAATTTTTTGTACAAAAGTTTGGGATGGCTATGGGTAATCCCTTATCTCCTGTCCTTAGCAATATTTACATTGAATTTTTGAGACAAAACTCTTACCAAGAATTTTGCCCCAAAAAGTTATATGGTTTAGGTATGTGGATGATATTTTCTGTATTTGGCCAGTTTCACGAAAATCTCCAGGAATTCTTAATAATCTCAATAATTTAATCCCTTCTATAAAATTTACTGTAGAGGAAGAAAGAAATTGTAATTTGAATTTTCTTGATGTATCTGTCCATAAGAAATGATAGAAATTTCACCTTTTCAGTCTTTCGAAAATCAACTAACATTGCCTCTTTTGTTCATTACTACTCCAATCACCATCAAAATGTTAAATTCTGTTTTTTCTGGGATGTTTAAGTCTTAAGGGCTTTACGTGTCTGTAGCCCGCAGTTTATTGACGCTGAAATTAAAACTATTTATGATATTGCATTGAAACTTAAATACCCTAGGACTTTTGTAGATGTGGCATGGAAAAGAGCTAGAAAAACATTTTATTTAACTAATGACAAACTTGAATTTAACTAAATAAGCATAACATTTTAAAATTACCCTATGATGAAAGGTTTTTAGATATTCCTAGAATTTTAAAGCTTTTTAACATAAATGTTGTTTTCAGTAATATTAATGTCAAGAGTTTAGTAATCCAAAAATTATCCTAAAGATCTTCCAGGTTGCATATATGAAATTCCTTGCAAAAAGTGTGATAAAGTCTATTACGGACAGACCGGTAAATCTCTTTCACAACGTCTCAAACAGCATCAATATTCTGTGAGAACTGGGCAAATATCGAATGCATTATTCGTACATATGAGAGATTTAGATCATCTTATTAACTGGAGTCAAGCAAGAGCCTTAATCCCATGTAATGACACAGTTAAAAGGAATATCATTGAATCTTGTTTCATCAAGTCAAATAATAGAAATGTTCTAAACTTAAGTCTTGATTTATTTAAACTTGATGCTTTCACGATGAAAAAAGTTGTAGATAAATATAAGCAACAAAATTAATATATTCAGTTTTTACATGGTTTGGACTGTAAAGATAATTTGTAATTTCGGTTAGGGTCAAATCTGTTTAGGTTTGTGACCGTGTGATATCCGATAATCCGGGATTATCTCTTTTAATTTTTACCCTTTTAACAATTAACCATCTGGTATTCTTGATCTTGTTTTTTTTGTGTACCTGAGACCTTTCTCTCCAATTGTATTTCATTAGCTCCTTGACAATGTCTTAGTAAAGACGAAAGCGCTTGGATTTCTGACTATCATTTTCCTGTGGAATTCGCTTTTATATATATATATATATATATATATATATATATATATATATATATATATATATATATATAATATATATACATACAATACATACACACACACACACGCACAAATTTATTCCTAAGATCTGGGAAAGGCCAAGACCTTGGCCACAACACTATGTATGCTGTGGTGGTATGCAAACTTAAGTAATGCAGCTCGCTCACGTGAATTCAATCGATACTAGTTTTTTTTAAAGCTCCAATAGATCCGTGAAATATGCGGCTCTTAGCGATAGCGGGGATTGTTCCAATTGTTCATAGGGCACCGTTGCACCACCACACAAAACCCCCCTCCCCCTCCCCTACCACGCCCAAGGGTGTGGGCTGCAAATATTTGGGCGTTTAGTCACATTGCTGGTGGACGCTTGGTTTTGTAGCTTGTCTCTTGATTTCACGGTGCAGTTGCTGTATGTACGTGTGTGTAATCTTGAATATGTATGTATGCATGTATACACATATATGTATATTGTGTATAATTATGTATATATACATATATATATGTATATATATGAATGTATTTTATATATATATATATATATATATATATATATATGTGTGTGTGGTGTGTGTGTGTGTGTGTGTGTGTGTGTGTGTGTAGATATATACATATATTATATATGCATTATATGTATATATACAATTATGCATATATATATATATTTGTATCTATATATGTACAAGAATATATGTTTATCAATAAATTATATATATATTAATATATATTATATATTATATAATATTATATATATATATATATATATATATATAATGATTGTCTGACACAGTTTTTTGCTATTCCCAGACTTCAATGAAGGATAAACAGAACTACTACAATTCCAATATATTTTCAGCATTTTTATACGTAAATGTGATTAATTTTCTATTCTTTGGATATACGCATCTCTTTATACCTATAAATATAGGTATGTACTTTAACCTAGACACTTTTGTACATATAAGCAATGGTATGTGTTAAGGTATTGGCATATAGTACATACTTACCTGGTATTGTTCCATGCAGTAGCGTTTATATTGAATAGGGAAACATCTTATCGCGTACTCGGGGAGTAAGCCTACAAACTACTTTGTAAAGAGCCTTAAAAAGGTCTGAAAAAGGTCTTTCGCGTCGTGTGAAAGATACAGGACTTTTAGGATAGGATATTTATGATTTATTTATTAGAATGAAAGTGTAAAAAAAATAATATGCGTGTTAAACAGTACAAAACAATTATTTCTAAAAGAAAATAGCGTATTTATTTCAGTTTTCGTCGGTGACACACTGTTTGACCGTAGATTTTTTAAGCAACTCGGCCACCCAAGTAAGCTGGCAGGTCAGGGTCACGCCTTGTCGTTAGAATTTCAAAAAGGCCTTATTCTGTGTACTAAAAGATATAATGTTGTGGAGACTATTTTCATAGGTCGTTTTTGGTTTAGATTTGTGGAATGAAATTGTTGATATATATACTATACATGTACATATATGCATATGTATACATATAGTATATGTGTATATATATGAATATATGCACATGTATATATATACATGTACATATATGCATATATATACATATAGTATATGTGTATATATATGAATATATGAACATGTATAGATATATATATAGTATATTACTATAGATATTATATAGTATATAATAAGTATATATATACATACACATATATGTGTGTAATGCATTGCATATGTAACCTTTATTACCTTTTTATCTTTTCAGGGAGGATATTCGTATCCCTTGTAGTAGTGTAAGAGTGATCGAAACAGACGAATCAAAGTGCGTCATTTACGATCAGTGCCCGAAAGAGAAAGAGAGAGATAAAAGAAATATAAAGAGAGAAAACAAAGATCAAAATTAGAAACCTCTGGAAAATTAAGCCCACAGAGAACCGAGCAGAGCAAAATATTTTGGAAAAAATAAAAAAAGTGCTGAGGGAATTTTGACCTTTGAAAAGGATTTGCATTCATACCACCCTGAACGCCTACCCTCGGCGGCTTTTGGCGACCAGTAGTGCTTCTTTAGGACTCTCTCTTAGACCCTTGACCCCCTGGGGCAGCGATGACGGAGGTAATGAGCATGGCCTCCGGAGGGGGGGTGAACCTGGGCACTTACACCTACACTTCGGAGCCGCGGATCGTCGAGCACCACAGAAAAAACTCGAGGTGAGTACCCGAATATTTTTATATATTTTATTTATTTTTTTTTTTTTTGAGGGTTTGTTTTCTGCAGATTGAGTCTGTCTTCACAGGAATATTTTGCATTGGATTGAGAAGGTTTTGGTCGCTTTGGGCGTGTTTTTTTGGATGGCCTTTTGCAGGATATTTGCGCTTTTTTTTTTCAGCCATTTGTTGTTGTGACAGGTTTTGAAGGCGGTGTGTGTGGTGTGTGTGTGTTTTTTTTTTTATGCCGCTTCCATCGCTGCTGCTTCACATCCTCATATTTCACTTGTTTGGAGATATTGTTTTCTTATGCCTGCAGTTTTTTTTTCTTTTTGAGAATTTTTCTTTATCTGCAGTTGTTTTAATTCATTACTTAGAGAAATAGTTCTGTCTGCAGTTGTTCTTTTTTTTTTAAATTATATTAGAGATAAATTGTTTTGAATTTATTTATTTTTTAAATTTTTGTCTCATGTTATTTAATTTAGAAAGAATATTTTCCTGTCTTCAGTTTCTTTTTTTTTCTGGAGAGTATTTTTTCTTATATTTGCAGTTATTTTTTTTAGATAATTTTTTTCCTACTTCAGTTTCTTACACGATTTTCTGTACAGTTAAAAATTTTATTTTCCATTGTTCTATCTGAAGTTTTTTTTTTTATTTGCTTTTTTATCATAAGATGTCTTCATCTGACTAGGCTGTAAATTTAAGTACAGAGTTTTTTCTTTATTTAGCCGCATTTCTTGTGGTATCATATCTGCAGTCTTAAGCTGCGCTCAGATAATTTTGTTTTATTAGCATGAGGAGAATTTGATCGCTTTGAGCATCTATTATATATCAGCCTGCGCTGGCTTCATTTATTTTGGCGTGTTTTTTTTACTTTATTGTTATGATGAGCGTTAATCTAGGTTTTGTTTTACTTTATTGTTATTATCAGCGTTTTTCTACGTTTTTTTTACCTTATTGTTATTATTATGAGTTTTTCTACATTATTTTTACTTTATTGTTATTATGAGTGTTTTTCTACTACGTTTTATTTTTACTTTATTGTTATTATGAGAGTTTTTATACTTTTTTTTTTACTTTATTGTTATTATGAGAGTTTTTCTGCTTTCTTTACTCGATTGTTGTTATGAGAGTTTTTCTACATTTTTACTTTATTGTTATTATGAGAGTTTGTCTACGGTTTTTTTTACTTTATTGTTATTATGAGCGTTTTTCTACTACGTTTTATTTTTACTTTATTGTTATTATGAGTTTTTCTGCTTTCTATTACTTTATTGTTATTTTGATCGCTTTTCTATTTTTTTTATTTTATTGTTATAATGAGCGTTTTTCTACTTTTTTTTTACTTTATTGTTATAATGAACTTTTTTCTACTACGTTTTATTTTTACTTTATTGTTATTATGAGAGTTTTTCTGCTTTCTTTTATCTATTGTTGTTATGAGAGTTTTTCTACATTTTTTTTACTTTATTGTTATTATTATGAAAGTTTTTCTACGGCTTTAACATGTGTTTAGTGCTGTTCATCGCTACCATTATTTAGTACAGGCATTCTTCATGGCTTGGAGTGCTTGTGAAACCCTGCAATGCAAAGGTTTTTGTTTCTATATATTTTTTTTTATGTCCAGAGTGGTTATATTAGTTTGTGTACAAAAAACAACAACTTGAGTATTTATTCCTTTAGCCATTCCAGTTTTCTCTGAAATATTTTTTTCCCCTGGCGTGTGCGTAGCTTTTATTTCGAGAGCGTTTTTATTCTGCAGCTTTCCGCTGATTTAAGAGTTGTTATTAGATGTTGTTGTTGTTAGAGATTAAGCTGGCCTTATGCCAGCACGGGCTCTTGCTCATAGAGCAGCCCGTAGATTGTTTGTAGTGCTCAAATTTAAAGGCATGCAGGATTTTTTTTTCTCGTTTCAAGTGAATTACTTGAATGACTTTCCTTTAGTCCCTATTTTGTTCAGAGATTGTTTTCAAGTGCATCATTGCGTGATCGGCATGGTCTTGGCCTGCCACCTCGGTGGCCGCGAGTTCGATTCTGGGACATTCCACTGAGGTGTGAGAGATGTGTATTTCTGGTGATAGAAGTTCACTCTCGACGTGGTTCGGAAGTCACGTAAAGCCGTTGGTCCCGTTGCTGAATAACCACTGGTTCCATGCAACGTCAAAACACCATACAAACAAACAAACAATAGAACATGTTTATGGAGAAATATTACCTCTGGATTAGGTTGCCTCAGAAGCTTAGTGTGTTTCTGACCTGGTGGATGTCTGTTGTTGTTGTTGTTGTTGTGTGTGATTTTTTTTTTTTTTTTTTTTTTTTTTTTTGTAATCGCAGAAATTGCAAGAGTTGTCCGTTTTTAATTTTTTTGGTAACAGCATAATTTGGATGCTTGACGCCATTTTCATTTAACTCTGTGAGCACTTTGGCTGATTTTGTAGCCACGGCTTTGATAAATGGCATCGAGTTTTGACCTAAAATTAATATATTTAGTCTGCCAGGTTTTGTAAACTCCTTACTATGCAGGTATTTTGATTAGCGGAGACACCTGTCAAAATCATCGATAGGTTTTTGTCGTCTCCAGCATTTTTTGGAATTTTAATTTTAATTTTTAGGTTGTTCAGTGGTCGTTTGAAACCTTGTCTAAGCCTCTGTCTATTTATTTGTTTTAAGTGGTGATCTGTTTCCGCTTTCTGCATTGTTGCCAATTTGTCAGAGCTTCCAACATACGCTGATAGCTTTACTGCGAACTCTTTCCATGAATTTCAACTGTCATAGTAAAGCAATAATGATACGATTGCTCTAATATTTACCTATATTGCAAATAGATAAGCAGGAATAACTTATTTCCAAAGGTTTGTTTAAGTTGGTCCCGACTTTTGGCGGGTTAGCACAGACCAATTGGCAACAGTAATAGCAGGTGTTCCTCTTCTTGAGGGGCTCGGTTGCCTGATGCGTCTTCCCCTCCTCCACTGCCTTCTTTCTGTCAAAGGCTTCGTCATCCTCCACCAAACCTCTTCTTTTCTCCATATCTTCCTTCATTCTATCTCGCCATCTCATTCTCTGTCTCCCTCTCGATCTTCTTCCTCTAACAGGTGTTATTCCCCCTTATTTGCCTATTTTCTTTCGCCCTATGACCTAATTTTAAAATATATTTCACTAAGTGTTCCTCATGGGTCACTTGGGAATATATTTCCATAGGAATTTTCTCTCCCTGTCTCGTTAGAGGGTAGTGCCGTCAGTGCACCTCACGCGCTGCAAAGTAGGCGTTACTTGAGGTTCTTTGAAGCGTCCCGTAGCTGCAAGTCCTTTCATTAATTTTACTGCACCTCCTTACTTTCTTCAACCTTCTCCTAATAATTGATTCATAGTGCAACTGCTTTGAGGTTTTCCTCCTGTTACACCTTTCAAACCTTTCTACTCTCAGTTTCCCTTTCAGCGCTGAATGACCTCATAGGTCCGAGCGCTTGGTCTCTGGCATGATTTTTTATTTTCCATTCCATTTCTGCTGTTGCTTTGACAGGGTTGGTGATTTTTCTATTTTGTTAAAAAATAAAAAATAAAAAAAAAAATCAGTGATTTATTTTATCTTTTTATTTATTTGATTTATTTATTTATTTACTTATTTTTTTGATTTGTTAGATGTTTTTTCCATCCTTTTTTCCTCAAAATGTTTTTTACGACAGAAGTACTCTTGATTTATCTTTTAGGTTTCCAGTTCTGGCCTAAAGTATGTAGTACTTGCAATTTTTTTTATATCAAAATAAATAGATGCAGCACAGTTATGCTTAAGTTTTCATTAACCTCCAAACCATATTTTTCAATTTGTTTCCTTTCAAATTAAAAAAAAAGTTTAAGTTGAAAATCATTTTGTTAATGAAAAAATCAATGATTTAATTATTTGATTAAATCACTCTGATTTAATCATTGCCAACCCTGTGATTTGCGAGCGTTTGGATCAGTGGATTTAGTTTGATCTACGATTAATCTTAGAGCATTTGGAACTGTAGATTTATTTGATCTACGACTAATATTTAACCATTTTTTATCTCGTTGATACCTTCGGTTTTATTTTCTGTTTATTTCTGTAGCTTAGTTTTTGTTTATTTCTGTTATTTTATTTACCTTTTTTTTGAGGTTTTGCTTAATCTTGAAGAAAACGACATCCACACTTTTCTGAGGTTGTGTTTTTTTTTCGTGATGGTTTGCATCTTCCAGTTGTATTTCTAAGTGGAATCGGTTTAACATGAATGAATCAGTTTTGCGTTCTCTCTCTCTCTCTCTCTCTCTCTCTCTCTCTCTCTCTCTCTCTCTCTCTCTAACACACACACACACACACACACACACACACACACACACACACAACATCTTATATATATATATATATATATATATATATTATATATATATATATATATATATATATATATAATTATATAGTATATACAGGGTCCATAAAGTCCCAGTACCATTACAACAATTTATTGCTTGTAATGGTACTGGAACTTTATGGTCACCCTGTATATATATATATATATATATATATATATATATAGTATATATATATATATATATATATATATATATATATATATAATTACTATCTCAGTGTTTTATTAAAGACTTGACAGAAGGAAATATGAAACCGCGGTGAATCTAAGCAAACATCTTTTCGTGCTTTCGTGGACATCGGTATAAAAGAGGGCGAAGCTTTGCAGACGCTTATCTGTCACCACCTGTAAAGAGATGGCTTGAAAGCACGAAATGGAGAGAGAGAGAGAGAGAGAGAGAGAGGAACTCATTTAAGAAACTCCACAATAATGGGCATGATTTCATACTGTAATCAGAAACAATACAAGAATTAAAAGTTGTATTTATAAACAACTCAAGGATGTATTCTGTATGTAGAAGCAGCAAAAATTTGTAGTAAAACAATTCTAAATACGGCGTTGAATCATACGAAGTTTTGTGTATGTTTTTTGTATGAATTCCAGTAACAACAAAGTGATGAATTGTTGATCATTTAAAGTCATAATATAAAGTCGTCCAATAGTTAACAGTTAAAGTCGTATATAAAGTCATCCAATAGTTAATAGTCTTAATATAAAGTCATTCAATATTTAATAGTTAAAGTCGTAAAATTCATCCATCTTGTGGTTACTCTGCCAAACGTTGGGAATATAGAATCGTCCCTCTGACTGCACAAACAAACAAGCAAAAGCACAAACAGATCGAACCTCTTACGTAAGAGATTGTTGGTCAACATGGAAAGGAAAATTGCCGAGAATAAATGTGACTTCGCGTGCATATTCCTGACCCACTTTTTTTTTTTAATTCCTCCGTCGCTGTTTATTTTATTTATATATTTTTTTTACTTCATCTCTGGTCATTTCATGTCTCTAAGTCACTTGGGTAGCTGGGGGGAGGGAGGGGGTTGCTTTTATGAGTTTGAAATATACGGCGTGTATTCCGTTACATTTTGTTTTTTGCTTGTTCGTTTTTTTTCTCTCCAAAGATATAAATCTACTGGGACGGGGGAGCCTGATGCCCCTTTTTCTAGCCCAGGCCAGACGCTGGCAAAAAGGAAAATGAGAGACATTAATTTTGTATTTTTTTCTTCTATTTGTAGATATTAATTTCCTTAGGAGCTCGATTTGCAAGCTGTAGATCTATGAAATGTAGGCCTAGTGTTTGCCTATTGTATTGCATATGTATTGTATGTATTTACATAAATATATAGAATACTTGTGCATGTATATACTATATAATTTTTTTATTTTTTTCTCTCTCTCCTTGTAGATGTTCATTTCCTTAGGAACTCGATTTGCAAGCTGTAGATCTATGAAATGTAGGCCTGCTATTTGCCTATTGTATTGCCTATGTGTTGTATGTATTTACATAAATCTATAGAATACTTATGCATGTATATCGCGGGGGTATAAAATGTAAATCATGACCTGTTTTGTCTTTAGCAAATCCAAGGATAAATCTCCCACTTCATCCCGTGACAAATAACATGACTGCAGTGGCTTGGAAAGGATAACTCCATTCCACCTTATCATTATGAACATTCACGCCCGAAATATATATTTCTTTATTTATTTCGGTTTCCGTGTCGTACTTCAAAGGCATCAACAAACATTTCGACCACAGGTGAGGTCACGTGATTTTTCGCGTCTTGTATGTTCACTTGCATTTCTCATTGCGGGCTTTGCTTGCCTTTTCGTGAGCTGAACTGCGCATTGCTTATTGCATTACGTATTGCGCAGAAAGTTACGTCTCGATTTCGAGGTAAATTGGACCAAATGTGGGCCTCGTTGTTGCCACCAATTGATGAGATTTTGGGAGAAATCCGACATTGGACAAAGGACTTTTTATGAGTCCGGAATAGGATGAGGGGAAGTGATCAGTCTTGGCGGATGTTTGCGGTCTCCAAACGCTCTTGTTTCCTGTCTGGGTTTTTCCAGAAGGAATTTAATGGAATAATCTTATGAGTTTAATTAATTAGTTTGATTATTGGTTAAATTTGAGGTAATTAGCTTCAACCATTTCATTCATTTTACTGTACCTCCTTTCATATTCTCTTTCTTCCAGCTCACTTTTCCTAGCCCTCTCCTAACAATGATTTCAAATTGCATCTGTCAAGTTTCTCTTACAGCGCTGAATGACCTCATAGGTCCCAGCGCTTGGCTTCTAGCCTAAATTCTATAGTATTCTGTTCTGTTCAATGAAGGAATGGCAAAAATCTTATCACGTGAGAAGAAAGATAAGCTGATAAGTTGGACTTTTTTTGGCTAGTCTCTCTCTCTCTCTCTCTCTCTCTCTCTCTCTCTCTCTCTCTCTCTCTCTCTCGTTGCCAGGCATTGGGAAATTGTTATTTAGCATGTTGTTATATTGTTTTGTTTAGATGCTCTGTTATATATTACAACGATTTGTTTTTGGCATCTGTAATATTTTTAATGGTTGAAAGCTTGAGCTTCGATGATATATATATATATATATATATATATATATATATATATATATATATATATATATATATATACTATATATATAATTATGTTTTGATTTTAAATCACGAAAATTATATATAATATAATATATATATATTATATATATATATATATATATATATATATCATATATATATCTATATATATAGTCAGTGAAATAATATATCCCATATAGATTTTAATTTATTGACTTCTCATTAACGTTTCCTTGTAATCAGCAATGCAAATGGTAGTCAGTTAGCAGCCGGAAGATGCGGGAGTTGTAACAGATTATCGTAATACCCTTGGAATAATAGATGCCAGCTTCTTCATTCTCGAAATTGCGCTGATCATCGCGGCGGGCCTGGGGTTGGGGGGGAACGTTGGAAGAAGACGTGGGCGAGGAAGTTTTTTATTTATTTATTTATTTATTTGTTTATTTATTTTAGCAGGAAATATGTTTCCTTAAATCAGAGGCCATACATTACGGTGTTAGCACGTTTTTTAAAGCATTCCCTTACACCCTGCAGTGTTTTTTTGTGTTTATATTTATTTCGGCAGTAATAACCTGCATACATACACATAAACACACAGATATACATAATATCTATATATATGTGTGTATAGATTAGCTTTTGTGGGTTTATGTATGTATATATACATATACATATATTAAACGTATATATATTATACATAGACATAACATACACTGCATATGCCCAAAGATTAGCCTTTGCGGATTTAGTTAATGTTTATATATATATATATATATATATATATATATATATTATTATATATATATATATATATATATATATATATATATATAATACATGTATATTATTTATAAATAAACAGAAACCCACAAAAGCTAATCCATGGACATATGCAGCTGCCTAATGTCATTTCACAACAAAGAAACTAAGACGTTCTAAAAATAAATTCAACTTAACCCCATTCCGTGAGAGAGAGAGAGAGAGAGAGATCATTCCCAGCAGTCTTAGGAACGAGACAGTTCGGGAATGACCGATGTTTCGGGAATCTCTGCTCTCCGTCAGTAGGTCAGAGCTGGTGACCTTTAGCCAGTCTATATGATGCTAAAAGTCTGGAAGTTAACCGTGGGTGGTGGTGCCCGTAGAGTTTCTCTTCTTCCTCCTCCTCCTCCTCCTCCTCCTCCTACCTTTTCTAACCCCCCTACCCCCCTTCCCAAACCTCCCTCCCTCACTCCCTAAGTTTTCAACATTAAGGAACCCAACGGTTCACGGGTGGTCTAGTATTATTATATAATAATATATGATATCTGGGTCACGCGTCTCGCCTTTGTGAAAAAATGATAATCTGCCGTTTGATCTGGACGTGATTCAGACGGGAATTGTGAGTTTATTTATTTATTTATTTATTTATTTTGGCGATTTTCCGTCGTATGTGGAGATGGCACAGGTCAATTATGTTAATACGTCAATATCTAAAGCGTTGATGACCCGGTACAATTATTATTATTATTGAAAAAGAAACCCACAAAATTGCTGCGTATAACGTGTTTACTTATAAGTATTTACATTTTACTTATAAGTATCTACATTTTACTTATAAGTATACACGTATACACAGTAATTTTGTGGGTTTCTTTTCAATCTTCAGAAGAAAACTGAAAGAAGTTTTTGTTTGGTTCATTATTATTATTATTATTATTATTATTATTATTATTATTATTATTATTATTATTATTATTATTATTATTATTATTATTATTTATGTATTCTGGAAACAGACCTTCTTTGAAACACATTCTATTGAATATAATGGCAGAATTTACATAATTTATTTTGTACAGAATTAAGGGAATTCTGTACAAAATAATTCTGTAAATTCTGCCAATATATATATTCAATAAAATATTATTATTATTATTATTATTATTATTATTATTATTATTATTATTATTATTATTATTATTATTATTATTATTATTATTATTGTCGTCTTTAACCAGCCGAAATACTCCATCATCCAATTCTCCTCCCGTAAAGGGGTAGTTCCACAGTGCACCTCACGCGGTGCACTGCAAGCATTACTTAAGGTTTTTTGCAACGTCCTTTCAAGCCTTCTTACCGTCAGTTTGTTTCCTTTCAGCTCTGAATGACCTCATAGGGCCAAGCGTTCGGCCTTTGGCCTCAATTCCGTATTCAGGTTCCTTCATCAAACACTCATGTGCGCCTTTGTCTGTCACTAAAATATCAACACAGTTTTGCACAGCAAGTCTCATGGAAAGAAGTTATTGATAAAATCACATGGTAAAATCATGTTGATATAATCACATGGTAAAATCATGCTGATAAAATCACATGGTAAAATCATGCTGATAAAAATTACATGGTAAAATCATGCTGATAAAATCACATGGTAAAATCATGCTGATAAAATCACATGGTAAAATAATGTTTATAAAAATTACACGGTAAAATCATACTGGTAAAAATCTTATGGTAAAATCATGTTGATAAAAATTACATAGTAAAATCATGTTGATAAAAACCACATGG
>NC_087203.1:46396024-46403524 GCF_015104395.2 Macrobrachium nipponense
TTTCGAATTGCACTTCCCTACATATGGGAGAGATGTTTATTTCCGGTCTAATCGTTCTTTTGAACATATCTGGTTCTTAGGGCCTGATCTTGTGCCGCTGTTATCATTCCTTCAGTTTCCTTCTTTAGCTCTCCCCTGTAGCCATTGCCAATTGTCATCGCTGGCTAGTTCTTTAGTCTGTCTGATGTATTGTCCGTGCATTGGTTTGTTGTGCCAGTCCTCTGTTCTTTCTGTCTTTCTCCTGTCTCTGTATATTTCTGGGTCTTCGTCTACTTTTATTAGTCCTTCTTCCCATGCACTCTTTAGCCACTCGTCTTCACTGGTTTTCAGATATTGCCCCAGTGCTCTCCCTCCTTCCTTTCGTGTTATGTATAGTCTGTCCGTATTTGCTCTTGGGTGTAGTGCTTTGTGTATTGTCATATGTTTCCTGGTTTTATGATCTATGCTGCGGAGTTCTGCCTTCGTCCATTCCACTATTCCTGCGCTGTATCTGATTACTGGCACTGCCCATGTGTTTATGGCTTTTATCATATTTCCGGCGTTGAGTTTTGACTTGAGTATCGCCTTGAGTCTCTGCATATATTCTTTCCTGATCGTGTCCTTCATCTCTTGGTGTTTTATATCTCCTCCTTCCATTATTCCCAGGTATTTGTATCCTGTCTCATCTATGTGTTTGATGTTGCTCCCATCTGGTAGCTTTATCCCTTCAGTTCTCGTTACTTTGCCTTTTTGTATGTTGACTAAGGCGCATTTTTCTATTCCAAACTCCATCCTGATGTCCCCAGATACAATCCTTACAGTCTGGATTAGGGTATCTATTTCCTTGATGCTCTTACCATACAGCTTGATGTCGTCCATGAACATCAGATGGTTGATTCTGTTGCCTCTTTTCTTGAGTTGGTACCCGGCATCCATCTTCTGTAGTACTTTTGTCATGGGAATCATGGCTACTACGAAGAGTAGTGGGGACAGTGAGTCGCCCTGGAAGATCCCTCTCCTGATATTAACCTCTGCTAGTCTTATTCCAGAGCTTGTAAGTATTGTATTCCAGTTGCGCATTGTATTTTTGAGGAAGCTGATGGTATTTTCCTCTGCCCCATATATTTCAGGCATTCTATTAGCCATGTGTGTGGTATCATGTCGAAGGCTTTCTTATAGTCTATCCATGCCATGCTTAGGTTTGGTTTTCCTTCTCCATACTGTTCTTCATTACCATTTTGTCTATGAGGAGCTGGTCTTTTGTGCCCCTACACTTCCTTCTGCAGCCTTTCTGTTGGTGGGGGATGTGTTTGTCTCCTCTAGGTAGTTGTATAGCCTTTCACTGATGATACCTGTTAGTAACTTCCACATTATTGGTAGGCAGGTGATAGGCCTGTAGTTACTGGCTATATTTCCCTTACTCTTGTCTTTTGTACTAAGGATGTTCGTTCCTGTTGTCATCCATTTGGGTGCTTGGTGACTTGAGATACAATGCTGGAGTTGTTCTGCTATTCGTGGGTGTTAGGGCCTTGAAGTTTTTGAGCCAGTATCCATGGACTTCATCGGGACCTGGGGGCTTTCCAGTTTGGCATTTTCTTTAGTTGGTGTCTGACTGTGTCTGTCGTGATGTCTGTGAATCTTTGTTTTATTCTCCCTGTTTCTTCTTCCTTGACTTCCTGGAGCCATGTTGCATGTTTGTTGTGTGATACCGGATTGCTCCATATGTTTTCCCAGAGTCTCTTACTTGGTTCGGCTTCAGGAATTTCTGGGTGGTTGTCTTCCCTCTTAGTTGGCTGTATAGTCTTTTCTGGTTGGTTCCGATAGTTTGTTCTGTTGGTATCCCTTATTCCTGTCATGTACCGTTGGATCTTATGTGCTTTGGCCTTACGCCTCTGTTTTACATCTTCTATTGTGTTGTTTAATCCCATCTCTTGTACTTTGTATTTCTCGTTGAGTTCCTCCCTTGTTTTCTTGCTTCTTTAGCCTTTTTTCTGCCATCTCTTTCAGTTTACTCAAGTCAGATCTCATCACCATGATTTGCTTTTGCCCCAGGCGCCTTTTCCAAGGAAGGGGTTTGCTGTTTTGGTTTCTGTTGGTTGGTTGTGCTGGTGGTGTTGGTGTTCGATCCCCATCAGTTCTGCTACTAATCTTGCTCCTGCATATGTCAAGTTATTTGTTTCTGTGATACTGGTGGTGTGCATTATTTCATTGACCTCACTTGTTTTCTCCCTTAATTTCTTGGTGTTGTAGGCTTTCATGGAGGGGATCTTAGTTCTCTCTGTATCTGGCTCCATCCATTGTCTAATCTTTTCTACCCATTCCGTCCTCTCTGTTACTTCGTCGGTGTTTCTTCGTGTGTCGTTGTTTGATACCTCATCCTCCCTGTCGTCTTATTATTATTTTGGAAGAAAACCTTCTTATAAACAAATTCTGTTGAATAAAAATGGCGGAATTCTGCGAATTAATCTAATATATTATCGAGAAAAATAGAAAAGATAATATATAAGATTAATTCGCTGAATTCTCCTGCTATTATTATTATTATTATTATTATTATTATTATTATTATTATTATTAAATGAGCCCTATTCATATGGAACAAGCCCACCACAGGAGATATTGACCTGAAATTCAAATAGATAAATAAATAGAGAAGAATTTAAGCTAAATTATTAAAATGAAATTACTATGTATGCACTGATGTTGTTAGTACAATTACTGATAGGATACTGTCACCTTATCCCTTTTATGGGACTGCTTTACCATTAATTGTAAAGAGACACTGCGTGTTGATTTAAGGGGAGAGAGAGAGAGAGAGAGAGAGAGAGAGAGAGAGAGAGAGAGAGATTAATCCCCTTTTATATGAAAGTATTAAATAGAAAGAAGGATAAAAATGCAGCTCGGAATTATTAGTGAATTTTAAAATGAGAGAGAGAGAGAGAGAGAGAGAGAGAGAGAGAGAGAATGAGAGAGAGAGAGAGAGAGAGAGAGAAGTATTATCGCCTTGTTGCGAAAGGGCTAAGGTCAGGATTGCCATGTTTATTCGACCTGTAATAACCCAACCGTAGGTCACTGGTGCCACTTAGAAAGAAATAATCGGTTTAATGTAAATAGGTGAATGTGACAAGTAATTCCAGAGAACACTTACAATACAGTGATTTTTGCTTTGAATATTACGACGTTTAAGCAGAGGATATTCCAGCGTGTAATTAACGCCGTTGGGCCGTTATTAACTTCCGTTATTAACTTCCGTTATTAGCGTAATTTTCTCATTTCTTTTTTCTCTTGTGCGGGTTATTTTTCAGCTGTTGGGTCGGTATTTATTTATCTCGTTTATCATGAATTTATCAGTTTTTATGTCGCATATAATGGCTTTCGTTTGTAGTTTGATAGACAATATTTTAAAGAATTAATTAGGCAGCCAGTCATGGTGATTGAGAAGTATAATATATATATATATATAATATATATATATATATATATATATATAATATATATATATATATATATATATATCATACACATATACATACACTTCTCAATCACGAAAAATGACTGACTGATCAATTCTTTAAAACATCGTCTATCAAACTACAAACGAAAGCCATTATATACGACATAAAAACTGATAAATTCATGATAAACGAGATAAATACTGACCTAACATATTAATGTGCATATGATTTGCATACATTCCGAGCACTTAGTTATGATCGCACTATTAAAAAAAAATAAAATCTTCGACGTTGCCGGACACTAAACTTTAATCCTCCACCTCCCCCTCCCCCCAAAAAACACACACACACACATTGACACTTCATGAAAAATGCGTTGAGGAACGATTTATAGATTGGCGTTGCCTTGAATAGGCATCAAAAGGGAAAAGAATCGAGTCTTCTCGATATCCGTGGCAGAAGGAATGAAGGTTCAGTCACCCGCCAGGAATGAGAAGAAGAAGAAGAATAAGGAAAAAAAAATATATTGGTATTATCCAGTGGTTTTGCATGTACCATGGCGCTCATCTATCTGATTATATCTGGTTAGTTCTCTCTCTCTCTCTCTCTCTCTCTCTCTCTCTCTCTCTCTCTCTCTCTCTCTCTCTCGTTCGAGTAGACCCATGCTTGATGTCAGCACGAGAAAGGAACGATTATAGCTCGTATTCGTGAGATCTGGCATGGCCGATATTCAGATAATCTCTCTCTCTCTCTCTCTCTCTCTCTCTCTCTCTCCAAATGAATGATAGCTTCTTTTCAAATCAGAAGTTATGTAAGACGTGTTATGATAGCATTGTTCCACTTCTCTCTCTCTTCTCTCTCTCTCTCTCTTTCATATTAAGTAAGAGAAGCTTTAGTTTCAAGTTATGCAAGGGCGAGTGTTTATGACCTTCAAAAGTTTTCGTCAGAGGAGAGGAAAGTAAAGAAAGAAGCAAAGAAACGAATAAAAGACATCAGAAACGATTAAAAGAAAAAGAAGAAAATATCGGAAGTAGGATAAAGGAAAGAATGAAATGGAGTTTTTTTTTTTTTTGCCTGTGTAATTAATTTTTTTTTTTATGGTTGTGATAATATTATGGTGATTGTTATAATGGTAGAATTATTCTTTGGGCTGTGATGATGATAGTGATGAAAATGGTGACAATAATATAATGGTGATGATAGTGATACGATGATAATGGTGATTATGGTGGGTGATGATGATAGTGATAAAAATGGTGATCATGATGAAATATAAGGATGATAATGGTTATGACAGTGATATGATGATAGTGGTGATGGCAGTGATATGGTGATAATGGTGATGACAATGATAATGATGATGATAGTTGTTCACAGAGAGAGAGAGAAGAGATAGAGAGAGAGAGAGAATAGAGCAGAGGAGAGACAGAGAGAGAGAGAGAGAGAGAGAGAGAGAGAGAGAGAGAGAGAATTATAACAACCAGTCTATAACTGGAGAGAGAGAGAGAGAGAGAGAATTATAACAACCAGTCTATAACGAGAGAGAGAGAGAGAGAGAGAGATGCCATTGGACAATTCTGCATCCAATCAAGGCTTTTTAGGCGGCGACGGCGCGAAATGGCCGAAATTAAAAAAAATTAAATTAAAGAAAAAACGGGAAAAACCAAAATTTAAAAAAATACAAAAAATTAAATTAAAAACGCGAATGAAATGGAGGAAGAAAAACGAAAAGCGAAAAAAATCGAAAAAATAACGAGGCGGGGCTCGGCGAAAAAAAGGAAAAAAAATAAACGAAATTAACGACGGAGAAGACGAAATTGGCCGGGAATTGTGTGTTGTTTGAAATTGTCTGCGGGAAAACGAAAGAATTAGGGGGAGAAAAGGAAAGAATAAATAAAAAACGAAAATTCGAAATACGAAAATTCTAAGGGGGAGGGAAGAAAGAGAGAGAAGTTGAGAAGAGAGGAGAGGACGAGGAGTAGGAGAGAGAAACGAGAGAGGAGACGAGAAGCGAGGAGAGAGGAATGGAAGAGGAGGAGCGAACGGACGATGATAGAGAGGAGAGAGAGAGACGTGAGGCGAGCGAGGAAGAGAGAGAGAGGGAGGAAGAGGACGAGAGGGGAGAGGGAGAGATAGAGATGAGAGAAGAGGAAGCGGGAGAGAGAGGAGGAGAGAGAGAAAGGAATTAGAGAATTGAGAAGGGAGAGGATAAGAGAGAGATGGGAGAGAGAGCGACAGGCGGGGAGAGAAGGACGAGGGAGAGAGAGGAGGAGGAAGGAAGGAGAGAGAGAGAGAAGAGGAGAGAAGGACGGGAAGCGAGGAGGAGAGAATGAGAGAGAGGGGAGAGATGAAGAGGAGAGGAGCAAGGGAAATTGAGGAGTGAGAGAGGAGGAAAGAGACGGAGAGAGAGAGGACGAGGAGAGAGAGAGAGAGAGGGGTAGAGGGGGGACCGAGGAGAGAGAGGGGAGAGTGAGCGAGGACTGAGATGTATGAGGGGGAGGGAGGGAGAGAGGAGAGAGGGGGAACGCGAGAGAGTGAAGAGAGATGGAGAGAGAGAGGGAGGAGAGAGACTGAGGGAGGAGGAGGAGAGGAGAGAGAAAGGGAGGACGAGAGAGGAGAGAGAGGAGAGAGAGGGATGAGAGGATGGATAGGAGAGTGAGTTTTCGGGGGAAAGGACGAGTGAGAGAGAGAGAAGAAATTGGACGGATGGGGGGAACGAGAGAGAGAAGAATTGAACGAGGACGAGAGGAGGAGCCCGAGGAATTATATAACAATCAGGCTATAACTGGAGGAGAGAGAGGGAGTGAGATGCAGGGGAGGAGATGGAGAGAGAACGGAGAGAGTAGAGAATTTATAACAACCAAGCCTTCCATATAACCGAGAGAGAGAGAGAGGAGAGAGAGAGATGAGAGAGATTATAACAAATCAAGTCTATAATGGAGAGAGAGAGAGAGAGAGAAGGTATAACAACCAGCCCATATAAACGAGAAGAGAGAGAGAAGAGAGATAGAGATGTAGGAGAGAGAGAGAGAGAATTATAACAACCAGCCTATAACGAGAGAGAGAGAGAGAGAGACAGAGAGAGAGAGAGATCAGGGAGGAGAGAGAGAGAGATGCCATTGGACAATTCGCATCAAGGCTGGCGAAATTAGGGGAAAGAGAGAGAGAGAGAGAGAGAGAGAGAAAGAGAGAATTATAACAATCAGTCTATAAACTGAGAGGGAGAGAGAGAGAGAGAGAGAGAGAGAGAGAATTATAACAACCAGTCTATAACGAGAGAGAGAGAGAGAGAGAGAGAGAGAGAGAGAGAGAGAGAGATGCCATTGGACAATTCTGCATCAAGGCTGGCGAAATTAGGGGCAAAGAGAGAGAGAGAGCAGAGAGAGAATTATAACAGTCAGTCTATAACTGGAGAAGAGAGAGAGAGAGAGAGGAGAGAGAGAGAGAGAGAGAGAGATGCCATTGGACAATTCTGCATCAAGGCTGGCGAAATTAGGGGGGAGAGAGACAGACAGACAGAGACAGAGAGCATACCTACTGAAAACAGCACAGAAACTTAGAACATATAAATAGTTTGATCAATGAAGGGCATTTGTAAGAAGCCACACCGCTTGCTATGCTGTGGCTGTGTGTGTGTGTGACTTCCTTATCAAGGTAGCATTGACCTTGTGCGTCTTCTCACGCAGGTCGTGGTAATTAGTCTCCAGTGAGAACGAGGAAAGAAAGATTGAAGGGGACGAATCTTTGAATAATTACTTAGTTTTCTCTTTCTGTTCGACTCATTTAAGATGTAATGGATTATTCGCTTAAGCTCTTTCCATAGACGTATCTCGTCTGGTAGGCAGAATAGGTGCTGCCATATGCTTATTGTGGAGTAGGGTTGCTCGCCCTATGCCCAGCTCGTGGATGTTTGATGGGCTGGGGATACCCTGAGCATAATCGAAGTCCCTGACAATAGGCATTACTTCAGGTTCTATAGTAGATTCACATCAACCGTGCATTTGATGTCTAGGCCAGTCCCTTACGACGCTCCTGATTGGCTGTTGATAAGCCAATCACAGGGCTG
>NC_087203.1:46406024-46413524 GCF_015104395.2 Macrobrachium nipponense
TAAGGATTCAGGTGTTAATGTCGCAATATTATTGCCGTTCAATAACTAATTTTTTGATTTTCCGCTCCGCGTAATTTATTTTTTGTAATATTATTTTGCCGAGTAATTTATTCAAATAATAATATTCTAGTGAGTGATTTAGTTTTTAGTAATAATATTCTGCCTTTTTATTTATTTTATTAATAATATTCTGCTTAGTAATATATTTTGATAATATTCTGGTGAGTAATTTGTTTTAGTAATAATATTCTGCTTATTAATATATTTTGATAATATTTTGGTGAGTAATTTGTTTTAGTAATGACATATTGTCGGGTTATTTGCTCCCAGAAACACTTATTTCTTTCTGGTGTAGAAAAGTATTCCCGGGAATTTAATATTACTCCCTGTAAAAGAAAAATTCCTCGCGAGCAAGAATTTCCCTTGTTGGGAAATATTGCTCTCTGCAGCAGAAACTTCAGGTTGAACGGGATATTATTATTATTATTTTGACGAACAATATTATAAGGCGCTGAACATTTTGCTTACACCGTCGTGATCGAAGATAGCTTAATGAAGATTGGATGATTTATTTATTCTGGTGGCGTGCTGTGGCAATAATGGTCCCTTCCCTGAGTAAGGCCATCAGGAAATTAAAGGAAAATGGGCGTTGTGTCACAAACGAAAATTAAAATGAATTTGCTAAATTTGATTAGAAATAATTTTTCTGTACTAACATGCACATTATTTATTTGTTTATATTTTCCTTCTAATAAATAAATCATAAATGTCCTATCCTAACATTCCTGTATCTTTAACTCAGCGCAAAACTCCTTTTTCAGACCTATTTCGGCTTTTCCATAAGTCTTTCTTACCCCCCCCCCCCCCCCCCAACAAGAACAACACAACAACAACAACGCGATAAAAGGAAGACCTTTAGATTTCGAATTTAAATACGTACTTTTGTATCATGTTTCGAGAAAAAATAAAAATATTTATTAAAATCTCATAATCGCACGAGTCACTAACACGGTGACATCTCACGCGGTGCACTGTAGGCAATATTTAATGTTCTTTGCTGCGTCCCTTCCTTAAGCCCCTAGGTGCTATAACTCCATTCATTCCTTTTACTGTACCTCCGTTCATATTCTCTTATATTTTGCTTTCCACCCTCTCCTAACAGTTGTTTCATAGTACAGCTCCTTTGAGGTTTTCCTCCTGTTACGCCTTTCTAACATTTCTACTCAAAGTTTCCTTCTCAGCACTGAATGACCTCATAGGTCACAGTGCTAGGCCGTCAAGAACCTGCTTGAAACTGTGGGCTTGCTCCATATGAATAGGTTTCTGAATAATAATAATAATAATAATAATAATAATAATAATAATAATAATAATAATAATAATAATAATAATAATAAATGAGAAGGATATTGGATATGCCAATGGAAATTGTACCCATAATCATTGGAACAATATAGGCACAATCCCAAGATCTCTGAAAAGGAATCTGGAAAAACTAGAGGCTGAAGAAGTATAAGCTCCAGGACTCATGCAGAAGAGTGTGATCCTAGAAACGGCGCACATAGTAAGAAAAGTGATGGACTCCTAAGGGGACAGGATGCAACCCGGAATTCCACACTATAAATACCACCCAATCGAATTGGAGGACTGTGATAGACCAAAAAAGAAACAAAAAGAATGATCACCATGTTTAATAAAATATATTTACACTGGCACCATTGTGGATTTCTTCGCAATTACTATGACGGCCCATCCGAACGCGATACTAATACTTAATTGAAATGTAATTAATGTTATGACAAGAAATATTATATATATATACTCGGTTTGGTTCTAATAATCGACCTCATTCCCAAAGCCATTAAATGAATTAACTCGCATACGTGTTCGCTGTGTTCAATGATTCGCAGTTTCTGCAGCTTATTATATTTAATCGATTTAATTATGTCTCCCAATGAAAAAAAATTATCGAACATACATAGTCGCTCCTAGTATTCATATCCAGTCATTTATTACGATATTAAAGAGATATTATATTGACTTAATTCGTTTACAATGTGTCCTACCTTTCAAAACACTTAAACCTTACTGACACGTACCGTACGTGTTGCAAAATGAAAATAATTTATTGTTTTTTTTTTCATCAATAGATCACAATATTTTTTGTATTAGTTCTAAAATAATCTGTCAGTGGTGGAATTATTTTAGACCTCATACATTTTTTATAAAATTGTATGAGGTTTATTATACATTTTTTATAACATTTTTTATAAAAATGTATAAAAAGGAGGTTTATTATGCATTTTAATACATTTTTTATATAAATGTATAAAAAGGAGGTTTATTATATATTTTTTTATAAAAATGTATGAGGTTTATTATACATTTTTTATAAATAAATGTATAGTAAGTTTTCGAAACCTACCCTGGGTTCGAGAACTTTTTTATACATTTTTATGAATTCTCACTTTCTACCACTGATTGATTATTGTGGACTACAAAAAATTACCCCTCTACATATTGATCACAATTTTATCATGTTTTCAAATAGTCGTGAACCGTTCTGCCTTTATTATAGTCAGGAGAAGCCATTATTCATCTTGTTAAAGGCCACACCTTGTTCATTTTTTTGTTCATTTTATAAGACTGAATGCAATTTCATCTTATATGCAAAGTCTTCGTAAGAGGACACTGCCGTCAGTACACGTCACGCGGTACACTGTAGGCATTACGTGAGGTTCTAAGGTTCTTTATAGGACCCTTATACCCCTAACTGCAACCCCTTTCATACTTCTTACTGTACCTCCGTTCATATTCTTTTTCTTCCATCTTGCTTTCCACCTGCTCCTAACAATTGTCTCAACGTTATTTTCAGCGCTGAAGGACTTCGTAAGCCCCAGTGCTTGGCTTGTGGCTTAATATTTTATGTCCCAGTCTTATGTTAAGTTGACTTTTTGCGTAACATTCAAGCCATGATATTTAGGTTCTCAAAAGCCACGTCAGTCAGTATGAAAGTTTTTAGCTTCTTTAAAAAGAAAACTGATGTGTCGGCTTTGTCAGTCCGTCCGCACTTTTTCTGTCCGCTCTCAGATCTTAAGACTTACTCAGTCTAGAGGGCTGCAATTTGGCATGTTGATCACCCACCCTCCAATCATCATGCATACCAAATTGCAGCCCTCTAGCCTCAGTCATTTTTAATTTATTCAAGGTTAAATCCGCCCTTAATCGTGCGTCTGGCCGTGGCTGAAAGATCTTCAAGGGTCGCGGCTCATACGGAAAACTCGATAGCGCCGAAGAACCTCGCCTCAACTTTTACTTGTCATTATTTTTTTGTAAATATTTTTAACGTCGAATGAGTTAACGCACGACAGAGATAAATTGGAGACTGAAAGCATGTCACTGCTGCTACTCAAAGGAAGTGGAGGTAAATTTGTAACCATCAACGAGCGACAATTCTTCCCTTAGACTCTTAGAGCTTGTGAGATGGGTCGTTTTTCTACATCGTCAGACAGATTGACGTGTGGTCGATATTCTCTGCTCCACGTCCGGGTCGTGCAGTTTTGTTTTATTCAGTTTTCTAGAGGGTTTATTATCTCTGTATATATATACTATATATATATATATATATATATATCATATACTATATATATATATATATACTATATTATATATATATATATATATATATTATATATGTATATATATATATATATATATATATATATATATATATATATATATATATATAATGTAATAGCCACAATGCCCTCTTAACTTCTCAAATTCTTAGCTAGCAAAGAATTTGAGAAGTTAAGAGGGCATTGTGGCTATTATACATTGGCATATTATCTGGTAAGAATGACCCGTAGATTCTACACAACACACACACATACACACACACACACACACACACACACACACACACACACACACATATATATATATATATATATATATATATATATATATATATAACATATATATGTATATATATTTATACATTCATATTTTTATTTTCATCCAAAAGAATCATTTTATTTTCAAGCTAACCTGTTCTCCGTTTCAGGCTAAAGTATAAAAATGAATGAAACTAAGAATATCAGATATAATTGCAGTAGAGAATGAGAGAAAAAACAAATGAATATCAACTACAATAAAGAGCAAATCACACCAGACTGACCACCATTTAATCTCTTAAGAAACGAGACGCTCCCATGACAACAGATACTGCGAAGTGTTTCTCGTTAGAGACGTAAAATTGTGAAAATAAAAAGTGATTTGAACGGTGAATTACTATAACAACCCAGTTTCTCTTTACTTGTGTTTTGACAGCTGCTAACGTTACAAATGTGGGTACAGGATTGATGCTAGTTTTTTATTATTATCTTTTTCCTGCTCAAGTTTGTGTTTTCCAAAGCGTGGAAAGTGTAGTTATATATATATATATATATATATATATATATATATATATATATATATATATATATATATATAATAACATGTATATTATACATATATGTGTGTGGGGTGTGGTGTGTTTGTAATAATATATATATATATATAATTATATATATATATTATAGATATATATATTATATAATATAAATAGATATATATAATAATAGATATTAATAATATATCTATATATATATATTTATATATAAATAATATAAATACATGTATATTATACCATATATATATATATATATATATTATCTATATATAGGTGTGGTGTGTGTGTGTTGTGGGTGTGGGTGTTTGTTTGCGTATATATATATATAATATATATTATATATATATATATATAGATCTATTATATATATATTTATATAATTATGGAGTGTGTCCTGTGTATTCTTTTATGTACTGTCACCTGTATTTGCATAAACTAGTTACGCACATCCTACGCAAGTAAATTGCCAACGCAGAATTTAAGACCTGTCCAATCGTTTACCTCTGCTGTCATTCATTTTGCTTCCTAAAGCAAATCCATTGACATTCATTGTGCAAAGAAGCCCAGTGAATTAATGACCGGAATCCAATAATGCGAATGCATATTTGATACGTGGTTTTTTGTTAATCATCCACAGTATATTTTTACAAAGCTAAATGCAATTATTTATTGCGATGTAGAAAACTGGAGTTTTTTTTAATTATTTTTAATCGTCCTCAGTAATTGTTTTTTACAAAACTAAATGCAGTTATTTATTGCAATGTAGAAAATTGAAGGTTTTATTGTTTTTAACCATCTACAGTATTTTTTTTTTTTTCTTACAAAACTAAATGCAATTATTCGTTGCGATGTAGAAAATTGAAGGTTTTTGTTTAATAGTTTTTAATCATCCACAATATTTTTTTTCAAACCCAAATGCGAGTTGAGGAGAGCGAGCAGTGTTGTTTTTTTTTCAAGTTAATTTTATCTAATAATTCACAGTTTTTTTTTTAAAGCTAATGTATATTTTTCAAACCTAAATGCGCATGCATATTTGGTGTGTTAGGGAGATCTTACTATGGGTTTTTTTGTTTGTTTTTTAATCATTCACAGTATGTTTTTTAAAGCTAATGTATATATTTACTTTCAAACCATGTAAATGCATATTTGATTTGTTAGGGAGAGCGATCAATATTTATTTTAAGTTTCAGTTTTTTTTTTATAATTCATAGTATTTTTTTTTTAAAGCGAGCATATTTTTGTTTCAAACCATGCAAATACATATTTGATTTTTTAGGGAGAACGAACAGTATTTTTGTTAAGTTTAAATTTTAAAAAATCATTCATAGTATTGTTTTAAGCTAATTTTTTTCCCTAACCTAAATACGAATGCATATTTGATGTGTTAGGGAGAACGAATATTATTTTTCTAAGATTAATCTTTTTCAATCATTCACAGCGTTATTTTTAAAGCTAAATATATTTTTTAAGTCCCAAATGAAACTGCATATTTGATTTATTAGGGAGAACGAACAGTATTTTTTTGTTTTAATTTTTTAAATCATTCATAGCATTTTTTAAAGCTAAATATATTTTATTTTTCAAACATAAATGCGAATGCGTATCGGATGAGTTGCAGTGAACGAACAGTATTTTTTAAAGTTAATTTTTTTAATCATTCGCAGTTTTTTTAAAGCTAAATATATTTATTTTCAAACCTAAGTTTTTTTTTTTCAAACCTAAGTTTTTTCCAAACCTAAGTTTTTTTTTTTCAAACCTAAGTGTTTTTTTCTAACCTATGTGGTTTTTTCCAAACCTAAGTGGGTTTTTTTCCTCAAACCTAAGGTTTTTTTTAAACCTGTGTTTTTTCAAACCTGTTTTTTCAAACCTGTGTTTTTTCTTTTTTTTAACCTAGTTTTTTTCTTTTTCAAACCTAAATGCGAATTCATATTTGATGAGTTGGAGAGAACGAACATTCTTTATTTTAAGTTAACTTTTGTAATCATTCGCAGTTTTTTCTATAGCTAAATGTATTTATTTTCAAACCTAAGTGTTTTTTCAAACCTGTGTTTTTTTTTTCAAACGTAGGTGGTTTTTTCAAAAGTAAGTGTTTTTTCAAACTAAGTGTTTTTTCAAACTAAGTGTTTTTTTCAAACCTAAGTGTTTTTTTCAAACTAAGTGTTTTATTTTCCAAACCTAAGTGTTTTTTTTCAAACCTATATGTTTTTTCCAAACCTGTTATTCTTCAAACCTGTTATATCTTAAACCTAAGTGTTTTTTCTCAAACCTAAGTATTTTTTTCCTCAAACGTAAGTCTTTTTTTCAAACCTAAGTGGTTTTTTCAAACCTAAGGTGGTTTTTTTTTTTTCAAAACTTAATTGTATTTTTAAAATCTCAAGTGTAATTTTTAAACCTAGTTTTTTTTTTCTTTTCTGTCAAACCTAAATGCGAATGCATATTTGATGCGTGGTGGAGAGGCGAACAGTGAAGCCTTCCTTCATTCGATCGATTCCGAACGAGTTCCTATCAAGTCAGTGTTTGCTTCGTTACCACGGATAACTGGGAGGGTTTTGCGCACAATCGACTGCCCCATTGAACGCACGGATGAGTTTGCTTGACCGATAATCGATGGACGCTTTTTCATACCTAAAAGTGCTCATTTTTATTATTTTTTTTATCGATTCTGGTAAATCTTTAGGATTTATCAACGGAAGTTCTTTTTTTTTTGTCAAATGTAAAGGTGCTTGTTTTCATTCCTTGTCAAACATAAAAGTGTTCGTTTTTATTTTATTGGGTTTAAAAAAATTTTTTTTATTGATTTTAGGTGTTATTCAGAGCATGTAAAGGTTAATCAATGAACGTGTTTCTTTTTAGCTTTTTTTTAAACATTAAATTGCTCATTTTAATTTTTTTCAAATATAAAATTGCTAATTTTTATTTTTTCAAATATAAAATTGCTCATTTTATTTTTTTCAAATATAAAATTGCTCGTTTTTTTTCAAATATAATTTTTTTTTCAAACATATAATTGCTAATTTCTTATTTTTTAAACATAAAATTGCTCATTT
>NC_087203.1:46418524-46423524 GCF_015104395.2 Macrobrachium nipponense
CCTCTCCTAACAATTGATTACTAGCGCAACTGCTTCGAGGTATTCCTCCTGTTACACCTCTCAATCCATCTTATTGTCCATTTCCCTTTCGGCGCTGAATGACCTCGTAGGTCCCAACGCTTGGCCCTTTTGGCCTCAATTGTAGATTCTATCATACGATGGGTAACATTCTATGGAACGCATTTAGTAGTAGAAGAAGTAGCAATAGTTCTGTAATGTCACTCCAGGAAGTATTGAGCAATTACTGTATTTCATCCACTTCCCGTATTCCTCACCGAATACCGACGTTATCCTAGGAATAGGTAACATTCTAGGGATCACATTTAGTAGTAGAAGAAGTAGAAGAAGTAGCAATAGCAACAGTAATAGTAGCAATAGCGACGCGAAGTGTGGAGAGGCAGTTACCAGCATCGACCCCCAACAGCTCCAGCAGTAGTGAGTAGTATAGGTATAATATTGGGGAACCCTTCAAGTTTTTTCCCAGAAAATCATTACTGCATTTTTTAAGGTGATTCACATATATGTTGCGACCGGGTGATTGGAGAAGGAAGGTACTCGTTGCTTGCTACATGGATAGGTCCGATAGAGAGGAATTGTACTGAAGAGTTGGATACCATATATATATATATATATGTGTGTGTGTAACGTAAGTTATAGCAGAACGGTATGGGAAATTGAAAAATTAAATGATGTATAGGTATAGAGATATGAAGCCCACTAGTTTCTTTTTTTTATATATATATATATTATATATATATATATATATATATATATTATATATATATATATATATATATATATATATAAAAAAACATATATATATATATATATATATACAATATATATATATAGATATATATTATATATATATATATATATATAATATATATATATATACACATACTTAATATATACATAGATATGCATATATGTGTCTCAGAAAATATATACATATATATGCATATAGTGTTGTCTACAGAAAGACTGGTATGTTTTTATTCATATTACGTGTACGTTTCAGGATGAGAGAGAGAGAGAGAGAGAGAGAGAGAGAGAGAGAGAGAGAGAGAGAGAGAGAGAGCATATTGTAAAACTTCATGTAATAAAAAAAAAATTTTACGTATTCGTCCAAGAAGAAATGAAAACAAAAATGAGAGAGAGAGAGAGAGAGAGAGAGAGAGAGAGAGAGAGAGAGATTGTATATGGCAAAACTTTTGTCTCAAAACATTTTACATATTCGTCCAAGAAGAAGCGAAATCAAGAATATGAGAGAGAGAGAGAGAGAGAGAGAGAGAGAGAGAGAGAGAGAGAGAGAGAGAGAGAGAGAGAGAGAGAGTTTGTCGGTCACTGAACTTGTGGTCCGTGGAATTCCTTCCAGCAAACCTATCGGTGTTAGAGAGTGACTCAGCTACACTCAGGACAAGTAGTGTCATTACGAGTGAAGTTAAATATTTAGCTATGTCGGATTTGAGAATAAAATAATAGAAAACTTCCGTGTCGCATATCATGATGAATTTGACGTGTTTCAAAAACTGGACTGTTTCCCTATTATTCTCGAAAGAAATGGCTTTTGTGGCCATTTCAGACGACGTTTTTTTTATGCATCACTTTCTCTAATTTTCGAGAAAAAAAATTAAATTTGTTTCCGTTTCAGATGAAGTATTTTTCTTTAATGCATTTCACAATTATATATTTTTAGATAAGCGATTACTCAAAAGCTGAAATAAAATTCGTAGTTTTTTTTTATTTTTTTTTATTAAAGTACGCAATTTTTATATATGTGATTTTACCGTACGAAGGTAATAAAATAAGTAATTTTATGACTGTAACCGATTTTTTAAGACATTTAAATTTTCGGTACCTGAAATCAGAGGGAGTTTGCCAATATATTGAACTTTATTTCTTGTCGTTAATTCCTCCAATACATTATTTGCACCAGAAGTTGTGATATTAACTAATGTTCACAGCCATCCACAGAAATATAAGTATATCTTATTAAGTTCTAGGAATTTAAATATATGTATATATAGATTATAATATAGATATATTATAAATAAATATATATATATATTTTATAATATATAGATATTACTATATATATATATATAATATATATATTATATATATATGTGTGTGTGATGTGTGTGTGTGCGTGTGCACTTATATATATAGATATATATATATATATATATAATATATATATATAATATATATATATTTTATATAAAACCGTCAGATTAAATATCATTGTAAATCTAGACAGTATTATTATTATTTTTATTATTATTCATAATCATAATGAACACGTTCATACAAAGCAAAGCCACTGACCATGAACTAGCCAGCTTAGCGGGTTGCGTCCGTTGCGCCACTACGCAAAAAAAAAAAAGATAAATGCGGATCCATAAAGACATAAGTAATTGCAAGCAACACTAAGTGAACTTGAAGGCACTTCAGTTCGGCTCAGGTCAAGGTCTCCCCACCCCGTGTTCCAGCTCCATTCCAACCTTTTGGCTTCAAGAATTTATAGAAAGGGAAGTTTATTGACGAAGCCATTGATTGCAATCCATACTTTGTCGTCAGATTGTATGTTTGTGGGTGTCGTTGTTTATAGAATTTATGCCAGAGGCCAAACACTGGGAGCCATGAGGTCAATCAGCGCCGAAACGGAAATTGACAGCGAAAGGTTTGAAAGATATAACAGGAGGAAAACCTCAAAGCAGTTGCGCTATGAATCAATTGTTAGGAGCGAGTTGAGGAAAATAATTTGGAATAAAGATTATGAAAGACTGTACAGTAACTGCCTACAGTGCACAGCATGAGGTGCACTGGCGGCACTACCTCCCCCCTACGTGGGGTTTGTGGCTGATCCCCTTCTCCTGCAGAGAGCGACCAGATTCGCCGAAAAGCAGCACCAATGTAATGTTTATTTATTTGGGATTATTTTTATACTGACCTCTGTTTATTTTCATTAACATTATTACTCTTCGGAAGCTTGAATTTCAGGTCAGTGGCCCCTTTGGTGGCCTTGTTTCTCATGAATTGGGTTCGTAATCTGAATAATAATAATAATAATAATAATAATAAATAATAATAATAATAATAATAATGGTGATGTTCTAAGAGGTCCACAATAATAAAAAATGTTGCGAGTTCGTGTATAATTTTTTTTTTATTATTATTGTGGACCTCTTAGAGTGTTATATATCCTCTGGCGATAGAGAGTTTTTCCCAACTAATCATCATCATCATCATCATCATCATCATCATCATCATCATCATCATCATCAGTTAAAGTTGGAGATTGACCAGTGATTAATATGATCTGCCAGCTTATTTGTAATTACCAGTGTGGGACAAGTAATTTTTTTACTATTAACCGTATGTATGTATGTATGTATGTATGTATGTATGTGTTATTGAAATCAGAGAGAGAGAGAGAGAGAGAGAGAGAGAGAGAGAGAGAGAGAGAGAGAGAGATCCAACCCAGTACGACAGACTAGAACAACCATCTTAGAATTGACGTGTGTGTGTGTGAGGGTCCAGTCCTGACCCTTTGCTAATCAACAATCATTTTCGGCAACGAATGGCACTTGGCACCCCCCTCCCCTCCCCTCCCCCCACCGTCAACCCTTGCACCGGTATGACAGGTTCCTGGGTACCTCTGAAATAAGCCGTCACGCCCCCTTAACTCATTCTCTTCTTTCTTCCATCTTACTTTCCTTTTTGTAGTGGAATTGTAAAAAAAGGTTTTCCTCCTGTTACATTCAAACCTTTTCTCTCTCAGTTTTCCTCCCGGCGCTAGATGACCTCATAGGTCCCAGGGCTTGGCCATTGGCTTGAAGTTTGTATGACTTTATTCTCGACTCATTTGATGTCTTTGTAGTCCTTTGTAGCCTTGTTATCCTTATCGCTTACTCGGGGAGTAAGCCTACAAAGTACTTTGTTGTTGTTAATGTTGATATTTATGATTTATTTATTAGAACGAAAACGTAAGAAATAAATAATGTGCAAGTTAACCATTACAGAAAAATTATTTCTAATAGAATATACCGTATTTATTTTATTGTCGTTGGTGAAACTAGGATCTATTTGACCGCAGATTTTAGCACGCGACCCGAGTAAGCCGGAGGTCGGATCACGCCTTGTTAGCCTCTATTACAAAGCCCAGGAAAGTGGGCTAGCGATCCCTACTTTCTGAACCTGAAAAGGAGTTTCAGATTCAGTTCTCTGTTGTGTTCGTCTGTTTGGTGCTCTATGAAATCAATAGTTTAATGAACATTACGAAAAAAGTAAAGGTTGAAGGTCATTATGGCTTTGATGATACGTAACTTCTATTGACTGGATTCATTCTGTCTCCCTCAGTCCTGTTTATCTCATATTTAAGTGCCACTCTGCAAGTGCCATACTTGCAGTGTCACTCTTGGAGTGCCGTACTTGTAGTGCCACTCTTGGGGTGCCATACTTGTAGTGTCACTCTTGGAGTGCCCATTGTTGTAGTGTCACTCTTGAAGTGCCATACTTGCAGTGTCACTCTTGGAGTGCCCATACTTGTAGTGCCACTCTTGGAGTGCCACACTTCAAGTACCTCGTTCCAAATGCCCCTTTGCGAATCAGTCAGTCACTGACATGTCGAGAGCGTACTCGTTCGTCCCACGGACAGACTTGAAATTCGGTCAATAACTTCGACCCATTTCGACCCCAGATGACGTAATTGCCACATCGGAGCGTTATTACCTGTGACGGCCTATTTGCTCGGCACTCGTCGGGTCAGTGACCTCTCTAAGGGCGGTACCCGATGTCAAGGCAACGTAGAGCATATTTTTTGAGCGTCTTGAACCTTTTATTGCACTGTGCATTGATGTTTTGATGTGTTTTGCATTCGCGGTTGCATTATTGATATACATTGTGCGTGTTACTTCTTTTTTATTTATTTTCTGAAGGTTTTGCTCGGGTCTGTGATTGAACTCAAGGAAGTGTTTTCTAGTGATTGGATTGAA
>NC_087203.1:46431024-46443524 GCF_015104395.2 Macrobrachium nipponense
TCTCTCTCTCTCTCATTGTCCACTAGATCCTTAGCTGTGTCCAAAAAGCTTTCAAGTAACGCAGATTACCTGAGAGGACATTTAACCCTTAGTCCCGACTAAGACTTATTTGCTTAATGGCTGTAATTTCACCCCGATGGCCTCAGACTTCGATAATTACAGATGTCTCGCGTCTGAATAGCTTAGCTGTTCGTGATGTATGACAAGAGAATCTTGACGAAGAATCTTTTCTTTCCTGCATTGGGTTGAGTATAGTGAGAGCTCTTGACGTGGATCCACTCTGTTGCTGGTTTGTTGGAGGTCATAGACCAGTGACCTATAGATCTCATGGGGTGCACTGTAGGCATGACTTAAGGTTCTTTGCAGCGTGCCTTCCTTAGACCCCTAGCTGCAACCAGTTTCATTCCTTTTACTGTACATCCTTTCATATTCTCTTTCTTCCATCTTACTTTCCTGAACCCTCTCCTAACAGTAGATTCATAGTGCATCTACTCTGAGGTTTTCCTCCTGTTACATCTTTCAAACCTTTTAATGTCAGGTTTAATTTCAGCGCTGAATGACTTCATAGCTCCCAGTGTTTGGTCTTCGGGCCAAATTCTACATTCAACTCAACGCATAGAACCAGGGGATTCCTAACCTTTTTGTTTTTTTGTACCGCTTGGGCATTTTTTTATCGCTTCCCGTGTACCCCCAAAAATTGAGGACGAAAGTGGAAAAACTATGAAATATATATTGTGATATTATTTTATTATGAAATCTGTAGAGTAGAGTAAAAATTTGCTTACTAAAATGAGGAAATAAAAAAAGCCACGACACTGCAGTCTCAGTGCAGATTACATTATGTATTGCTCCGTACTGGCTACTCTCTCATATCCAATGTACCCCCTAAAGAGTACTCATGTACCACGGGGGGTACATGTAGTAGTTACCCCAGGCTTGGGAACCCCTGTCATAGACGATAGGTATTCTTGAATGATCGAAGATGTTATTTGCTTCTTATTTCATTAGCAGTGATGTATTTTTCTCTTTTGATTAGGTGGGATTCTCTTCTTTCTATATCTATTATATATAGATATAGATATATTATAGTATATATAGATATATATATATACTATATAGATATATCATTATAGATAGATATATATATTTATTAACATTTACACCCCGGTAATAATAATAATAATTACTTATTATTATTATTATTATTACCGTGGTGTCAATGTTTAATACACACACCATTACACACACACACACACACACACATATATATATATTATATAGATAATATTTATAATAATATATATATACATATTATATATATACACATTAATACATACATACATTTACATCACGGTAATAATAATAATAATAATAATAATAATAATAATAATAATATAATAATAATGCAATACCACAGATAATGCTAATATACCAAATATGCTAATTATTCGTATTGATAAAAGAAACACTAAAAGTGGCGATAATATTATTGGAAGTGTCAGCAAAAAAAAAAAAAAACACCTTTCATTAATATCACTACCAACGCTATTAATACCACCTCTACTAACGCTAATACTACCACAAAAAAAAAATGATTATCACAATAATAGCAATAATACCTCGAAATAGTGCCAGACTTCAATAGCTGTGCCAGTCTTGAGCTGCTGAAAGCGTGGTGCTCACGCGCTCTCGAGACCCATTTTTCGTGGGTGGACCTCCCCGTAACCCGACGGTATGTGGCCCTCCCTTGGGGTTTGGGGAAGGTGTGGTAAGGGAGTTCAGGTACATGAGCGTGTGCTCTCTCTCTCTCTCTCTCTCTCTCTCTCTCTCTCTCTCTCTCTCTCTCTCACTGGCTGTCGGAACTGTGGAATGTGACCTTGGTTAGAAGCGCCGTCTGTTACTATCAGCGCGGTCGATAATTGCATGGATCCAAGAATAGCCCTGTCGTAATTGGGGGGGGATTCTTTGGGGGGGTGTTTATTTCCAGCCTTGGGCAGCCTCCTCCTCCTCCTCCTCACCTCCTCCTCCGCTCCTCCCTCCGCCCTCCTCCAGCCTCCCCTTCTTAGTCACTTCGGCTGTGCAGCGCCCGCTGACGAATGGAACGCGATTGTCTTTCCCGCCGGTCTTTCGAGATGCCTCAGGGCGTTCAGTTTCCGATTTTGCTGTGATGTAGCCACACGTATATATATATATATATATATATATATATATATATATAGTATATATATATATATATATATATAAAGGTTCCAGACGAGATATTGTATCGGCAATCAGCAGGGTCCATCAAACACATAAAAAAGTCCATGGTTTATTACAAAAACGTAGAAACAGACCCTTTTTCAGTCTGTAAAATTAAAACATACTCATTAAAAAAATTATAAATAACATTAAAAAGTAAATAAAAATATCAAAAAATTGAAAAAAAACAAAAAAAACTTAAGCATTAACTTTAATTTAAAAAACCATCACAAGAATGTGTCAAAAGTAAAAGAGAGACCCAGTGCCTAAAACAACCTGTTACAAATTTAAGTGCCGCGGGATGTCCCGGTATTTATGTTGGTTCTTGCCGAAGGTTGTTGCAGATGAGATATTGCAGTCACCTGGGATATAGTTTCAGAACGGGACAGAGAATTAGCAAACCTGAATTCTCTAATATTAGGAACCATGCGTCCATATGCAGGATTCAAGTTGATAAGAAACATTTTTTCTATTAGGGTGGGGGTACAAGCCACAGTAACTACCTCACCACCCTTGAGTCTTTATACATTAAACGGCTGGTTCCGTCTTTAAACTCCAACGTATCTGCTGCTCCTCTATATCTAGCATAACTGAAGTCTTGGGTAGGTCTGCAGTCTTGGTCATTCGTTCTTTCCTTCTTCCACTCTAACAGGGTTTGTAGGCACTGGGTCTCTCTTTTACTTTTGACACATTCTTGTGATGGTTTTTTTAAAGTAAAGTTAATGCTTAAGTTTTTTCAATTTTTTTATATTTTTATTTACTTTTATATATAATATATAGTATATATATATATATATATATATATATATATATATATATATATATATAGATGGTATCATCCATAATGCTGCTAAATGCTTTTAATCACACGTGTATATATGTAATGTAAATATTCGGACAAATGATTTTAATTTCCTTACTAATCTACAGTTTGATGGTGATAATAATAATACCAATAATAATGATAATGAACCAAAGAAAAACATCTTTCAGTTTTTTTCTGAAGATTGAAATAGAAACCTACAAAATTACTGTGTATAACGTGTTTACGTAAGTATTAGAAAAAATAAAATGCAAATACTTATAAGTAAATACGTTATACACAGTAATTTTGTGGGTTTCTTTTTCAATAATAATTATAATAATGATAATAATAAATTAGTAGAATTTCCACTAATTTTGTACTGTATAATGATATGACATTGTATTAATGTCATAATATTTTATTGTCTTTTAAATCCAGTGAGTCATGTAAGTAGATACAGGAAATCATTTTCTGTCATTTACCGTTCGTAGGAGGCTTGAGTCAGGATATCGACCATTTTACATCAGACTGGAAGGTCTTCATTTGTGAATCTTAACCTATACGACTTTTCACTACTGGGGGAGGTTAATAAATTAAGATTTTTTTTTTTATTTTTATATATATGAGCTTTAGTTGGACTGTACCTTTCCATTTACATTATGACATTACGACATGATTTTATTTTCAAATTCGTTCGTCGGTCATCTTTTTCCTCCTTTGTTATTTTTTTTTTCTTATTCGACGGCGCCGAGTGGCCTTTCTCTCTCTCTCTCTCTCTCAAGAGTGGGTGGTCATTTCTTTCACATGACTCCAGTTGACATTTAAACCCAATACATAATTTTGGAGACATTGCAGATTATTGTGGAATTTCCTTCCATTGAAGAAAAAGGGTCTGTTTCCACGTCTTTTGATTCCAGTTGACATTTAAAGTGAAAGGATCTGTTTCCTGTTCCTTGATTCCAGTTGACCTTTAAAGGGAAACAGCTTGTTTCCGTTTCCTTGATTTCAGTTGATTCCTGTTGACATTTAAAGGGAAAGAGCTTGTTTTCTGTTCCTTAATTCCAGTTGACATTTAAAGAGAAAGTATCTGTTTCCCTTTCCTTGATTCCCGTTGACATTTAAAGGGAAACAGCTTGTTTCCTTTTCCTGGATTCCAGTTAATATTCCGTTGACATTTAAAGGGAAACAGCTTGTTTCCGTTTCCTTGATTCCAGTTGAGATTCCAGTTAATATTCCCGTTGACATTTAAAGGGAAACAGCTTGTTTCCGTTTCATTGATTCCAGTAGAGATTCCCGTTGACATTTAAAGGGAAAGGGCTTGTTTCCGTTTCGCTGATTCCAGTTGACATTTAAAGTAAAAATTCTGTTTTTTTTTTCATTCTAATGAACATTTAAAGATGAAAGTTTCTCTCTCTCATCCTTTTTCCTAGTTACATTCAGTCAGGTGACTTTAGAGAGGAGCTCTCGTGTCATTTATCCTGATGACATCTGGAAACAGAGAGACGATCTCTTGCCCTCAAGTCCAAGCAAATGTCAAAGAGGACTTTGAGGAGAAAAGAGAATTCCAAGAGCATGTCGTTCAATGAAGAGCTTTTGGCGTAACGGGTAAAGTCCTGAACTTATGGTAGCCATTAGCTTAATGGATGCAAATTGATTACTACGCTGGTTCTGGAATGTCGTGACGTCATGGATTACATCATAATGAGTTGGTAGATTGTCTTTAATTAGTCGTGGAGGCGGGTAATGGGAATCAGATAATCAGCTAGCGATTTGGGATTCTTCTATCAAAGTTTTTTTTTAAGGTATAATCGCAACAAGGTATATTTTGGTCTTCATATTGTGGTAATTAGGCGAAGGGGCTGAAAATATTTTGCATAAATACATTATAAATGGCTTTTGAAGTCTAGACCACCTAAAGTTAGTAATGCATGCATTCTTCTTTTTATGTATATAGATATATATATATGCCTCCGGCTACAAATGTCACTTGTTGGCCGAGTCGGTAACTTCAGTGAAGTCCTGATTTCTCCTATGTGCGCTGGTTCGAATCCACGAGATGACGAAATTATTATCAACTAAAAAATACCCTTTCGGTTAACATATATGAAAATATATTAATTCCGAGGTAGAGCGAATTGGGTATTAAAGGACTGTTGTATCTTAATGCATGTATATGAATCACGGTGATGTGATAAAGATTCATATATATATATATATATATATATATATATATATATATATATATATATATATATATATATACACACACATATATGTATGTATGTATTTATGCATGTGTGTGTGAGGATAGATAAGATATAGATATGTATAAACTAGCAACATTTCCATTTTAGAAATTTCACCTAATTAAAGAAAAATTTACATTGCATCTAATGTAAATATTCCGTACAAGTACTTTGATGTGTAAATCAGTGAAACTAGTATAAGTAGAAGCCGGTAACTTTGGGAATTGAAAAGAAAAAAAAAATAGAACGAAAAATCCTGTTTGGAAAAACGTTGTTACGTAAAAAAATGTGGTTTTATTTAAGAAAATAAAGTGTATAAAAAAGAGGTAACAATTTGGAAGTGCTAATTTTACCAATACTGAAAAATATATAGAAAACATGTATATATAGACCCACTGAAAATCTTAAGATAGATTCTTGATAGGAATTAATATTATAACGACCATTACTTTCAACGACCACTTCCTTAGAAATAATAGTTCGACAGCAATTACCTGTTCGATTCATGTCTTGATACAGGGAGCCTGTAAGGACATTGGCAACCTGGATTCAAGGAGAGAGAGAGAGAGAGAGAGAGAGAGAGAGAGAGAGAGAGAGAGAGAGAGGGGGTGTCTCTGGGTATGAGGTGCGGTTGTAGAAGGGGGGGGGCCCCAGGTAAAAAAAAAAAAAAAAAAAAAAAAAAAAAAAGAGAGAGAGAGAGGTGTTCAGCAAAATTATTAGACAAGATTTGTCCAGTAAATGTTTGATACAAGAGAAAGCCCGTTTGTAGTTTCCTGGCATGACTGCCATTTTTCTATAAAAGACATAAAATATTTCCTCTCGAATTTTTGCTATTGGGTGTAGTGGCCATTTTCATTGTGACGCCAGGTTGCTCTTCACTATCAGTCAGTCCAAACACCCTCTAAGTCTAAAAGAAATCTATTGTTCCGGCTTTGTCTGTCCGTCCGCCCTCAGATCTTAAAACCTACTGAGGCTAGAGGGCTGCAAATTACAACCCTCTACCCTCAGTAGTTTCCGGTTACTCGGGGAATAAGTCTTACTTACTACTTTGTTGCTATTGTCGTTGTTCTTGTTTTGGGGGGGGGGGGTGCGGGGGGTTAGAAGGGTCTATGGAAGAGGCTAAAAATGAATGAAAAATGTGTTTTACGTTGAGTTAATGATAGAGGAATTTTAGGATAGCATATTTATAATTTGTAATTGGAGTGAAAATGTAAAAATAGATAATGTGGATGTTAAACAGTACAGAGACAATTATTTCTAATAAAATATAGCGGATTTTATTTTAATTTTCGTTTGTGGAACAAGGCTCTGTTTGACCATAGATTTTATCACGTTTTAATTTACGTTAAAAGTTAGAAACATAATGTTTATAACTTATGCGTGGGGGGAAAAGCTTGCATGCGTCCCGAAGTAAGCTGAAGGTCGGATCACGCCTTGATATAATTATTCAAGGTTAAAGTTAGCTAACAATCGTACTTCAGGCACTGCTATAGATACCAACAACATAGGCCACCACCGGACTGTGGCTTAGTTTCGTGGACCACAGCTAAGAGTTTTATGGCTGAGGCCACTAGCGGACTGAAAACTGGATTGTGCCGAAGAAATTTCTGCGCATTTTTTATGCGTATCTTTATGTTGTGATCTCGGTCATTTATATGTGATGCTATTTTGGACTCTTCAGTCAATCAATCAGTCAATCAGCCAAGGTCCCCATGTGTTTTTATGCAGTCTCATTCTCCTCCTGAAAGGTAAAATATTCAACCCGATCGATTATAGGCCAGGAATACATATATATATATATAAGGATTTCGGATAGGAAAGGCCAAGGACTTCTGCAGCAATCAATGGGGCTAGCTAGTGTTTAGGATCCTTGTTATGCTCCAAATTGAGAATTTATTCATGATTGGGTTTCATTGTGGTGATACAGACCCACCCACTCTGACTCCCTCACTTACATATTGGAAAATAAACCCCTTAATTCTCATCGTTGCTGGAGCTCCAGCTCAAGAATTTCCTTCCTCTGTGTTCCCAAGGTCAGCTGGCGTCATTGGGGTGATACAGACCCACTCTCACTCCCTCACATATTGGAAAATAATTCCCTTTATTCTCATCGTTGCTGGAACTCCAGCTCAAGAATTTCCTTCCTCTGTGTTCCCAAGGTCACCTGTAGTTCTTTGACGTAAGTAAAGGGTGGAGGAGGGCGGGGGGGGATTCTGTTTCCAAAAGTGGGAATTTGACACAAACTCATCTATTAGGTAGATTTCGACGAATTTTCTGTTTTAGTTGTCTGTAAAAGATAGCAGTTTTGTTGGGTTTGTCCGTCCGTCCTCAGATCTTAAAAATCCCTGAGGCTAGAGGGCTGCAAATTGGCATGTTGATCGTCCACCCTCCAATCATCAAGCATGCCAAATTGCAGCCATCTAGCCTCATTAGTTTTCACTCTATTTAATGTTACAGTCATAGCAATGTCTCCCAAGAATCCTTTCCCCAGTTATTTATTGGTGAGAATTAAGTGAATTTCGGAAACCAACTTCTTTCGTTAAAAGCTCCTTCTAAATGTCGCAGTTTGCAATGACAATTGTCTTACTTTGGTAATTACGTCACGCGAGGCTAATCTCTCTCTCTCTCTCTCTCTCTCTCTCTCTCTCTCTCTCTCTCTCTCTCTCTCTCTCTCTCCTTGTTGCTCAGTTTATACCGCAGCGATTATGTCATTTTTACGGTAACAATTTTGTCCTGTTTCAGTGAGATTAAATTATCATTTGCAGCGTGATTGTGTTATTGTGTTCTTTGACGTCTGAGAGACCGTCCAGCTCTGCTCTCTCTCTCTCTCCTCTCTCTCTCTCTCTCTATAATGCAGGTATTTTTCGTCGTTGAATGAATCATATGCATACATTTATATATAAATACATATATGTATATGAATTAATTGTATATATATATATATATATTATATATATATATATACATACTATATATTCATATAATACATACATACAGGTCCATCACATCAAATTTTACAGGTACCATCAACATCAAACCTCTGTAATTAAAGACGATCACGAAGACAGACTTCAACTTCTAAAACGGAGTATTAAAAAAAAAAAAGACTTCTTAGCTAACAATTACGACATTAAAACGAGCGGTAAAAGGCTAAAAGGCCTTCGTAAAAGCCTTTCAATTAAAACTCTGAGATCCTTTGGATCGCGAAGTGCCTTTGGTTTGGCCAGCTGAGTTACGTGACTCCCAAAAGTCTTCGGCATGACACTGAGATCTTTTTTTTTTTAAGGGGGTCGCTGTTTTGAACAGTTCTGTCTGCCCTGGCTTTTTTAAATTTATTATTATTATATAAGTTATTATTATATTAATTATTAATTATGTATTATTATTATATTAGTTGACATTACGGTCCTGATATTAATCCCGTTTGTGGAGTTAGTTTTTACTCAAATCTCCGTTGTCCTTATAAGATGTTAATATGAATTTTTCTCAATTTTGTGTTTATAATGGCTATAGGTATATTTTTTCATATATGCATTTATAGTAGATTTATGTATGTAAGTATAAATGGCATTATAATATACTGTAAATGATATGCATATAAATATATACATGTATATAGATAAAGGATACTGGCATATATATATATATAATTTTTAAAAAAAGATAGATTATGGCAGAATTATATTATGTGCATTATTATATATATGTTTTTTTATTACAAATGTATATTATATCGAATAGATAGGGTTAGATAGATAGATAAATTTCTTTTTGTCCAGAAAAATTTATGTTATGGCATTATTTATGTATTTATGTATGTATGTATAAATGGCATTATTAGCATGGCAAGTTCATTATTATGGTATATGTATGTTAGATATATAGAAATAGATAGATCAATTTTTGTCCAAGAAAAATGTAATGTAATGGCATTAATATGTACATGTATGTTTAGGTTATAAATGGCATTATATTATGTGTACGTATGTGTATATAAATGTATATAGATAGATAGATAGATAGTTTTGTGTGTTTGATTGTGCGCGCGCTCTTAAAGGTCGGAGTACATTGCATAATAATGTCATATCTCTTGGATGAATCCGGAGAATCGACAAACAACTGGGAATCGATCTGGAGGGATTCAATAGATCTCCGTTCTACCTCACTGCTTGCGGCCTTCTTCTTCTTCTTCTTCTTCTTGAGGTAAGCGGAAGAGAAGGCCGTTGGAAGCGGAAATGTCACCAGACGGTCTCGAAGCGATCCGGAATTTTCTCGCACAGGGCGGCGGCGTTGGTGGTGTTGGTGGTGCTTTTGTGTGTTCTTCCTGAGGACATCTTCACCAGGAAGCGGTGCTCAACTCTCTCTCTCTCTCTCTCTCTCTCTCTCTCTCTCTCTCTCTCTCTCTCTCTCTCTCTCTCTCAAGGTCTGCAAGTTTTGAAGGAACGATGCGCAAATTTGTTTGTTTCGTGTTTTTCAGATGTAGTAATTAAGCATAAAAAAAAGAATTAGAAAATGTGGTTTACAGAAGATGAAAGTTTCCTGCTGTTTATCAGACATAATGATATTGAAGGATAAGAGAATGATCTGAAGATGTCTTTTAGAAATTAAATCCTGATAGTATTTAAGGATAATAAAATATCTGAAAATATCCTATAGACAATGTTATAGCTTGATAATAGTTAAGGATAAGAAAATATCTGAAGATGTCCTACAAAAATTGTTATATCCTGATAATATTTAAGGATAAGAAAATACCTGAAAATAAGTCTGTAGACAATGTTATATTCTGATAATATTTAGGGATAAGAAAATATATGAAAATATGTCCTATAGACAATGTTATAGCCTGATAGTAGTTAAGGATAATAAAATATCTGAAAATATCCTGTAGACAATGTTATAGCCTGATAATATTTAGGGATATAAGAAAATATCTGAAAATATGTACTATAGATAATGTTATATCCTAATAATATTTAAGGATAAGAAAATATCTGAAAATATGTCCTTTAGACAAAGTTATATTCTGATTGAATTTAAGGATAAGCAAACATCTGAAAATTTTCTACAAAAATTGTTGTGTCCTAATAATATTTAAGGATAAGAAAATGTCTGAAAATAAATCCTGTAGACAATGTTTATCCTAATAGCATTTAAGGATAAGAAAGTATCTGAAAATTTCCCACAGAAATTATTATATCCTGATAATATTTAAGAAAATATCCTAAAATATGTCCTATAGACAAAGTTATATTCTGATAATATTTAAGGATAAGAAAATACATAAAGATATCTAATATAAAGTTTCATAGCCTGACTGGCTGGACCCAGCAAATTGCTCCCAGATTGGACATTGATGCAGCGCCACTTACCTGTGTTATGAATCGTTAGCAGAAGAATGTAATAAACGATCGAGATAAATAAATGAAGTGTCCTGGCGTAGCAGAGGGTCATCTCTGTCGTCCTGATCCTCCATAGTTCCCCCACCCCCCAATCAGCCGCCGGAGATGTTATTTAAAGACGCCAATATTTTTAGGGTTAACCTTTCGGCCGTCGAAGAGATGGCTGGGATGCTCACGGTGTTCCATATTGAATGTTCGTAGGATTCTGAAGGTTTATTGCTGTTTCTTGTTTTCTGTGAAAGAAAACTACTGTCCCGGCTTTGTCCGTCCGTCGCGACTTTATCTGTCCGCCCTCAGATCTTACAAGCTACTGAGGCTAGAGGGCTGCAAATTGGTACGTTCATCATCCAACCTGAAGTCATCAAACATGCCAATTTGCAGCCCTGTAGCCTCAGTAGTTTTTATTTTATTTGAGGCTATATTTAGCCATGGATCGTTCATCTGGCAGCGCTAGATGCTAATGCACCTTTTTATCTAGTCTCAGAAGTAGCCATCGGCTCATAGTCATCTTCCTTTTACTGTCTCTCCGGTCATATTCTCGTTCTTCCGCCTTGCCATCCACTCTCTCCTGACAGTTATCTCATGGCGTCCCCATTTCATAATTATCTTCCAGGTGAATAATTTCAATATCTTATATATATATATGTGTATATATATATATCATACATATATATATATATATATATATATATATATATATATATATATATATATATATATAATATATATACACAGGGTGTCCATAAAGTCCCAGTACCATTGCAAGTATTTATTGCCCCAGAATGGTACTGGGACTTTATGGACACCCTGTATATATATATATATATATATAGTATATATAGATATTAATAGATATATCATATATATATATCCTTTTGTCGAGTCAGTTTGATGATATTTTGAATATTGTAGATTTATGAAGAAGTCAAGAGATGAGGCTGACTCCCAAATCTGTTGCCAAAGTTAGGAAGCTCAGAAGGGGATGGCTGCCTAATTCCTTTGGGTTATATACTTCTTGGTACTCTCTCTCTCTCTCTCTCTTTCTTCTCTTCTCTTCTTCTTCTTCTTCTCTTCTTCTCTCTTTTTTGAAAATCGTAACTTAATTGACAAAATATAAAAAAGAAATAAATATAAGTAAAAACACATTATTCGGGGCAACCCTGTGGGAACTGATAATTAGCTCAGTGATCTGCAAAATTGTTTTAATAATAATAATAATAATAATAATAACTCTCTCTCGAGCTGCTTGTACTTCAAATAGATACTGCGGTCAAGATTCGTCAGCCATCTTTGTAGACTTCATCTCCTTTATCCGTGTTGGTGTTGATAAAGAAAACCCACTTAATTTTCATTGCTGTCATCGGTGATGGTTGAAAGGTCATCTCACTTTCATTTTCTTTGATGAATGTCATTTTAAACAGCTGCTGTCATGAATAAAAAGGACGCAAACTAAAATCGTTCATATATTTCCGGTTATAATTAGAACCACGAAATAATCGAACAGAAACATAGCCTCTAAATTCAGTACACCATATAAATTAAAACGTGCTAAAGTCTATGGTCAAATAGAGCCTTGTTTCACCAACGAAACTTAAAATCAATACGCTATATTTTGTCGGCAATAATTTTTCTGTACTGTTTACCATGCACGTTATAGATCTTTTTATATTTTCATTTTAATAAATAAATGACAAATATCCTATCCTAAAATTCCTGTATCTTTAACTCAATGCAAAACACCTTTTTCAGACCTTGTTAGGCTTTTTCATAGACCTTTCCTACCCCTCGCACCCAACAAGATCAAGA
>NC_087203.1:46448524-46468524 GCF_015104395.2 Macrobrachium nipponense
ACAGGGCTATTGACTTGACATTCAAGCTTCCAAAAAATATTATTATTATTATTATTATTATTATTATTATTATTATTATTATTATTATTATTATTATTATTATTCGATGATAAACCCTATATAGAAACGCCTCCCAAAGCGTCCACTGACTTGGAATTCAACCTTCCGAATAATATTGTGTTCATTAGGAAGAAGTGAGAGGAGGTAAAGATGAAAATATATTAATAAATTGATAGATAGATAAAAATGTATTGAAATGTTTATACTTTGAGACCAACTAATATTCCTGCGTATTCAGCAGCTTTCGGAATTCGTTTTGAAACGAGAATAAGCGAACTTATTTTTCCCTTGAAATTATTTTAAAAGGAACATTTATTTATACCTTTTGAAGAGCTCCTTCCTGCTCAGTGGGAGAGAGAGATCTTCCTCAAAGAAAACTGGATTAATCTACTTGAGAGAGAGAGAGAGAGAGAGAGAGAGAGAGAGAGAGAGAGAGAGAGAGAGAGAGAGAGAGTCCACGCGACACGTCCATCCCTCCGTGTCTGGATGTCGTCTGTCTCTGGTCGTTGAAGGTCAGATTCATAGCGCAGAATGCTTGTTGCTCTGTCTTGTTGTTTGAATTCCCTCATTCATGTCATGTGGATTGAGCCAGGGAGGGAACTTTCGTGATTATTTGTGGAAAGAATACGATTATTATGATTGTTCTTGTTGTAATTACTTCTTGAAAGGATGTTCTTGGTATTACGATTGTTTTTGTTGTGTTTATTGCTTGAAATAATGCCTTTTTTATGATTATTTTTCTTATTATTGGTGTCAGTGTTGCCTAATCACAGTAATGTTGGCAGGAGAAGTAACCATTCTCAGTAATAATAATAATAATAATAATAATAATAATAATAATAATAATAATAATAATAATAATCAGAATTTAAAATGAATTCTTATTCGATCCCAGTTCGTGAGCTTAAGGTAATCTGAGTCATTATTCGATCCCAAGTTCTTGAGATTAAGGTAATCCGAGTTCTTATTCAATCCCAAGTCCTTGAGCTTAAGATGATCTGAGTCAGTTATTCGATCCCAAGTATGTGAGCTTAAGGTAATCTGAGTTCTTAGTCGAACCCAAGTCCGTGAACTTAAGGTAATCTGAGTTATTAGTCGAACCCAAGTCCGTGAGCTTAAGGTAATCTGAGTTATTAGTCGAACCTAAGTCCGTGAGCTTAAGGTAATCTGAGTTATTATTTGATCCCAAGTCCGTGAGCTTAAGGTAATCTGAGTTCTTATTTGATCCCAGGACCGTGAGCTTAAGGTCTTGTCATTGATCTTCAATCCATCGGCTGAAGAAAGCTTGCATTTTTTTTTAAATATTGATATCGTAGGCATGAAATTAATGAGAGTTGAAAATGGTCGGTAGCCAATTTCTCTCTTTTCTTTCCTTTTTTCAGATTTTTTTAGTTTAGAACAGATGTTGGCATTAAATGATTGATTTCCGATTGCTTTAATATTTTAGCGTGTTTTCGAGCTTAGAAGGAGCGCGTGTGTGTATGTGTGTGTGTGTAACTTTCTGTAGTATTGGATCAGTTGGAAGTTATTTAAAATACACACAAGCACGCACACACACACACACACACACACACACACACACACACACACACCACACACACACACACACACACACATATATATATATATATATATATATATATATATATATAAATGGAAAAGAAATATTCTTAATTTTCTGCTGCATATGTTAAGTTACATCGCTAAATTTATTATTATTATTATTATTATTATTATTATTATTATTATTATTATTATTATTTTTTATTATTATTATTAATTATTATTATTATTGTTATTATATATCTTCAATGTTCTTATTGGACGGTTCTGTGATTATTATCAATTCTTTGGGATTTTTCTCCGAATCAGCATCATAGTACAAGAAGCTGATAGACCTTGATTCCTTTAAATAAAGTAGGTCAACCTACTTTTGAAAGGTCACGCGCCACTTTTCTGCCGAAATAGAAAAAATAGTCATATTATTATATTATTATTATTATTATTATTATTATTATTATTATTATTATGAGAAGGAAATATACCCTCTCTTAAGCCATGTTAGATTTCATAACTCAATTTAATTCTATTTAAAGTCTTTCAAATTCTTCTCATATTTCTTTTCTCCTGCACTTTAATATAGGAAAATAATTGGCCAGTGTTCATATTCTGTTTAAAAAGAGAAAAATATATTAGCAGTTTTGACATAATGTGTATTCCCTATACGCGAGAAGTTAGTGAAACACGGGTTGTTATGACCGTAGAGTTTTTTCCAGCATTTTTTTTCCTCTCTCTCTCTCTCTCTCTCTCTCTCTCTCTCTCACTCATTTGTCTCGTCTCTCTCTCTCTCTCTCTCCTCCTTCATTGATTGTTAATTAATTTTATTCGTCTATTAATAAAAGTGATCTCTTCTTCCTTTATTTCCGATTACCTTCTGTGACTTCTTTCTAATGAACGCCATCATATTCTTTGGAAGCTTGAATTTCAAGTCAGTGGCCACTTTGGTGGGCTTGTTCCGTCTGAATAGGGTTCGTCTTCTTAATATCATATAATAATAATAATAATAATAATAATAAATAATATAATAATTATTATTATTATTATTATTATTATTATTATTATTATTATTATTATTACAAAATGCTAATAATCTTTGGAAGCTCGAATTGTCATGCTAATTTCCAGTGTGGGCTGGTTCCATATGATAGGGCTCATCTTTTGAATAATAATAATACTAATAATAATAATAATAATATAATAATAATAATAATGGGCAGATATCCGGAGTCATATACCAGAATTTCCTTTTCGGGGGGTTTCGTCTTGTTGTCTACGTTCCGAACAGCCGGAATGCCACTCTCAAGACAGATAAGACGATTCTGAAGACCGGGGGTACTTAGTTTTGGGTTGGCAGTGCTTCCCCAGAACCGTCTCACCTGCCTTGGCAATGGCCAATATTGTGGCAAGAGAATGACTGAGAGGAATTTCTGAAGTGACTCCAGACATATTTCACTATTATTATATTATTATTATTATTATTATTATTATTATTATTATTATTAGTTATTATTATTATTATTATTATTATTAGTTTATTTTATTATTATTATTAATTATTTATTATTATCATCTGAATCCTATTCATATGGACACACGCTCACGCAAGGGCAATTGCCTCAATTGAACTTTAAGTTTCTGCATTATTATTATTATTATTATTATTATTATTATTATTATTATTATTATTATTATTATTATTATTATTATTATTATTCAGATTAACACTATTCATATAGAAAGTATAGAATGTAATGAGAGATACAGAAAGAGGACATCACTTACTTAAAAACAAAAAAAAAATACCAATAAATATAATTTGAAAATACCGTCAACCTCTTACGGTTTATAACCCGTATTCACTACTTCTATTATATGGTTAGAGTACTAATTACCAGTAAATACGCTGCTAATGTATTTCTTTAACAGAATGTGAACATTGACCAATTGTTGCTAATATTAGCGTGGAAGGGAAAGGAATTATTGTGTAAAATTGAGAAGAATCAGTTGGAAGTAGCTCAAATTACGGAGGTATCCTAATACCACAGGACCTCTTATTATTATTATTTTTTTCTCTCTCTCTATCACAGTCCTCCAATTCGACTGGGTGGTATTTATAGTGTGGGGTTGTTCCGGTTGCATCCTGCCTCTTAGGAGTCCATCACTTTTCAATTACTATGTGCGCCGTTTCTAGGATCACACTCTTCTGCATGAGTCCTGGAGCTACTTCAGCCTCTAGTTTTTCTAGATTCCTTTTCAGGGATCTTGGGATTGTGCCTAGTGCTCCTATGATTATGGGTACGATTTCCACTGGCATATCCCATATCCTTCTTATTTCTATTTTCAGATCTTGATACTTATCCATTTTTTCTCTCTCTTTCTCTTCAACTCTGGTGTCCCATGGTATTGCGACATCTATGAGTGATACTTTCTTCTTGATTTTTTTTCAATCAACGTCACGTCTGGTCTATTTGCAACGTATCACCCTATCTGTTCTGATACCATAGTCCAGAGATCTTTGCCTGATCGTTTTCTATCACTCCTTCAGGTTGGTGCTCGTACCACTTATTTACTGCAAGGTAGCTGATGTTTCTTGCACAGGCTCCAGTGGAGGGCTTTTGCCACTGAATCATGCCTCTTTTTGTACTGGTTCTGTGCAAGTGCCGGACATTTGCTTGCTATGTGGTTTATGGTTTCATTTTTCGTATTGCACTTCCTACATAGGGAAAGATGTTATTTCCGTCTATCGTTCTTTGAACATATCTGGTTCTTAGGGCCTGATCTTGTGCCGCTGTTATCATTCCTTCAGTTTCCTTCTTTAGCTCTCCCCTCTGTAGCCATTGCCACGTGTCATCGCTGGCTTAGTTCTTTAGTCTGTCTCATGTACTGTCCGTGCATTGGTTTGTTGTGCCAGTCCTCTGTTCTGTTTGTCATTCTCCTGTCTCTGTATATTTGTGGGTCTTCGACTACTTTTATTAGTCCTTCGCACTTCTTTAGCCACTCGTCTTCACTGGTTTTCAGATATATATTGCCCCAGTGCTCTGTTCTCGATGTTGACGCAGTCCTCTATGCTTAGTAGTACCCCCCCCCCCCCCCCCCCCCTCCTTCCTTTCGTGTTATGTATAGTCTGTCCGTATTTGCTCTTGAGTGTAGTGCTTTGTGTATTGTCATATGTTTACTGGTTTTCTGATCTATGCTGTGGAGTTCTGCCTTCGTCCATTCCACTATTCCTGCGCTGTATCTGATTACTGGGCACTGCCCCATATGTTTATGGCTTTTATCATATTTCCGGCGTTGAGTTTTGACTTGAGTATCGCCTTGAGTCTCTGCATATATTCTTTCCTGATCGTGTCCTTCACCTCTTGGTGTTTTATATCCCCCTCCTTCCATTATTCCCAGGTATTTGTATCCAGTCTCATCTATGTGTTTGATGTTGCTCCCATCTGGTAGCTTTATCCCTTCAGTTCTTGTTACTTTGCCCTTTTTGTATGTTGACTAAGGCGCATTTTTCTATTCGAAACTCCATCCTGATGTCCCCAGATACAATCCTTACAGTCTTGATTAGGGTGTCTACTATTTTCTTGATGCTCTTACCATACAGCTTGATGTCGTCCATGAACATCAGATGGTTAATTCTGTTGCCCTCTTTTCTTGAGTTGGTACCCGGCATCCATCTTCTGTAGTACTTTTGTAATGGGAATCATGGCTTACGACGAAGAGTAGTGGGACAGTGAGTCTCCCTGGAAGATCCCTCCCTCCTGATATTAACCTCTGCTAGTCTTATTCCAGAGCTTGTAAGTATTGTATTCCAGTTGCGCATTGTAGGTTTTTGAGGAAGCTGATGGTGTTTTTCCTCTGCCCCATATATTTTCAGGCATTCTGTTAACCATGTGTGTGGTATCATGTCGAAGGCTTTCTTATAGTCTATCCATGCCATGCTTAGATTGGTTTTCCTTCTCCTACTGTTCTTCATTACCATTTTGTCTATCAGGAGCTGGTCTTTTGTGCCCCTACACTTCCTTCTGCAGCCTTTCTGTGGTGGGGGATGGTGTTTGTCTCCTATAGGTATTTGTATAGCCATTCACTGATGATACCTGTTAGTAACTTCCACATTATTGTTGGTAGGGCAGGTGATAGGCCGTAGTTACTGGCTATATTTCCCTTACTCTTGTCTTTTTGTACTAAGGATGTCCTTCCTGTGGTCATCCATTTGGGTGCATGGTGATTTGAGATACAATGCTGGAGTTGTTCTTTGGCTATTCATGGGTTTGTAGGGCCTTGAAGTTTTGTTTTTGAGCCAGTATCCATGGACTTCATTCGGGACTGGGGAACTTTCCAGTTTGGCATTTTCTTTAGTTGGTGTCTGACTGTGTCTGTCGTGATGTCAGTGAATCTTTGTTTTATTCTCCCTGTTTCTTCTTCCTTGACTTCCTGGAGCCATGTTGCATGTTTGTTGCGTGGTACCGGATTGCTCCATATGTTTTCCCAGAGTCTCTTACTTGTTCGGCTTCAGAAATTTCTTGGTGGTTTATATTATTATTATTATTATTATTATTATTATTATTATTATTATTATTATTTTATTTTTTTTTTTTTTTTTTTTTTTTTTTTTAAGAGAATGGCAGAATTAAGCTTAATTCTGCCATTCTCTAAAAAAGTATTTATCTAAACAAGAGGTTCTTTTACCAAATATTATTATTATCATTATTATTTATTATTTATTTATTATTAAGTCAAAATTCCTTACCTTCTTTGAAGAACTGGAGGTCGAGGAACAGCCCAAATAAAGCAACCTATTGCGATTTGCATATGTTTTCGACAGAAGGGTTATTTTTAAGGTCGGCTTCTCGCAGTGGGAAGAATGTTAAAAGGTCAGAGCTGACCTGACCACTGAATAGTATTAATATAATTTTTTTTTATGGAAAGGTCAAGGTGGCTAACAAACCGCTGCCCTTTTCTAGCCCGGTTCCGATGGACGCAAGGAAGGGGGAAGGTATAAAAAAAAAAAAAAAAACAGCCACAGAAACGTGTGTCAACCTTGTCGAATTTTGGGAGATTGGAAGCTTTTGAGGGGAAACGGAAGTAGGTAGAAAATTCCGAGGCTTGCCAGCGAGAAAAAATAAATAAATAAATAAACATTAAAAGATCATTCATAAAAATTGTTAAAATTCACGCTTTTATAAAAGTATTTCATATATGCATATAATGTAGTCCAGCGAAAGCTACATCATGTGACGCGGTACGCTAACCACATCCTATTGATTTACTATACAAAGTGTAAACAATAATTAAATCAGGCTCTGGGCTACAGAAAAACTATAGTAGATTCACATCAGCTGTGCATCTGATGTCTAGGCCAGTCCCTTATGACGCTCCTGATTGGCTGTTGATAAACCAGTCACAGGGCTGGAAACTCGAGAGAGTTCACATAGGCAGGATGTATGTTCCACCTCTCCTGAAGCATACGTCTTTGTATCCCTCAGGAGAGGTGGAACGTACATCCTGCTTATGTGAACTCTCGACGGTGAGAGTTTCCAGCCCTGTGATTGGCTTGTCAACACCCAATCAGGAGCGTCGTCAGGGACTGGCCTAGACGCCAGATGCACGGTTGTGAATCTACGATAGTAGTGGCATTTCGGGTAGTACAAGAACGTACAATGCTCTCAGTGAATGGACCGCTTCGATGAACATTGTCAGCGGAGATATCTTGAATAAGTTGCGTATTTTGATTGTGAACTCTATATATACTCGTCATGGCTTCGTCAGATTCCATTAGGAATTAGCGGCACTTGCATTCTTTCTCTTTCCTTTGTTTGACATTTAAAAATGATTTTAGCGGCTGTTCGATAAAGGAGACCCGCGTGGCGACATTTCGGTAATCAATAAAACCTGTTTAGGTGGAATCTGGCGTATTTTAAGCCCCTCTCGGTAACTGTTACACTGAGGAATTCTGTGGATTATTTTATTTAAACCTAAACGTATTGGTATTTCGTTGGGAAGAGGGGATTTTGTTATGTAGCCTTGTACTAATAACAACTATTTTTGTGTGATTGGAAGTAGCCATGCTGAAACGTCTCAAATATGTCTTCTGTCTGCCTCACTGTTTGTCTTTATGTCTGTCTGTCATTGCGTGTGAAGTATAGCTTAATATTCATTAAATTTTAAATTTAACTCCCTCTTTGTCTCACTTATAATTATATTTTTCTTGGTTATTTGTTGATTTTTTACTCTCTCTCTCTCTCTCTCTCTCTCTCTCTCTTCTCTTCTCTCTCGGCTCTCATCCTCCTCTCCTCTCGTCTCTCTCTCTCTCTCTCTCTCTCTCTCTCTCTCTCTCTCTTTTACACACATTGTAAATCTCTAAATGTCTCACTTATAAGTATATTTTTTTCTTGGTTATTTATTGATTTTATTCTCTCTCTCTCTCTCTCTCTCTCTCTCTCTCTCTCCTCTCTCTCTCTCTCCTCTGTCTCTCTCTCTCTCTCATACATTATAAATCTCTAAAATAGTCTCACTTATAAGTATATTTTTTTCTTTGTTATCCCTCTCTCTCCTCTCCTCTCTCTCTCTCTCTCTCTCTCTCTCCCTCTCGTCTCTCTCTCTCTCTCTCTCTACCTCTCCTCTCTCTCTCTCTCATGATTACTGAAGTATAGAAATTGACATGCACTCTTTTGTCTCAGGAATTTTGCGGACCAATTATATAAACTGTTGACATTTTTATTATTTTGTGCTCGCTAGCTGAATACTACTTTTTAATATTTCAATTTCTTCTAAGTGACTGGGAGTGGTTTAGCAGTTTTCATAATTTATTTTTTTAATTTGCTAGGATTTGAGAATTTGTAGGTGTTAAAAAAAGAATGATGTCAGTATTTAATATCCATTTTTTAAAATCTTTCTTAACTTTTTTTTATTGTTCTGTTAATTATAATGTTTTGGAACTTTTTGGCGAACTTTCGAATCTCATCGATATCTGACCCGCTTGACGGTTCCTTTTCATCAATTTTTATCACCTTTGTTAAGATTCTTCCTTCGGCCATTTTTATCGAACATTGAAGTATAAAGTTCGTTTATCAATAGTATACAGGAAAAAACATTCCAAGTTACTTGGCTTATCTCCCTCTTTGACTGGCGAACTATATTTGGGAAATGTATATTCTTTAAAGATTTTCTTGCATATTATTTTTTCCCATGCTTTGAAAAGATCAATAGAGCAAAAAGTATTCACACAGATAGTTTTAGACTAAAATATCTTTCGTCCATTATTTCATCCATGGCTTTAAAAAAATCAATAGATGCAAGAGCTATTAACACAGTGTTAGACTAAAATTTCCTTTATCCAGTTCATGAATAGAAATTGGATATCATCTTCCCCAAGGATTTGTAAAATGTATTTCTCCATGTTCTCTGAATTAAAGAATTTCTGCTGCGTAAATGTGCACACACACACACACACACACACACACACACACACACACACACACACACACACACACACACTCGAATCGTTATTTTTTGTAATTACTAACAGACATTTCTAAAATTTATTTTTCTGTTCTTTACATTAAAAATGTTTTCCTACATTGATGTGAAAGAGAGAGAGAGAGAGAGAGAGAGAGAGAGAGAGAGAGAGAGAGAGAGAGAGAGAGAGAAAGTCTCTTTATAATCCGTAATTACTAACATCCGCTGTTTCTGAAGAAGATATATGTCGGGCCTTCCAAACGTAGTATACTCTCTCTCTCTCTCTCTCTCTCTCTCTCTCTCTCTCTCTCTCTCTCTCTAATGAATTGTTTACGCTCCTGGTAATTGTTCCCTTCGACCGATCCCAGGGAACAAAGAGGTCCAATATATCATCTTCCCATCTTGTGGTTCAGTTCCCCATAAAAAATTATAACTAAACTGCCCAAAGAACTTGGCGGCTCCACAAAGGGAGATTCTCTCCCCCTGGATAATCCCTCGGTGGCTAAAATTCCCCTCCCTTATTAGAGACGACGGAATAATCTATCCTTTTACAGACTGATGGTTGGGGTGGGGGTGGGGGCAAGTCAGGTCATGCAAGGTCATTGTTTTTGGTCGATGGTGGTTGATTGGATGTTATTAATTACGTTTTTTTTGTGCATTGAATCATATAGTGATGGATAAAAAAAAGCTACGAAACTGGGAAATTTTCAGCATGTTGTACAGGGTGTCCATAAAGTCCCAGTACCATTACAAGTATTTATTGCCCAGAAACCATATAACAGAGTAGTGCAGTTTTTTGTAGAATGTTCTACATTTCTTCAACTTTGCATTCAGAGCACTTCATTCTACAAAGATAACTGCATTACTCTGTTATATGGCTTCTGAGCAATAAATACATATAACGGTACTGGGACTTTATGGACACCCTGTATAATTCTCGATCTGCGATATAATAAGCCCATATAGATTCATTTCTCATACTGGCCCAGAACTGACATTCCTTAGCAAAAATGTGGCCATAGTCTCGTCCCGTCTTCATTTTGTTATTTTTATCTTCTCATTTATGACGATATGTTTCTGGTTACCCTGCCAGGTAGTTGGTCATCTTCCCAAAGTACACAGTTTCACCCACGAATTAATTCTGTTTATACTCACGCTCTCTCCGTTGAAGTACGATCCAGCACTGTAATATTCTTCCTATGGAATGTTAAGACCCCATCATTTTCGTGTTTTGCTCTCTCTCTCTCTCTCTCTCTCTCTCTCTCTCTCTCTCTCTCTCTCTCTCTCTCTCTCTCTCTCTCTCTGTTGCAGTACATTGTTTTTATTCTTACCAATCTCTCTGTGTGTTGCACATTGTTTTAATTCTAATCTCTCTCTCTCTCTCTCTCTCTCTCTCTCTCTAACGTGCGGAAATGACCTCCATATACGCCCATAGACATTCCATTCCCAATCGACCCCCTGGAATATTACCAAAGATGGCTAACATGCCAGAAAAGAGGTTTGCAATCGAGCTGTAAGTGTGCCAATAACTGCCGCTGTGGCATGCTCTAATTGTGACTTTTTTTCGGGGTGGGGAGGGGGCCGATGGGTCCCGTATGGCCATGGCCCGTCCCGAATGGGGTCCTGGGGGTGTTCCCGGAGAGGGGTATTAGAGGTGGGTGCCAGGGCTTTTAAAAGGTACTGGGTCATCACTAAGCTCTTCTTTATTTTTTTTACACATCACATATCTAATTTTTTTAACACAAAATTATTATTGTCTATTTTTTAAGAGAGTTAAATATCTGGTTTAATCATTACAACGCTAAATCCTTTTAAATAGTATATGTGTGTGTGTGTATATATATATATATATATATAATATATATATATATATATACATAGATATATATATATATATATATATATTATATATATATATATATCTATAGATATATATATATATAGATATATATATAGATATAGATATATATATAGATATAGATATATATATATATATAGATAGATATATATATATATATATATATATATATATATATATATATATATATATATATATATATATATATACTAAGTATATCTATATTATATCTATATATATTATATATCTATCATATATATATATATATATCTATATATTTATATATAGATATAATCTATATATATATCTATTTCTATATATATATAGATATATATATATATCTATATATAATATATATATATAGAGTTGAAGGACAATCCTTTATTCCCATTATATGTACTTTTATTGTCGCGACGTTTCAAGACATAAAGTCCCATTATCAAGCTAAAAGAGAGATAACAAAAGTTAATAATCAACAAACTCGGCATACATATTAAAAGCTTAAAAAGTTAACAAAATATAAAAAGCGAAGTACAAGAGGGAGGGAGGAGTCAATACCATCAGGTGCTGAAGCACAGACCGAGTGACAATTCAGGCCGGGTCAGCTTCGACTTGAACTCACGAGAGATACAGAGGTGTTGAGGAAGACTGGGTGTTTAACTGCGGAACGAGTTTGTTTAATGAAAAGTGATTCTAAAATAGCTAAATGCTGTTCGTTAGGGGAGTTGGCCTATAATTTTTAAAATCTTTGTAATTCATGTCATGTTTTACATGACATGAATTACAAAGATTTTGGTATTGACTCCTCCTACTCTTGTACTTTTGTTCTTTTTATATTTTGTTAACTTTTTTTAAGCTTTTCAATATGTATGCCGAGTTTGTGATTTTACTTTTGTTTTTATCTCTCTTTAGCTGATAATGGGACTTTTATGTCTTGAAACGTCGCGACAATAAAAGTACATATAATGGGAATAAAGGATTGTCCTTCACCTTGTATCGACTGATGTCTACTGGTTGATAGAACCGCCTTCAAATTTTCATATTATATGAGATATATAATCCATATAATAAGATCTATATCCTATAATTATAGATAATATATTATAATATATATAATATATATATAGTCTATTATCTATAATAATATATATAGACTATATGATATTTTATATCTATATATAAAGATATATATATCTATATATATATATATAGATATATATATTATATATATATATATATAGGATAGATATATATATATATAATATATATAGTATATATATATATATATATCAATATATATATCTATAAATTATATATATATTTATATATATTATATATTGATTATATTATATATAATTTATTTATATAATTTTATATATATATATATAGATATATCTAGATATATATATAATATTTATATATATATATATATCTATATTGCTTTATATTATATTTATATATTATTATATTAATATATATCTATATATATATATATATATACTATATAATGATATATATATATATATTATTAGTTTTTCGTATAATGTAGTCCTGGTAAGAAATATTTTTAACTGAATTTCTCTAAGAGCATCCTAATCTCTATTTTGATGCAAAAGTTGTCCATTAGAATATATTACTTCCTGATTATTATTTATAAGATTATTTCTGTAAAGCATCTTTTGGGCATATAAAGCTTCTCATTTGCCAAGATATTACGAAGCAGAGTAAATATTTCAACCTTTCTTTAGCTATCTTAAAGTTTTGCAGTAGAATAAGTGACTTCTTTATTATTTTTGTAAAACGAAACTGGCATTTATGGCCTTTTGTAAATCTTGTCTACCAAGATATTACGAAACAAGGTAAATACTTCAACATGAATAGAATAGAAAGCATTACTTTCGCTGTATATCAACAGAGGCGTTTGTACAGGGTTGTGGTGGTACGTATTTTGTCGTCTATACTGTCTTCATTCATTTATTTAATTGTTTCATTATACGAGTTTTAGTTACTTCGTTCGTCACCGACTCGAACTTTGTCAATCCTCAATCCCTTTGAAATTTTAATAAGAACAAAATCCGTTTATATATTTTATATTTTAGTTGATTAATTGGACGACCAGAGCCTTCTTGTTGGATGTTCTATAAAGATAAATTACATTCCAAAAGGTGGCAGAATTCACTTTTGATAATCATTATATTTTAGAAGGTGTTTGAGACCATATAAATGACAACCCGTAATTAGGAAATGAGAGAGAGAGAGAGAGAGATTCGTACTTTGTAATAACACTGACATACCTTCATAAATGATAACAAATGACATCAAATATTGGGAAAAGAGAGAGAGAGAGAGAGAGAGAGAGAGAGAGAGAGAGAGAGAGAGAGAGAGAGAGAGAGAGAGAATTCCTGCTCTATTTCTACCTCGTGACATCGGTCATACTTACCCTTCCGGCCGATAGAAAAATTATTAGGTAATATTTCCCCGAGAAATCCTTAGCTATCTAATGGTTTCTGACAATCGTACCATTTGTTTACTTCCCTTCATTTGCTGTAAGTTTGGTCCTCATTTATAATTCCTCAGTCATAGTTGTGGCTTTCATTTTTACGTAATATGTTGCCTTATTAATTTGTTTATAATTCTATCCATAACTGTAGTGGCTTTGGTTTTTCCATATTTTGTTACCTTATTAATTTTTTCATTATATTGATACCCGTATTACAATAATACTTACGTTTTTACAAAATACACGTTTTACAAACTCTCTATAGATGAGATCTTATCCATTACTAGTGGCTTTGGTTTTTACATATTTTGTTAACTTATTAATTTTTTCACTATATTGATACCAGTATTACAATAACCGATACGTTTTTACATAATGCACGTTTTACAAACTATCTATAGATTCTTCTGTAAAAGTGTTCGTTTTATAGCATCTATCTAAGACGTATTTGCAAAGAAAGCTTAATTTTATGCTTACTAATAATTCTTACTCATAGGATGATACAACATAAGCATTGCTGTATATTTGTAGGACGCTACCATATTGCACAAATTCATAGTTACATACCAACGCCCCTGATGACGTAACTTTCATAGCCTAACTTCTCAGAAACTTCCTGTCGCAACCTTTGAAGTTACGAGTGGTGTTTGCGCATGTCCTGGTCTTATCTGTGGTACATTGTGTAACGTATATATATGACATCTATGGTCATAAGTGCTGGTTTGAAGTTAGCTCTTTAGTCAGGTACCAAGGGTTATGATTTTTCTTATATTGATTTTACTGAGGTTTCGCCAAAAAAATATCTTTTAACAGGTAAAGTCAGTAACAGCCTTGTGATTTAGAGCTGTAAGTGTATATATATATATATATATATATATATATATATATATATATATATATATATATATATATATATATATATATATATTTAAAAAAATCACCATAACGTGACTGGAAAATCTTCAAGTATCAAAGTCCACAATTATGTAAAATGTGTAATTAAAAATACATAAAAAACGGGAGCTTTCGTCTACTTAATCAGTAGACCTCATCAGCCGTACTGATTTTCCATTTCAAAAATTATATACAAAAAAAAAAGTTACGAAGGACAGGCGGACTCTGGAAACGTCTCCAAGGGAGATAACCACCAAACAAACTCTCTTAATTATGTTATTCCCGTCGTTCAAATGTCTGGCCAAAAGACGAGCCGATCGTCGTGGTTGAACTACCTCCTCTGTGTGTTCGGCTGTTCCCCTCGTCCAAAACTTCTGCATCGGCACCTGCAATGGGGGTTCTTCCTTCAATGCCTGGGCAGGAGAAAGAGAGACACACTCCTACTGCCCAGGTTGTCTCTCTTTCTCCTGCGCCCAGGCATTGGAAGGAAGAACCTCCATTGCAGGTGCCGATGCAGAAGTTTTGGACGAGGGAACAGCCGAACACACAGAGGAGGTAGTTCAACCACGACGATCGGCTCGTCCTTTTGGCCAGACATTTGAACGAGGGAATAACATAATTAAGAGAGTTTGTTTTGGTGGTTATCTCCCTTGGAGACGTTTCCAGAGTCCTGCCTGTCCTTCGTAACTTTTTTGTATATAATTTTTGAAATGGAAAATCAGTACGGCTGATGAGGTCTACTGATTAAGTAGACGAAAGCTCCCGTTTTTTATGTATTTTTATACACATTTTACATAATTGTGGACTTTGATTACTTGAAGATATATATATATATATATATATATATATATATATATAATATATATATATATATATATATATATATATATATATATATATATATATATATGGAACATAACTATAATAAAAAGAATATATGAACTTGAATAACCAGCAGAATGGTAACAGTCTGAGCTCTACTCACCAATCCGGTGGTCCGAAGTTCGATTCCCGGCTCGGCCAACGCGGAACCAGAGGAATTTATTTCTGGTGATAGAAATTAATTTCTCGATGAATCTGGTTCGGATCCCACAATAAGCTGTAGGTCCCGTTGCTAGGTAACCAACTGGTTTCTAGCCACGTAAAAATATCTAATCCTTCGGGCCAGCCCTAGGAGAGCTGTTAATTAGCTCAGTGGTCTGGCAAAACTAAGATATACTTAACTGAGCTCTTCTCAAGAGTCTTCTTCCGAATAGAAAAAATAAAATCGATATACTTCTGCCATAGACTGACGATTCCCCCGAAATCTACATTCCTTGACCACATCCTGCAATGTGGGTTAACTTTGTCTGTCCAAATGACACAGATCGGTTTTCCAATAAAGTCTTAAATGTTGGTTTTGACGGGAGATGAGTCACGCAGAGATTGGCCTACTTCCGGCTTGGGTCTGTGGAAAACTGTTGCCAGATTTGCTCCTTGTTTATGTCTGGGTTTGAGATAGCTTTCACCATTGTGGTGACAGAGGATGGCAGTTGACTTTCTCTCTCTCTCTCTCTCTCTCTCTCTCTCTCTCTCTCTCTCTCTCTCTCTCTCTCTCTCCCATATGTTTTGACTACTTTACCGATTATGAGAACATAAAATGATAGCTTAATATCTCTCTCTCTCTCTCTCTCTCTCTCTCTCTCTCTCTCTCTCTCTCTCTCTCTCTCTCTTGTAATAGACAATCGTATATTTTAAAGTTTTTTATTTGTATTTTCAATGAAAACAGTCTCTCTTATTTGGCCAGCCATCGTTGACCTTGGGTTTTGCAACGCCAGAGTACGTAAACAAGTCAAGTAATCTGTCAACATTTCATTCGATTTGATACCTGTAAGGCATCATTATTATTATTATTATTATTATTATTATTATTATTATTATTATTATTATTATTATTATTATTATTATTATTATTGTTATATTATTATTATTATTATTATTAACCAAACAAAAACTTCTTTCAGTTTTTCTTCTGAAGATTGAAAAAGAAACCCACAAATTCAATTTGTAACTTGTTTACTTTTAAGTATTTACATTAAGTTTTACTCCACACTCGAGTACTTTCAGCCCTTCTGTGGCCCATTCTCAAGAGATGTTTGGGATGTTAGCCTGGGTCAAGGCCAGCATCTTCTGGAACTTTCTTCTCGTTGTGCTGTCATTTATGCGATGGCTGTTCTGGTTTTCTTGAGAGTTGCCAATCCCCTCTTGTCGCTCTGATATCCTGAGCTGATGTCAATGGGATTCACCCTTGTGGTAAGGGTGTGGTCACCGAAAGTCTGTTGGGCAGGAAACCTAATCTCCAGGTCAGCAGGGTCAATCTAGCTTCTTTTAATATCAAAGCTCGGCTTAGGATCTTCTGAGGTAAAACCTTTGTTTCCTTCAATTACTTTGATCTCTCTGATAAGCGCACCTTCTACTACCCTCCTGTGACTAATTTTGTTGCTTTTGTATATAAGCCTACTGTTTTTGGAAATCCATCCTATGGTCATTTTCCCAACAATGTCTAGCTATAGCACTCCCCTGAGAGTTAAGCTGTACTGCCCTTCTATGTTCTTGGACTCTAGTCCTTATTCCCTACCTGATTCCCCCACATATCTGTCTCCACAATTATTGCAATTGATTATGTATACCCCCGCTACATCATCTGTATTACTGTCTTCTCCTTCCAATTTATTTTTACATACTTTGTTTTTTAAAAGTATTATCAAATGTATATCAAATTTATATTGACTTTCTTTCATTTTTGAAGTGATTTGTTTCATTTTAGGCATGAAAAGGGAGGGCAACTATTTTCTTGTTTTTCTTTATTCCATGTACTCTCTACATTCGCTCTGTAAAATATTTTTTCTAGCTTTGTTGAGTGCCCTTTTTCTGAACCATTCCGGGTATGCTAATGCATCGAAGCTTTTATCGATGTAATTTATTTCTTGCTCTATCTTGCAAGGGTCACACGTTCTCATTGCCCTAAGAAATAACCTGTTAGAACCCCTATTTTATATCATGACTATGAAAAGAGAAGAAATGATATGAGTTTGTATGTGTGGGCTTTCTATATGTGCTGAATTCATATCCTGTTTCTTTTCTTTCTATGAGTATGTCTAAAAAGGGCAGTTTATTATTGTTACTTTTCTCTAAAGTGAACTGGATATTGTTATCAAACTTATTGAGCTCATCTAGAAAAGTTTCTATTTTATTTCCATCCCCTTGCAGAATAGCAAAAATATCATCCACGTATCTCCACCATCCTTGCAGTTTTAAGTTAGGGACATTCACATTAGGAAACTAAGATTAGTTTCGAAATATTCCATATAGATGTTAGCGAGTATAGGTGATAATGAGGACCCCATAGCTACTCCATATTTTTGTTTGTAAACATGTCCCTCAAACGTGAAATAAGTATCACTGACACACAATTTGATCAACTCAAGGAAGACGCCTATTTCGATGTTTTGGATTGAAAATACCCTCATTATGTTTTTTAGTCTGTAGGAATTCTAATACTTTATCCTAAGGGGACATTGGTGAATAATATGCTACACATCAAACTAACCATGTGGTCCCTTTATATTCTTTTTCTTAACTTTGTCTATGAAATCTACTGAATGTTTAATATGGATTCTGAAAATATACCTAAGTATATTCCTAGTTCTCCAGCTAACCACACAGCTAAGTTTTTTGTTAGGAGATTTCCTACTAGAAACAATAGGGCGTAGTGGGCAGCCCTCCTTGTGTATTTTGGGGCTGCCATATATATATGCAAGTTCAGGTAATTTACTTGAGAATAATTTAGTGCATAGCATGTCCTTCCCATTACCTAGTCTACTGATTATTTTCTTCACATTCTGCATTAAAGGTATTCTGAAGCTTTTTGGATTGTTGGAGGATTCTCTATTTAGCATAAGTAGTTTCATCATCTAGTAGCCTGTACATTTTAACCCTATATTCTGAGCTATTCATGATGACAATACTACCCCCTTTGTCAGCTTTCATAATTCTAATATCTTTGTAGCTTTTTAATCCCTTCAGAGCGATACTAAATCTCCTTGGCAAGATATCTCCAAGTTTGCTTTCATTACTTCCTATCATCACTCCTCTGAGAAAAGGGAGCTAAATCATTGTGATGTCACATTAAGGTAGTTAATCTTGCTGTTGAATTCTATGTTAATATTGTTTGTAGTCCCTGCACAAAATTTAATCCTAGCCCTAGTGCTGCTGTTTCATCCCTAGTCAATAATCTACTTGAGATATTCTTTATATTATCCATATTGCTATTTTATCCAAACCGAATTACTAAATAAACTCTCAAACTTATTTTTAATGTTGACCATGTTATACGATTTGTATCAAAGTTTACTCTACTGTTGACCTGCCCAACAACTTTTTTGTACCACTCACCCCTTATGGTCTCTTGAAGTGTGTTTTGTGTACACAAAACACACTTCAAGAGACCATAAGGGGGGTGAGTGGTACAAAAAAGTTGTTGGGCAGGTCAACAGTAGAGTAAACTTTGATACAAATCGTAAACATGGTCAACATTATAAGTTTGAGAGTTTTATTTAGTAATTCGTTTGGATAAAATTTAGCAATATGGATAATATAAAAGAATATCTCAAGTAGATTATTGACTAGGGATGAACAGCAGCACTAGGGCTAGGTTAAATTTTTGTGCAGGGACTACAAACAATATTAACATAGAATTCAACAGCAAGATTAACTACCTTAATGTTGAACATCACAATGATTTAGCTCCTTTTCTCAGAGGAGTGATGATAGGAAGTAATGAAAGCAAACTTGGAGATATCTTGCCAAGGAGATTTAGTATCGCTCTGAAGGGATTAAAAAAGCTACTAAAGATATTAGAATTATGAAAGCTGACAAAGGGGGTAGTATTGTCATCATGAATAGCTCAGAATATAGGTTAAAATGTACAGGCTATAGATGATGAACTACTTATGCTAAAATAGAGAATCCTCCAACAATCCAAAAGCTTCAGAATACCTTTAATCAGAATGTGAAGAAAATAATCCAGTAGACTAGGTAATGGGAAGGACATGCTATGCACTAAATTATTCTCAAAGTTAAATGTTAACCTGAACTTGCATATATATATGGCAGCCCCAAAATACACAAGGAGGGCTGCCCACTACGCCCATATTGTTTCTAGTAGGAAATCTCCTAACAAAAACTTAGCTTGGGTGGTTAGCTGGAGAACTAGGAATATACTTAGGTATAATTTTCAGAATCCCATATTAAACATTCAGTAGATTTCATAGACAAAGTTAAGAAAAAGAATATAAAGGGACACATGGTTAGTTTTGATGTAGTAGCATTATTCACCAATGTCCCCCTTAGATAAAGTATTAGAATTCCTACAGACTAACATAATGAGGGTATTTTCAATCCAAACATCGAAATAGGCGTCTTCCTTGAGTTGATCAAATTGTGTGTCAGTGATACTTATTTCACGTTTGAGGGACATGTTTACAAACAAAAATATGGAGTAGCTATGGGGTCCTCATTATCACCTATACTCGCTAACATCTATATGGAATATTTCGAAACTAATCTAGTTCCTAATGTGAATGTCCCTAACTTAAAACTGCAAGGATGGTGGAGATACGTGGATGATATTTTTGC
>NC_087203.1:46473524-46479223 GCF_015104395.2 Macrobrachium nipponense
TTTGGATTGTTATATCTGCGTCACCTCCGAGATGCTAGCACTACCAAACATGGCGGGAGCTCAGTGGGACGCCGTGCTTAGTACTATAAAATATAGCCCCTCGGGGATCAGAGATATCGTTTATTAATATAATTTGTCGATCACACATTATAGAAATAGGTGCATATACTTTGATCACCGAGGTGTTATAGTACTACACACAGCGTTCTATTCAGCTACCGCTATGTTTAGTACTATCACCTCGGAGGCACTATAGGCTACTCGGTTTTTTTCCATCTGTCCACCCGTCTGTGGTGTTTGCGTATGGTAACACTGCGTCCCGGGCTTTAGATAGTTACATTCAGCTTACATTCAACAATAATAACAATACCCCATTTCGAATATTAACGGTGTAATTCGCATACAGTAAATTATTAAAACACTTTTCAGTTGCAAATGTACACCCAGATATCCTTTTATTTACCTAAAACTTACACATAGCGTAACTATCGAAAGCTCGGGACGCAGTGTTACCAAACGCAAACACCACAGGCGGGTGGACAGATGAAAAAAAAAACAGAGTATAGTACTATAAGCCTAAATAGCACGTAATGATATATCTGCCAAGGTAATCAAGGTAGGTGGCTTTTTCAGAAAAATGTATGGGAATAATTATGATAATAACTGTCTATTTGAAGACAATTCTGCTGTAGTATTTTGTAAATGTGTGTTGGTGTGTAGTTTATATAAGTTTATCCTTGAATTCGGATAAACATTATAATTCATTCATAGAACTGGCTTTTTACCTGCACCTAGTGAGCATCCCACCAGACTTCTTTGTTTGTTTTTTGCAAAATCACTCGTGAAATATTGGCATTGTCGTTACCGTAGTTAATCGGAATATAATATCACAAATGAAGCTTCTTTTTCCCTTAGTTTTATCATCAGTTTACGTTTATATTTGCGTGTTTTTTTTATTATTATTATTATTGGATAGTAGCTTAAATTCAAAACACCGATATGTGGCGTTGTTCGATGGGAAAAATTGCCAAAAAAAAAATGTTTTTGGACAACGCACGTAAATTCATGTCATCAATACACGAGTGTACATCTGTTTTTTGATATTAGTGAATTCTATATTTGCACGCATACACACGATTGAGTGTTTATACAATCATTTTTCCCACCATTTTTGTCTCCCGTGAGGGAGAGTGGCTTCGAACCTTCACCCATATTGTGGGATGCAGTCGCTAGCCCCTATACCTTGGTCTACTCTGCTCGCTCACCAAGGCGTGTCCGAAGCGTTCTGACTCCCTCGGGGATCGAACCCCGGTCCTCTTGCATAAAAAAAACGGGGTAATGGTCGTGTCGTTAATAATGAGTATTTACACTTCTTTTAATCTGTTTGCAGTGTCTTGTCCACTTGGGGAGAATATCGAACGATTTACATCATTGAAGGGATGTTATGAATTGCATTACAGTTTATTTTGAGGAATATTTTAATTCATTATTATTATTATTATTATTATTATTATTATTATTATTATTATTATTATTATTATTATTATTATTATTATTATTATTTTATTAAAAGTAATGGTTCCTTCAGCAGCGTGACACTTGTAGAGATTATTCTCTATTTTCCGAATAGCGGCTTTTTCCGTGGAGCGCCTATAGAGGTCATGATCAAATACAGGGTCAATGTCGGTGTATATATTTGAATTTTACAGATAAACTATGATATCATAGTCAGTTCTCTCTCTCTCTCTCTCTCTCTCTCTCTCTCTCTCTCTCTCTCTATTCCTTTCTTCAAGAAAGAGAGAGAGAGAGAGAGAGAAAATCGCTAATGACTTTGATGATTATGATATCATGGTTTATCTGTAAAATTCAAATATATACACCGATTTTGACTCTGTATTTGATCATGACCTCTATAGGCGCTCTACTAGCCTGTTTAAGTAGCACGAAAAAAAAGCCGCTATTCGGAAAATAGAGAAGAATCTCTACAAGTGTCACGCTGCTGAAGTAGCCATTACTTTTAATAAAGTATGCTCGAGAGAGGGTCTGCTTCCTAAGTATTATTATTATTATTATTATTATTATTATTATTATTATTATTATTATTATTATTATCTAATAGACAATATTAATTTTCAAGTAATCATAGCTTATTGTACAGGTAGTATATTGCTAGATGCTTCTGAGGCAGGTGTCATGAAATCGATTTTGAGGGAGAGAGAGAGAGAGAGAGAAGAGAGAGAGAGAGAGAGAGAGAGAGGAGAGAGAGAGAGGGGGGGGGGGGGAGGGGCGGGAGGGGGGGGGAGGGGGGGGGGTAGGGGGCAGGGGTGGTCAGTTGGTGATTTAAGTATTCTTCTTGAAATAAAATTGTTTAGATGTTGTTCCCTAGAGCTTAGCAAGCTGGTTCGTACAATGTCGAGGACTTAAAGATAAGCATCTTTATGGTCCAATTCGTCCTAGATTAAAATATTGCCAAAAAAAACACTATACAAAAATAAAATAAAATAAAGAATAAAAAAGGGTTTACTAAAACAATTATCGACATGAATAGCTTCGCCGTAAGATTTAAAAAAAAAAAAAAAAAAAAAATCTCATTCAACCATTGTATGCTCCTTTATAATTTACCTCTCTCCATCAAGAGTGCAAAATGGGTTTTCAGTATTTTGTTTGGTTTGCAATAAAACGTAGGGTAAAATGATGCTCCAACAGTAACGGGATTACTTTGTGTTTTTTTTTCACCAATTTCTTCAATTGCCTAAATTTTGTTTAGTTATGCCTCCATTAAATTGTGTTTATTTTCTACCAAGCGTTTCGGTGTTTTATGGACACTTTCTGGCCATTTTCAATACAGAAGAATTATTATAAGGGATAATACTTAGAAAAATTTTTAATTTTTTTTAAAAAAACTATATTATTATTTTATATTTGTGTGTGTCTTGAATAAATAGGCAACCGAGGAAGAATGTTTCGTTTTCTTTGATGATGATGATCGTTTTCTTCTATAACATCCGTTTTCTGTTGGTTGAAGTTATTGGTGACTGATGGAATTGGAAGCTTAAATTATATATATATATATATATATATATAATGCATAAATAAAGGTTGTGTGTATGTGTATATATTTTATTATTATAAGCTATGAGTATAAACATTCAAATGTATCTACAAAAAAATATAAGAATAGGGAATTAGAATGTTGTGTGATATATATATATATATATATATATATATATATATATATATATATATATATGTATGTATATATATATATGTGTGTGTGTGTGTGTGTGTGTGTGTGTGATCATCAAACCAAGGTGTCTCCAGTTTATCAACTTAGAATGAGTTAATTTAAAATTTATTTCGTAGCTTTAGACATTAATATAATATAGCGAAATAAAAGAATGTAGGTTGCAGACAGCTCACTAGCCGCAATGTGTCGTAAAGAAGAGAAAATGCATAAGGTTAAAGTAGTTCTATTATGTAAGATATTCTTTTATTTGTTACTTTGAGTGACAAATAGAACGCTTGTATTCTCTTGAGTTGTCTTTGATGTTGCTCATATAAAAGTTTGTCAATTATATCTTTATTTTAATTTGATACGAAGTAGTATAGTAATATTTATAATGGATGCTTATAAAATTACGCTTGGATGTGGATGTATGCATAAATATTTCATTAGTTCACAAACTGACGTCTTATATTTTTGAAATAAAGAATGCAGTACGAGGGATGCCACCCGGAATGATTTTTGTAATAGTCTCCCATTCAAAGTATTCAGTTTTCTTTGGTAAATTTCGTTTTCTGTAGTCTCTTATTTTATGCCTAACTTACATATTTCGAGTTTGTATTATCGAAGCATAAAATTGTGTTTTTTATTACCTGAGAATATTCGAGAATTGTAGATAAAATAAAGTTACGAAAATGGTAATGAGGGGAGAAGAAATATAAAGATGATCAGAAATTCTCTCTCTCTCTCTCTCTCTCTCTCTCTCTCTCTCTCTCTCTCTCTCTCTCTCTCTCTCTCTCTCTCTCTCTCTCTCTCCACGACGTTTTTATTCGTCCAGGGATGACAAATCCATAAGGAAATACAAGAATGTAGTTTGTTGCTGACAGTACTTCTTAGTCGAGTTGCACTGGTGAGACAAACGAGAGAGAGAGAGAGAGAGAGAGAGAGAGAGAGAGAGAGAGAGAGAGAGAGAGAGAGAGAGAGAGAGAGAGAAGGGGCGACTAGTATGCCAAATGAATCATACACAATTTCACAGAACTGTGTCAATTTATCCAAATCGTTTCCATCTGCGAAGAGTCGGCTCTGCGTAGGTTGCCGGAAGTAGGCCTATTGCTCTGCTAAATATGAAGTGAAATATTGACAGAATATAAAGAAAAATATTGAAAAAGCCTAAAGGTATATATTAATTAACTGACGTCTTATATCTTTGAAATAAAGAATGGAGTACAAGGGATGCCACCCGGAATCATTTTTGTAATAGTCTCCCATTCTAAGTATTTAGTTTTCTTTGGTAATTTTCGTTTTCTGTAGTCTCTTATTTTATGCCTAACATACATACCTATTTCGAGTTTGTATTATCGAAGCATAAAATTGTGTTTTTTATTACCTGAGAATATTCGAGAATTGTAGATTAAATAAAGTTACGAAAATGGTAATGAGGGGAAAGTAAAAAATAAATAAAGATTGGATAGAAAAATCTCTCTCTCTCTCTCTCTCTCATCTCTCTCGCTTATCGTCTCTGCTCTCCTCTCTCTCTCCTCTCTCTCTCTCTCTTCTCTCTCTCTCTCTCCTCACGACGTTTTTATTCGTCCAGGGATGACAAATCCAAAAGGAAATACAAGAATGTAGTTTGTTGCTGACAGTACTTCATAGTCGAGTTGCACTGGTGAGACAAACGAGAGAGAGAGAGAGAGAGAGAGAGAGAGAGAGAGAGAGAGAGAGAGAGAGAGAGAGAGAAGGGGCGACTATGCCAAATGAATCATACACAATTTCACAGAAGTGTGTCAATTTATCCAAATCGTTTCCATCTTCTGCGAAGAGTCGGCTCTGCGTAGGTTGCCGGAAGTAGGCCTATTGCTCTGCTAAATATGAAGTGAAATATTGACAGAAGATGAAGAAAAATATTGAGAAAAGCCTAAATGTATTAATTATACGTCAAAATTACGTTAATTGGAAAAACGCCGCCGTTATATTAACGTATCTAGAAAAGTAGGCCTATTGCTGGGCTAAATATGAATTGAAATATTGACAGACTCTGAGGAAATGATCTTATGACAAAACTGCGTTAATGGGAAGGTCCAGATTTGGTTTATAGAGAAGCAACTAGCTGTTGTTGTTTAACATTACTTCAGTTCGACCTTGAGAGATTGGGGTTTCTGTGAATTCGTTCAAACCGTCAACGATTTTCTCTCTCAGATTACGATATTGATGCTTGTGCCAGCCATGCAGCGTTGCCAAGAAAGTTCAGGTGTCAAATAAGCTATAATTTATGCTTTATAACGTAGTCGTTATAAAAGCTTCCCACACACGCACTTACGACGTAACGATTTTCACCGAAGGTCACGTGATTCGCTCGCAACAGGGTCTCTCTCTCTCTCTCTCTCTCTCTCTCTCTCTCTCTCTCTCTCTCTCTCCTCTCTCAAGGAATGTGGCAGTTATTGATGCAAGAGCGCTAAAAGGAAGCTTCATTAGGCTC
>NC_087203.1:46479723-46489723 GCF_015104395.2 Macrobrachium nipponense
ATTGGTAAACGACTTGTTATCCTCAAAAGATATTCCCATGTTTATAGCGGCGGCCTTCAACTAGTCTTCTCACGTGAGAATCGTCGCTTTTAAAAATAATTTTTGTGCACCATCCCAATTAATTCTGTGGTCTAAATTAAAACTGTGAGCCACCAAAGCGCTGCCCTTTGTGCATGAAGATCATAGGCCCTTTTGTGTTTTTCCTTAATCTGACCTCTAATCCCCTACCACTTTCCCCGTAGTAACAACCACCGCAATCCTGACAAGGAACCTTGTAAACGCCGTTATTTCTCTGGTACTGTTATTATTCTTTGTAAGAGCTTTTGCCAAAGTGTTTTTGTAAGTATAAACTATTTCTATGTCTTTTTTGGTGCTTATTTATATAATACACCTACTTTTGAGATTACATCGTGAAAGGGCAATGATACACGTTTCTTGACTTTCATTTCCTTATTCTCTTGACCAATGTAAAACTTCTTTTTAGCTCGGCTAATTGCGTCAGTAATAAAATGTTCTGGGTACTTTAAGGACCTAAAAGTGTCTACGACATGTTTGAGTTCCCCGTCTAGAAATGCGGGGTCACATATGCGAAGGGCCCTTAAAACAAAACTCATAATACATTCTTTTAACTTGTTGTGGAGTGGGAAATATAATGAATATAATTCTCTCTGTTGGTAGCTTTTCTAAAAAAACTGAAAATTTAAAGAGGTTACTGTTTTCATCCCTATGAATTAAAACATCTAAGAAAGAAATCTTACCATCAACCTCTTTTTTCTACTGTAAATTTTATCGAATCGACAACGTTGTTGGCAGTATTCAGTAAGCAATCTAAAGCTACGTCGTCGCCGTAAAAAACAATAAATATGTCGTCTACATATCTCACCCACAGAGCAGGCCTTACAGTTGGGGTTACATCTCTCTAATATTTCAACTTCTATGAACTCCATGCACAGGTTGGCTAAAACTGGTGACAATGGTGAACCATGGAAACACCAGCCTTTTGTTGAAAGTATTCATCATTAAAAGTGAAATAGTAGTGTCACTACTATTTTCACTTTTAATGATGAATACTTTCAACAAAAGGCTGGTGTTTCCATGGGTTCACCATTGTCACCAGTTTTAGCCAACCTGTGCATGGAGTTCATAGAAGTTGAAATATTAGAGAGATGTAACCCCAACTGTAAGCCTGCTCTGTGGGTGAGATATGTAGACGACATATTTATTGTTTTTTTACGGCGACGACGTAGCTTTAGACTGCTTACTGAATACTGCCAACAACGTTGTCGATTCGATAAAATTTACAGTAGAAAAAGAGGTTGATGGTAAGATTTCTTTCTTAGATGTTTTAATTCATAGGGATGAAAACAGTAACTCTTTTAAATTTTCGTTTTTAGAAAAAGCTACCAACAGAGATAATTATTCATTATTTTTCCCACCACTCACAAGTTAAAAGGAATGTAATTATTGATTTTGTTTTAAGGGCCCTTCGCATATGTGACCCCGCATTTCTAGACGGGGAACTCAAACATGTCGTAGACACTTTTAGGTCCTTAAAGTACCCAGAACATTTTATTACTGGACGCAATTAGCCGAGCTAAAAGAAGTTTACATTGGTCAAGAGAATAAGGAAATGAAAGTTAAGAAAACGTGTATCATTGCCTTTCACGATGTAATCTCAAAAGTAGGTGATTATATAATAAGCACCAAAAAGACATAGAAATAGTTATACTTACAAAAAACACTTTGGCAAAAGCTCTTACAAAGGAATAATAACAGTACCAGAGAAAATAACGGCGTTTACAAGGTTCCTTGTCAGGATTGCGTGGTTGTTACTACGGGGAAAGTGGTAGGGGATTAGAGGTCAGATTAAGGGAACACAAAGGGCCTATGATCTTCATGCACAGGGCAGCGCTTTGGTGGCTCACAGTTTTAATTTAGACCACAGAATTAATTGGGATGGTGCACAAATTATTTTTAAAAGCGACGATTCTCACGTGAGAAGACTAGTTGAAGGCGCCGCTATAAACAGGGATATCTTTTGAGGATAACAAGTCGTTTACCAATGAAGACCCTTTTATAAACAGTTTTATTGCCAGGCAATACTTAAAAGAATTTATTTTTAAAACCGACGTTGACCATGTGACCCTGATGCTCTTGCTTCCTCTTCCCCTCTCTCTCCAGATAGCCGACGTCCCAGCGGATGTTTCCGGCTATGGCACCTATGCAGTGCAAGCAGGAGCAACTTCGCAGGTTCGGAGATCGAGGAGGTTTGGCGCAACTGCCTGTTGAGATTGGAATTACATAAAACACGAACCAGCACTTCGACGATGGGCTGTTATCATTTTCTCGCCCCGCCCACCTTTTTAGATGCTCTTCGGAGGGAAACTACCCTCTTCATTACATTTTAACGTCACACTGATGAGGAACACCGTTCAAGTGTTCGAAAGTCTTTGTTTTTTTATTTTTTACATACAAATATATTTTTATATATAATTGTGGATATTTTTTTTTAAACAATTTGTTTACACGGCGAATTGTGAATTTCTTAACAAACAATAATAACAATAATAATAATAATAAAAAATAATAATAATAATAATAATAATAATAATAATAATAATAATAATCATAAATAATAATCACAATAATGAAGGTAAATTGTCGTTTACAGAAGTAATATTGATAATAGTTATATATATATATATATATATATATATATATATATTATATACTATATATATATATATCTATATATTATATATATATATATACTTCTATTGGGCACAATTTTTCACGGATACAACATTCATTGAATAGAATGGCTTTCTCACTGTTAACCAGCGCTTTTGACATTGCTTCATATTTTCTAATTATTTTCTTTACTTCATTGTTCAGGGTTACTAATGGACATAATGGGGGTGGGGTCTTCCATTTACTCCAGTATTTTTTATTTTTACACGCGACAGCTGTTTCGTCAACCTATACGTATTGACGTTATCAAGCGTACTGATACAAATATGTGTTTGTTGTTTAAGATTAAGCTGGCCTTGTGCCAGCACGGGAGGGCTTTTGCTCACAGACGCAGCCCGTATGAGGTACAAATATGAGCCAAAGATACAAATATGAGCCTACATGCGTTTTGTGACGTCATGAGGACGGAAAGGTAGTTACAATTGTGCCAGATAACCTAGTTTTAAGTATTTACAAAAGACTATAGTGAAACATAAAATAAGGCAAATAAATAAAATATGTTAACACAGAAATTATATAAAAAGTTGAAAGTAAGTTATTATATACATTTTACATAAAATATATATTAATTTACTATATGTTTAATTCACTGAATGTCAGTGTTGCGCTCCTGTCCGCGTGTGGTGGTTTTGTTCCACGCGGTTGAAGGGCTGCCTCCTACACGAGGGCAAGGATCGGTCTGCCTCACGTTGGATGTTTAAGGTTGGGGCGTTGCATTGCGATGCTGACTGCTTCTGATATCAATAAACGATTGTAGTTACCTCCTTTGTGTATTATTTTGGTGTTTGTGAGAAGTTCTTGTAAGGATGGTTTATTATTGTGGGTATCCACAAAGTGCTGATGAATGGCTCCTTGGTTTTCTGTGGGCCAGCATGCGGCGTTTGAGTGTAGTGGTTGTGTGTCCGATATAGCATTTTTTGGGAGACTGACATTGCTCGTCAGCACAGACACTTGTATACTATATCAGATTAACCTCTTTCTCCGTCGATGGGGCCGTACTATTCATTACCAATGAGGCCGTAAGGTTTGGTTTGCAGTAAATCCTTTGCTGTTATTTTTTTGTTTTAAATCGTGCTAGGGGGGGGGTGGTGTTTTCCTCTTCGCAGTTATACCAAGGATGGCTTTCCTTTTATCTTCGTGGTGTTTGTGTGTATGGTATCTGATGGTATATCACTATTTCTTTGTCTCTGTCTTTGTGTGTTGTTCCTCGGGGTCGGGTTATGGAAAGCCTCTTAATCTCTTTTTGTTTACAACTTGCTGGATCATGTCATCTGGATAGCCGTATTTGTGAGCAGCTGTTGAAACTCTGTTGATTTGCTCTTCGTTAGTCCGCTTTCAACGTGGGAACAGTGTGTTATGGCGCGTTTTATGTATGCATTTTACCACAGAATCGTTTATATGCATCAGGGCATTCTCCTCTAGCATTTAAGCATCTCCCAGCGTCTGTCTTTTTAGTGTAATACGGTGGTATTGTATTTGTTGTTCTTTTGGGTCACAAGTGCGTCCAAGAAAGGGAGCATCTTCTCATCACTTCTTTTCTACCGTAAAATTTAATGTAGAATTTGCTTGGAGTTTATTTACTAATTCTTCTATGTCATTGTCGCCCTTTGTTGTGATAAAGATATCATCAATATATCTCCCATAGATTCTGGGTTTTGGATGTTCTTCAAATGTGACCTCTTCTGTGTGTGCCATGTATGCGTTGCGAAAAGAACCCCGAGAAGGGGGGAACCCATTGCCACGCCGTCCTTTTTGCCGATATATTTTTGCGCCCCTATGGTAGAGGAATGGGGCTTTCTTTGTACATCTTCCCTTCCAGCATCTCTTTTAAGAATTTTTTCGGGATCGGTAATGGTGGTTTCTCAGAGCGGTATATCTTGTCATGATGATTTGTATTGTTTTCATCCACTGGTACGTTAGTAAATAAACTTTCAACGTCCAGGATGCTATGTCTTCGTTCGGTTGCGGTGTCTTGCAGTAGGTCGATGAATTCCGTCGATGATTTTAGCGAGAACGTTGAGGGAATGTACGGATGTTATAATTTCGTTCAATTTATTAGCCACTTTTATCATGGGGGTGTTCATTTGGGATATAATGGGCCGTAGTGGGTTTCCCTGTTTGTGGATCTTGACTGTGCCGTAGCAGTATCCGGGTGCAAAGTCTCCGATGATTTTTGGAAGCTTTACTGTTCTCTGTTCTTTGTTCGCTTTTTCTGTTAGTTTCATCATTTTCTTTTTGAGGTCATTTGTTGGGTCTTTTTAAGTGGCTGAAACTTATTATTATCACTTAGTATATTCCATCCATTTTGGTGACGTATTCATCTCTATTCATTATGACGTACACTGCGGTTTTATCTCCTTTGCGTATTATTATGGTTTTCGTTTTCTCTCAGTTCTTTTGCTGCTTTTTTTGTCTTATTTTATGTTTCACTATAGTCTTTTGTAAATACTTAAAACTCGGTTATCTGGCAATTGTACTACCTTTCCGTCCTCATGACGTCACAAAACGCATGTAGGCTCATATTTGTATCAGTACGCTTGATAACGTCAATACTTATAGGTTGACGAAACAGCTGTCGCGTGTAAAAATACTGGAGTAAATGGAAGAACCCCATTATGTGTCCATTAGTAACCTGAACAATGAAGTAAAGAAAATAATTAGAAAATATGAAGCTATTTCAAAAGCTGGTTAACAGTGAGAAAGCCATTCTATTCAATGAATTATATATATATTATATATATATATATATATATATATATATATATATAATATGTATATATATATACATGTGTGTGTGTGTGTGTGTGTGTATGTGGTGTTGTGTGTGCATATATATATATATATATATATATATATATATATATATATATATTTTATATATATATATATATATATATATATATGAAACAGAGAGAGAGGGGGGCGGTGTTTGAAGACTATAATACCGAGCTTACAAAAGGCAAATAACCTTGTACGTGCTCATTGCCCTGACTATTGATTCTTCTCTCTTCATTTGAAGTAATACCGTCCATATCTGTTCAATTTATTATTAAGAAGTTGATCTATCTGCGTGTTCCTCCTTCTGGGGCGCCAACCCAGAAGCCCACGCGAAGATGCAGTGCATTAGGGCACTAATGCAACTCTCTTCATGCAATTCTCGTTGCATTTAGATGATTTTACTTGCAATTCTATCTATTTATCTTTTCGGCTCTGAGTGACCTCGTAGGTCTCCCAGCGTTTGGCCTTTGGCCTGAGCGTTATACTCCATTCGGTTTACTGTAGTATATTTGATTTTGAATTACGTTCATGACTTGTCAAAAGACTTGGGCAGTATTTCATGTACTTTAAATTTGGCTTTAATGCCTGGCCTTCAGACCAAGACCTTCCTTTACATGCAGAAGAGGGTCCTTTGTCTAAAATTATCGTTTCTTTGACCCTAAATACAAAAATCCCTTAAATGACAATGTGATTTAAATGGATACATTAGAGTCTACCATTGACTGCAACCCTTGACAGTCAACTAGCTACCACTCCTCCTCCTATGGCCTTCTGTTCCAATATCACTTTGAAGTTTCATTGATCAAGAGTCCTAAATGCAAAATAAACCGGTTTTACTTGTTTTAATAAAACGGAATGACATAAAAATTCAGGCTAAAAGCCAATCGCTGGGACCTACGAGGTCATTCAGCGCTGAAAAGGAAATTTGGAAGGTTTGAAAGGTGTAAAAAGAGGATAACCTCGCATTAAGGTAGAAGAGAGCGAATATGAGCATATGAACGGAGGTACAGTAAAAGGAATGCAAGGGGTTGCAGCTACGGACCTAAGGGACACCTCAAAGAAACTCGAGTAACGCCTACAGTGCACCGCGTGGGGCTATACGTGGTTACTTATTTTAAGAACGATTACAAGTGAATAGTAACCAAGTTCTTGCAAATAGGTGGATGTAATTTTAATTGCGAAAGGTGCATTGTGCACGCAAGCACGCAAATGATTATATATATATATTGCTCTTGAATGATTGCGTGCGTAATTTCCTTGACATATTCGGGGATTTCACGCTCTAGTTTTCATAGTTCCATTCATTCATATTTAATTTTCCTGAACTCATTCAGGAGTGTTCAATTTCTCTTGATTATGTCCGTGCAGTTATTTTCATTTCAGTTTAAGTGAGTTAACGCATATGTATGTATGTATGTATGTATATTATGCTTAAAAATCACAGTAGATGCACGTGACTTCCTTAAATAAGCGAATATTTTCTTGTGGTGTTATCGCTATATATATATATATATATATATATACTATAATATATATATATATATATATATATATATATATTATATATACAGTGGCCCTTAGGTTAGCTTGTTCCATAGGATAGGGTTTCATCTCCTGAATAATAATAATAATTAATAATAACCTAATAACTAATAATAATAATAATAATAATAATAATAATAACCACTCCCTAATAGAATGGATATACACAAAGCTAAATGTCATGTATCTTTGACTATACAGTCCATTGATTGATGGGATAATGTCAACAAGTATTTAAAAATCTTAAGCGTAGCTCTACTTTTTGCTCTACTGCCCGGTCTCTTTTATAGTTTTCTGAAAAGAAAACTATTGTGTCGGCTTTATTTGTCCGTCCGCATTTATTCTTTCCACCCTCAGATCTTAAAATCTACTGAGGCTAGAGTGCTGCAAATCGGTACGTTGATCATCCACCCTCTAGTCATCAAGCATACCAAATTGCAGCCCTCTAACCTCAGTAGTTTTCATTTTATTGGAGTTAGCCATAATCATACGGCTGGTAACAATATTGGCCTGGCCACCACCAGGCCGTGGTTAATATTTCATGGGCTGCGGCTCATACAACATTTATAACAGAAACCACCGAAAGATCTATTTTCGGTGGGCTTGCTTATACGAGACACAAAAATCTGGATTGCGCCGAAGAAACTTGTATTATTTTTATTACGATTGTTTAGAATTGAATTCAAGCGAAAATATATTCCCTGCTCTCAAGTGCGACCTGTATACTATAAATAGGTTTCATACGTAATTACGGTGTCACTCGAATTTACAGTGCTCACTTAAATACAGTGAGTTCAGGATTCTGGTTAACAGAAATCTAAGTGAGGAATTACCCGAAAATGGCGTTTTGTAGATTTGGAGTGACGAGTATATCATAGCAGAGTAGGTCACTTGGCCTCATATTATACGTGCTCTCTCTCTCTCTCTCTCTCTCTCTCTCTCTCTCTCTCTCTCTCTCTCTCTAGAAAAAAGTTATGAACATTAAAAAAACATCAGAGAGAGAGAGAGAGAGAGAGAGAGGAATTCATATCTACTTTTTATTAATTTTTCTTGAAACTGTTCTTGTTTGTAAGGAAGTGAATCTCTCTCTCTCTCTCTCTCTCTCTCTCTCTCTCTCTCTCTCTCTCTCTCTCTCATGCCACCTTCACGACGAACAAAGTCAGTTGTTCACGATGAACAAGGTCAGTTGTTCACTCCGAATAAGGTCAGGTGTTCGCGATGAACAAGGTTGGTTATTCTCCAACAAAGTCATTCGTCCATTTCTGAGGATTGTAACAAACCCCAGAATGGCGACAATAAAGATAAGAAGGAATAACCCAGTCTTGTCTTAACAAGGTGTGACGAATGGTGAGGGCGGTCGTAATATTATCTTGACACTATATTCAGAATACATATGTGGGGCAGTCATTGATTCCCTACAGACAGCACTTGGGGCTTATTCAGAGCGATCAATATGTGTGTGAGTGAGTGTGGTCTACTTTGCCACTGGTGAAGTGTCGTCAAAAGCTAAAATTACTTTCTCATCATTTTTTTATTTTCATGTTAAAAATATTAATTTTTTTTTCTACCCAGAGTAAGAGTTAATATTTGCGAACCCTTTAGGGGCGCGTAGTGGCGTCAGTGCACCTCACGTGGTGTCCTGTAGGCATTACTTCACTTGTTTTGTGTTGTTTTTACCCAGAGTGAGAGCTAAAATTTACGAACGCCTTAGGGGACGTAGTGCCGTCAGTGCACCTCACGTGGTGCGCTGTAGGCATTACTTTAATGTTATTTGCAGCGTACATTCCTTAGGACCCTAGCTGCGGCCACTTTCACTCCTTTTACAGTACCTCCGTTCATATTTTCTCTCTTCCATGTGACTTTCTACCCTCTCTGACAATTATTTTACTGTGCAGCTGCTTTGAGCTCTTCCTCCTGTCACACCTTTCAAACCGTCTTGCTGTCCATTCCCCTTTTAGCGCCGAATGACCTCGTAGGTCCCAGCGCTTGGCCTTTGGCCTAAATCCTATATTCCAGTTCCAAGCATTTAAGCATTGACTACAGAGTCGTTGAATCGTATAGCTAGTTTATGTGGGTCACAGAACGCCACATGCATTTTACAACTGGGAACTAAAATCGATGTTTTCACGACTTGTTGCTGCTCGTTTTCGATTCGTAGGGTCGCGTCCTTCAGCACTTTGCTCTTGAAATACGACGGGTTACTATTAAACAATTAGTTTTTGTTTCCACGTTTCCAGTCGCAAGGATTAGGATGTCTCAAAGACTTGTTAGTCCATCCTAAGAGGAGACATCGTGTGCTCACTTATCTGTAGGAGCAGGTTTTACTGTGCATTCACAGTGTCCTCCTAATGATTTTGTCTAGCTTTCTTTTAAACTCTTCTACACTGTTGCTGTTTACAACTTCTGGTGGCAGTTTATTCCACGTGTCACATATCTTGTATGTCAAGAAGTTCCCACAATGGGATGTGTTGTATCTCTTCAGTTATAGTTTCCATCCATTATGTCTTCCCTGGTTTTCGTTTAACGTAAATAAGTTACCTTCTGCTTTAGTTATGCCTTTCAGTATTTTGATTGTATCAATGAGCTGTCCTCGCAATCGTCGTGTTTCTAAGCCATACATGTTCAGGCTCTCTAGTCGTCTTCGGTAACCGATTTGCCTGATGAGAAGACGATGATGGATTGACGAGCTAAGAAAATTTGCCGGTATAGACTGGTATAGAAAGACCATAAACAGACGCGAGTAGAAAGACATTCTCTGAGGTCTTTGTGCTGCAGTGGACTAGCAATGGCTGATGATGATATATCTATATTAATATTTATCATTCAGTGTCTCATTCTCATTCCTAGATGAGCGTCAAATTAGTGGATAATTTCCATTCGAGTCCCGTAATTGCTCTCTCGCCTCTTTTTCTGTTGCTATTCTGAAACT
>NC_087203.1:46494723-46497223 GCF_015104395.2 Macrobrachium nipponense
AGCACTGGGGAGAAGGACGAGGAGCTGGAGCTAGCTGACGACAAGGATGCCAGTATAGCAGCGGAGGAGAAGGTGGAGGACGACGATGAGGGGCACGGCAGCATTAACGGCGACGAGGAAGGGGTGGATGCCTCTCCTGTAGGGGACGCCGAGGCTGACGACGAGGCCAGTGACAAAGAAATGCAACCCGTAGACGACAACGGCTACGTCGGCGACATGGACGAGCCGAACTCCCTGGCGACCTCCACCGACGCAGGTCTTGCGACGTCTGAGGCTGAAGTTGATGTAGAAGCACCTGAAGCAGAAGACGCTGCTGAGGCTAAGGATGAAGATAACGCAGAGCCAGGTGAGCCTGGTGAAGAGGCAGAAGCCGAGGCTGAGGCGGAGCCCGAGGTAGAAGCAGCAGAAGCCGAGGCTGACCCAGAGGCAGAAGCCGAGGCCGAGCCAGAGGCAGAGGCAGCAGAAGCCGAGGCTGAGCCCGAGGTAGAAGCAGCAGAAGCCGAGGCTGAGCCAGAGGCAGAAGCCGAGGCCGAGCCAGAGGCAGAGGCAGCAGAAGCCGAGGCTGAGGCTGAGCCAGAGGCAGAAGCCGAGGCTGAGCCAGAGGCTGAGGTAGCAGATGCCGAGCCAGAGGCAGAAGCCGAGGCTGAGGCCGAGCCCGAGGTAGAAGCAGCAGAAGCCGAGGCTGAGCCAGAGGCAGAAGCCGAGGCTGAGGCTGAGCCAGAGGCAGAGGCAGCAGAAGCCGAGGCCGAGCCAGAGGCAGAAGCCGAGGCTGAGGCTGAGCCAGAGGCAGAGGTAGCAGAAGCCGAGGCAGAGCCAGAGGCAGAAGCTGAGCCCGAGGTAGAGGCAGCAGAAGCGGAGGCTGAAGCAGAGGCCGAGCCAGAGGCAGAGGCAGCAGAAGCCGAGGCCGAGCCAGAGGCAGAGGCAGCAGATGCCGAACCAGAGGCAGAGGCTGAAGCTGAGCCAGAGGCAGAGGCAGCAGAAACCGAGGCTGAGCCAGCGGCAGAAGCTGACGCTGAACCGGAGGCAGAAGCCGAGCCAGAGGCTGAGGTTGAGGCAGCAGAAGCCGAGGCTGAGGGTGAGCCAGAGGCAGAAGCTGCTGAAGAACCAGGTGAAGTTGCTGCTGAAGAGGCTCCAGCAGAAGTCGAGGAAGCAGCCGAAGCGAAAGCCGAAGAGGAGGCGGGAGATGCGGAAGACAACAAAGAGCAAGAGGAAGAGATACAAGAGGTTCCTGCCATTGCCAGAATTCCCGGGAGACTAAGAAAGAAAGGTGCCCAAGGCAAAGAGACGCAGAAGAAGCTCGTCCAGAGAAAGCCCTTCGATATGGACAAGGTGAAATCAAACCGCAAGCCCATCTCTTATAGATCAGGCCCCATACAAACATCTAGTCGTCCCGATGCGAACAGACCCACAATTCTCAAACGTCCGAAGAGAGTCTTCAAAGCCAAATCCATCACTAAACCTGACACGGCGCCCCCGTCAGAGGACGTCATCAAAGAAGTAGACGAATCGCAGGAGGATGCCGAATCCCAGGCCAGCCAGGAGGACCATCCGGGCTCCACGGCCGACTCAGAACCGCAGGACATGCCGCCTGTGACCATCAGCAAACTAGGAGAAGACGAGTTACTGGGAGCACTTGACACCGCGAGATCTTTTGCTCAGGTGTCCCAAGATGGCTCGCAAGCAGACTCTCTGGCAGATTCGAATTTCCAAGACATCAGCAGACCGAGAACGGCCGGGAAGAAGTACCGCGTCCAAATCGCCACCAGGGGGACAGCCGAGAAGACACCGAGGAAGTCCTTAGGATCCCAGGGGGGTAAGAAAACACCGGCTACGACGGAGGTGTGGGTGCCGGAAGAGGATAAACTCTACGTCTACAGCTACAGCTCTCAACCTAGGTTACTTCATGTCAGGAGAGTTGGTCCCAGAGTAGCGACTACAGACAAATGGGACATGGATCCTAATTCGTCATTCAGGTTAAAAATGAGGTAAGGTTTCAGTCACAATATATATATATATATATATATATATATATATATATATATATATATATATATATATATATATATATATAAATTCCCAGTAGATATTTTCATGCTATTCTTCTATGAAATTTTAATTGCTTTCCATATGTCAAACTGAATCGCTTTTCTCAATGTCCTTGAAAATATAAAATTCACTCCTAATTTGTTTTGGCAAAAGGCATCTGTTACCCATAGCTTCTCTCCTGAGACCTTGAAGACTTCGAGATCTCATAGACATGGTTTTGGCACAATGATCAGGAGAGTAGACCGATGTTATATTATCTTCTCTCAGTTATTCAATCTCCAAAACTAGGAACTCTCTTCACTTGCCTGTGTTTGCAGGAGCTTAAAGAATTTGAAGGAGAAATTTATTAGACACAAATATTTAGTCAATATACTGAAGGGATTTAGAGTTTATTGAAGGAAGCAGAACTGGAAAATACAATGTCTGATGTAAGTATTGGTCCTTGCAAATCTGA
>NC_087203.1:46499723-46502223 GCF_015104395.2 Macrobrachium nipponense
GTGTGTACATATAACTTATACCCTTCGCACTCGAAAGTAAAAATATAGATCTAGAATGAACTTAGTGTCTGCTTTGCCTCAGTTTCTGACGCAGCCTAGAGTGACATTAAATAAAGTGGACGACGTCTGAATAATTCCGTGCGGGTAATTGAGTCACTTTTGAGTTGCAGGACGTCGCGTTAATATGCAAATTACCAACCAAAAAAGAATTACGAGTATTTTTTACCGAGTTATGAAAAGTGACAATGCTTGGGGACCCTTTTACAAAATAACAAGTCAACGAGATTTACAACTATAAGTCATTTTTCGTTGGATTTCCTTCGTTTGCACTTGATAAAATACGTGATGGTAAATGATAATGAAAATGATAACAGGAATACTCTTATTAGCATGCGTATTGAAATGGAGAAACAATTCTGCAGTTATGTATGGGAACAATAAATATTATATATATATATATATATATATATATATATATATATATATATATATTATACCCAAACATAACTGTGGATTTTGTTTCCTCCAATCAGATATAAGTTAAATTGTCAGTAAATTCAAGTCTTCCTCAGTGTAAAAGCGTTTTCGACATAAATAAGAAATAAATTATAAACTAGGAAATCCTTAGGGCATCGTCAGATAGGCCTGTTCTGTACTGGGCCTAACAGCAGTAGTAGCAGACCTCTTCTCCGTAAGGGAGTACTCCGTCAGTGCACCTCACCTGGCGTACTGTAGGCATTACTAAAGGGTGTTTGCAATGTCCCTTTGAGCCCTAGTTGCACCCGATTTTTAAACCTTTTACTTTACCTCCGTTTCCATTTCCTTTCTTCCATTTTGTTGTCCAGCCTCTTCAACTCCCCCATATCATGAAGCAATGACTGGGTGAGATTGCCCCAGCGTTTGGCCACGTAGCCAATTTTTCATATATCATATCAATGGAGTATTGGTAAATTAGGACCCAAAGACCTTTGCATATATTCCCCTGATAAATTAGGATCAAAAGACCTTTGCATATATTCCCCTGATAAATTAGGATCCAAAGACCTTTGCATATATGCCCCTGGCCAATATCCACTTCCACTTATTGATGGAAGACACGAAAATTGGCTCCAGCAGTTCCGAATTTCTTCGGGCGCACGGTTGCAAAGAAGGCGTCTCGCCTTTTCAGCCATTAATGGCCCCATTTGTCAGAGGGAAGACTTGAAAGCCACCTATCCCCCAAGACCATTATGAGAGAGTCCCAGCACATTGATTTATTTTTGAGGGGATGAGCCAGGTTCGCGGGTGTGGATTTCCTCGACGTTTTCAGAGGTGGCGTGTGTGTGGTGGGTTTGGAAGGTTTTTCGTTACGCATTTATGGTATATTTCGATCATTTTGAAGAAGAAGAAGAAGAGGAATGTCAGAGTTCAAATGGAAGGATGAAATAGCGGATGACGAGCAGGAGAAAGGTTTGTTTGATAGAGGAAGGTGGAGAAGGCTGATAGAGAAATGGGCAAAGATGCAGACAAGGAAGGAGAAGAAGTATACTTTGATAATTATTTATTCATTTCTTAAGAAATGATCGACAACAACATTTTCTGAAAGACCCAGGGAAAGTCCAGTTGAATAACACCTCAACTTAAAGGGCCTTCATTTATTGGACGTCTGTCCTTAGATGACATATTTTGATGATCTCTTCCTATGCTACCTTTTAGCTTGTGATAAATTTGTTAGTATATCTCTTAAATTGATTCTTCAGTGTGAAGTAAAGGTTAGCTTGGGTTGGGAACTGTGTGGAATTGCTGTTAAATGTAAGTTATGTAGGAAATATTCAAGTGTTGAATATAGCATAGGGTGTTTGTTCCTTAAACAACATTGTTCCTTGATAAATAGTCTGTCCACTGAATGAAAATCAAAATCCTGTAGGGAACACTGCCGACGCGCATGAAATATTATGGTTTCGAGTTATTCCAAACAAGCTCAAATATTTCCGAAAATTTGCTTTAGAAATTTAAGATAATGCCTTGTCCTTTAACTGTGTGTATGTAAAAGAAAAAAAAAATAGAAAATACGGCAAAGCTTCTTCGTCACAATCGAGTGTTCTGTACAGCGTACACCGAAAATAGGTCTATCTTTCGGTAGTCTCGGTATAATGCTGTATGAGCCGGCAGTGCTGGTGGCCTGGCCTATGTATATCGTTGCCAGAAGCACGATTATGGCTACATTTAACCATAACCAGAATAAAAACTACTGAGGCCACAGGACTGGAATTTGGTATTTTTGATGACTGGAGGGTTGATGACCGACATGCCAATTTGCAGCCCTCTGCCCTCGGTAGTGTAATGAATAATAACATGACTTGAAACATCACCATTTTCTGTGATTTCATGAGTAATTTTACACTCATTTTATCGCCGTATTCGTGCGTGCGTTGAAAAAAAATGATAACAGTTAAACTCACTACATTTCCTGAAGTGAATTTTTTGGAATCATTCGTTAGAAAGGTCACTTGTTATGCAA
>NC_087203.1:46504723-46564723 GCF_015104395.2 Macrobrachium nipponense
AGGAGCCCATCACTTTTCTCACTATTTGCTCTGTTTCTAAAAGCACGCTCCTCTGCATGAGTCCAGGAGCTATTTCAGCATCTAATTGTTCCAGGTTCCTTTTCAGGGATCTCGGGATCGTGCCTCCTAGTGTCCCTATGATTATGGGTACAGTTTTCCACTGGCATATCCCATATCCTTCTTATTTCTATTTTTAGGTCTTGATACTTATTATTATTATTATTATTATTATTATTATTATTATTATTATTATTATTATTATTATTATTATTATTCAGAAGATGAAACCTATTCATATGGAACAAGCCAACCAGAGGGGCCATCAACTTGAAATTCAAGCTCGCAAAGAAATACAGACAAAAAAGAGATCCCTCTTAATTAAGGAGATAAAACAAATTTGTGACACGTTATAGAGTAGTAAGGAATGTATATTTGTAGAAGATATAAAACGGGAATACTGTAGAATAAAACAAGTGGCGTTCCTTGCTTATAATTTATCATTTTGGGTGAATTCAGTGGCCGTCTTCTCTGAGAGGAGCCGTTCTGAAGAATAGTTCTGCAGTGGCCATATCAAGGAAAAAAGAGGAACCGGTAGATAACTCCATTCTAGTTTTACTTCTGTCAAATGAAGGAATTGAAAATAGATCGGAATTTATAAAAGAATATGTATGGTATCATAGTAAGAATAAACTTTCTGAAGAAACACAAGCTTAGGTGGAATAGCACGAGCAGAGGAGGCGTTACAAAGGCAGATCCCGTCTACCACTACTACTACTTCAAGAATGCATTTAGCGTCTACGGGAAATACTCCCTCTTGCAGTCGGAATCTATCCGGAATGCAAATAGTCCCAAGCATTCCAGCTATTGGTGACCGTAGGGTGGTCTAGTACCTTCAGTGCAACTCACCTGGCGTACTGTAGTTATTACTTGCAACGTTCCTTCCTTACGCCCCTATAGCTGCAACCCCTTTCATTCCTTTTACTGTACCTCCGTTAGTATTCTTCCATCTTACTTTCCACCCGTTACACCTTTTAAACCTCTCACTCTCAATTTTCCTTTCAGCGCTGAATGACCTCATATAAGTCCCATCGCTTATATTCTATTATATCTATCCAGCTCTTGATGGGGGAAATTATTTTCCTTATTAACAAACATCTAGCGAAGAAAGAATCTTTCTGACTTCCAAAACATGCGGAAAGACACAGAGAAAGACGCCGACGTATGACGTCATAATTGGAACGGAAAGACGCAGAAAGACACCGACGTATGACGTCATAATTGGAACGGAAAGACACTGAAAAAGACACCGACGTATGACGTCATAATTGGAAAGAAAAGACAAAAAAAGACCCCGACGAATGACGTCATAATTAGAACGGAAAGACACCTACGAATAACGTCATAATTGGAACGAAAAGACACAGAAAAAGACACCGACGAAAGACGTCATAATTGGAAAGAAAAGACAAAAAAAAGACCCCGACGAATGACGTCATAATTGGACCGGGAAGACACCGACGAATGACGTCAGAATTGGTACGGAAAGACACAGAAAAAGACAACGACGAAAGACACAGAAAGAAACAGACGAATGACGTCATAATTGGAACGGGAATGAGAGCGGATATCGAAAGCGTGGGCAGCGCCAAAGCCTTCTAATAAGGCTATGGAAGGAAGAGACGGTGATGACGTCATCGAATCACGTGTTTTCGTATAGGACCAGGCTGGTATGCGTATCAGAATCGCATGTCCGGCACCCGTCGGTCATATTGACAGCCTGAGTGCTCATTCCTCTCCTCCTCCTCCTCCTCCTCCCCACTTCGATATTGGCATTGGGGAGACTTCCAGCCCCCCCCCTTCCCCCCCCCCCCAGCACTTCAGTTGCTCGTAAGGGTTATGCACGCACGCAAGCAGCCACACGCGGACAAACACACACTTACATGCGCGCAAGCTCGGACATTCTTTTCCCAATTTCGACGCCATGTTGCGACACAGATGTGGCACACGCGAACTTCGTGTTTTTTGCCCGTGAGTGTTTGAGTGTCACAGAGAGAGAGAGAGAGAGAGAGAGAGAGAGATATGGAATCCGAGGAAAACTGGTTTACCGTATTATTTCAGGTTTTTTTTTCGTTCGTGTGTGTATGTGAGAGACAGATGGATTATCGTATTATTTCCTTATTTTCTTTGTGTGTGAGAGAGAGAGAGAGAGAGAGAGAGAAATGGAATACGACGAAAAAGGACCTAATATATTGTTTTTATTTTTCATTTCCGTTAGCGTAGTTCTGTACCGCCATATTTCTATCCTGTGTCACGTCAAATTCTGTGCCAAGGTCCCAATGGACAGCTAGTATAGCCAGTAGCATAAAAACCCAAAAATAATAATAACAATTATTGTTATTGTAATTATTCACCATCTGTTTTTAAGAGGGAGATTTAGTAGGGCTATTTTTTTTTTTTTCAAAGAGGAGGGTTTAGTAGGTCAACTCCCACTCGCGATAAAAGGTGGGAGTCGATGACCCATTCTGCCGAAATTGCTGATCCTGATGCATCTGGAAATCAACCAGTTTAAGAAGTAAGGGAACTGGGTACCTGGAGGAATTCCACCCGTAATTACTTCACTCACACGTTGTGAAGTAGGCATTACTTACATAGACTCCCAGCTGCAACCGCCTTCATTTCTTTTACTGTACTTCCGTTCATATTCTCCCTTCCATCTTACTTTCCTCAACTCTGACAATTGATTCATAGCGTAACTGCTTTTGAGGATTTCCTCCTGTTACGCCTTTCAGACCAATTACGCTCAAATTCGCCTTCAGCGGTGAATGACCTCATTGGTCCTAGTGCTCGGCCTGTGGCCGGAATTGTAGATCTCATTTTCTTGTAGTTACTTCGCTATTTGCAGTGGCTCATTACGCTCCTGCTTTGGATCTCATAAATGTCACTTTTGGGTATCGCTAAAGGTCCAAATTCCCCCCCCCGCCCCGCTGGTTATTGAAGTTGCAATAAACAAACAATCGTGGCCTGAATTAGAGGTTATTGGTGAGTCGTTTCTCAACGGTTTCTTGTTTATGTGTGCGTTTTTTTTTTGTATGCTTGGTACTGTCGCGTGCAATTGACAGTAATTGCTCGCTCTTTTCTGCGAAAATATTAATAAACAAAAACATAAATTTATTCTCTTGTGGGTTGCTCTTATTTGCACGCTGAATTGTTCTGCTTAGAAGAAGAATATGTTTTCGGTTAATGTACAAGTCACGGTGACTTGTTTATATATATATATATATATATATATATATATATATATATATATATATATATATATATATATATATATTGGGTGCATGTTGTAATATCTAATTTCCTGTGCGGGTTTGTTACCGAATTGATTTTATCAACTTACCTTCTGTGAGGTTTCCTTAGTTGGATATACACAAAGACGTACACGCACTTATATATATATATATATATATATATATATATATATATATATATATATATATATATATATATATATATATATATATATATATATTTATGTACTATATATATTATATCCATATCATATCATATATAATCACACACTTTAGCAATTATTTTAACCCCCAATCGTCACCTCTATTTGAATTTCCCAGACTTGAAACGAGTGTGGTGTTTTTAGAACATAATAGCGTTTAAAAATAATTGAATTACGAATATAGCAAATAGATGCAATTGTCCTTGTTGTGCCTTCCACAGTACTGAGGTTAATCTTAAATTTATAGGAATTTCTAGCCTATTCAAACTCGGTCACCTTAAGAAATCAGTTAATGGACTTCATAGGCAATTTCATTATCCTTGCTTGAAAATGGACAGATTACAATGATTCTGGAAGTACAGGGGAAGGAATAGGGTTCCAAATTCCAGGGGTCATGTGTAGGTACATTTCCACGCCACGTGATTTGTAAAGCCCGCTAATGCGTATGGATACATGTATGCGTGTATACCCAACTTGTATTCATAAATATTCACAGAATACATTACCTTATTCAATTAACATTATGGTACATGTGTGTATTTTTTATGCTTTCGTATTTGTATGCGTTTGTATACACACAAACATGTATACCCAAGAATTTATTAATATATTTTTTTTATTTATGCATGCATAAATTTATTTATTTATTTATTCACAAACGGTACGTATATACCGTGACAAGACTGTCGGAATTAATTCGCCAAATATTTAAGATCGTGTAACGAGAATGCGATTATTCAAAAGGCAGTTGAAATTATGGCCTACGGTATTATAAGCCGCCCAGTGAGTTTTATAATTCCCAAGAGAAATAAGATCTCGCCATGACAAGGCAATAAAGGGGAGTTGTAACTAAGTTTCGATCGATATACGAGGCGATTTCGCCAGGGCACGAAACTATGAGTGTGGCAATATTTTGCAATGACGTACGACTGGGTTATTATATATGAAAATAATAATATTAATTGTGTGCTGAGATGGCGAAAATATTGATCATCATATATATATACCTTTATAATATATATATATATATATTATATATATATTATATATATATATATATATATATATATATATATATATATGCACATAAAATTATGAAAGGACCTTGAATACATGTGAATCCCACGCCATGTAAATCTGCATTGATCGGAAACTTGTCAGTCCTGTGTCGATTTTTTCTTCTTCTTCTTCTTCTTCTTAAGTCACGACTTTGCGAAGGATAATGTCGCAGCATTATCTCTACAACGGTTCACCATTTTTTACATTTTTATTTTGTACTTATTTGAACATATCCCTTGCTCTCTGATTTTAGACACCGATTAGAAAGTCAAAAGAAATTATGTTTCATTAGTTTAAGTATGTTTTTCTTATAAAGCGAGCTTCGAGGATGCATTATTATTATTATTATTATTATTATTATTATTATTATTATTATTATTATTATTATTATTATTATTATTATTCTGTTCCTCGCTGGACGAGTGGTTTTCGCGCGCGCTCGGCTGCCAATCCGGTGGTCCGAAGTTCGACTTCCGGCTCTGCCAACGCGGAATCAGAGAAATTTATTTCTGGTGCTAGAAATTCATTTCTCGATATAGTGTGGTTCAGATCCCACAATAAGCTGTAGGTCCCGTTGCTAGGTAACCAATTGGTTCTTAGTCATGTAAAAATATCTTAATCCTTCGGGCCAGCCTCTAGGAGAGCTGTTAATCAGCTCAGTGGTCTGGTTAGACTGAGATATACTTAACTTTTATTATCAGGAAGGATGGTTTGAGAGTAGCCTAATGGCTATATTTAGGTTTTCATTAATTATTATTATTTATTTTTTATTGGAAGGCTGATTTAAGGAGTCACCTAAGGACCATATGTAGGTTTTTATTATTATTATTATTATTATTATTATTATTATTATTATTATTATTATTGGAAGGCTAATTGAGAAGCCACCTAAGGACCATATCTAGGCTTTTATAATTTTTATTATTATTATTATTATTATTATTATTATTATTATTATTATTATTATTATTATCTCTCTCTCTATCACAGTTCTCCAATTCTACTGGGTGGTATTTATAGTGTGGGGTTCCGGGTTGCATCCTGCCTTCTTAGGAGTCCATCACTTTTCTTACTATGTGCGCCGATTCTAGGATCACACTCTTCTGCATGAGTCCTGGAGCTACTTCAGCCTCTAGTTTTTCTAGATTCCTTTTCAGGAATCTTGGGATCGTGCCTAGTGCTCCTATGATTATGGGTACGATTTCCACTGGCATATCCCATATCCTTCTTATTTCTATTTTCAGATCTTGATACTTATCCATTTTTTCCCTCTCTTTCTCTTCAACTCTGGTGTCCCATGGTATTGCGACATCAATGAGTGATACTTTCTTCTTGACTTTGTCAATCAACGTCACGTCTGGTCTATTTGCACGTATCACCCTATCTGTTCTGATACATTGGCCCAGAGGATCTTTGCCTGATCGTTTTCTATCACTCCCTTAGGTTGGTGCTCGTAACACTTATTACTGCAAGGTAGCTGGTGTTTCTTGCACAGGCTCCAGTGGAGGGCTTTTGCCACTGAATCATGCCTCTTTTTGTACTGGTTCTGTGCAAGTGCCGGACATTTGCTTGCTATGTGGTTTATGGTTTCATTTTTCGTATTGCACTTCCTACATACAGCTCCATTATTATTATTATTATTATTAATATTATTATTATTATTATTATTATTATTATTATTATTATTATTATCATTAAGTAAATAAAACAACAACAGCTCTACAACTTAAATGTTTTGAGGAATATCTCCACAATTATCAGACGTTCATTTAGCAGCTATGTTCTGACTAAGCTCACCTTAGCTGCTAGCTACTATTAAACATTTGTCTTTACTCCATTCCTACTTCCATTCTTCACTTTTTCCTTTGTACTTTCATCTCTCTTAATATTTTGGGACCTTCATCTTGCTGTCCAACCGCTCCAACTTCCTCTTGTCAACGTCCCAAGCGCTGGATGGACGAAAAGCTGAATTTATCAATTATCAGTTGATCTAAGTAAGTCATTCCAGCATTCAAATACCTGACATGACGAACAGTATTATAATTGTCCCGTCAGAGAAGGGAATGAGCCCGATGGGAATTTGAAATGAACCTAGGAATGTGTCCTTGGTATTGATTGTCTATATTCCGTAAGAGTATCACTTGCACGTTATAAGTTAACGTCCTTTTTTTAAAAATAAAAATCAAACTTATTCGCAGAATAAGAAGCCTCCAATGATAAATTTACTGCCCCGGAAGAATTGAAGTGTTAATTTATTCAGGTTGGGTTCGAGTGGCCAACTGTGTTCTGCATAGAAATGTCGAGTTTGAACCGTCATGAATTCGTGGTGATAAAATGTATGATAATGAAATAAGGAAGTACAGGTCGATTGCGTATAAAAACGTGAAGTACGATGACGTCATGGCAAACCACAAGTGCATTTGAAAAGTGACGTCATGCATAAGTGAGATGACAACGAACTTGCCGAAGAAGTGTTTCAAACTTGTTGCAGGTTTTTTAGGTTGTGTGACAAGACCTCTGACAAAATTGTTGCAGATTTGTTGTATACAAATGTCTTAAAGACTAATTACAAACTTGTTGCATACTCGGAATATAATTGTAGCAGGTTTGTTACAAACTTGTCGAAGACTAATTACGAAATAGACGTGTTGCTGATTTATTACAGACGTGTTGAGGACTGTTTACAAACTTGTTAAAAACTTGTTACAAACTTGTCGCAGACTTGACAAAAGTATTGCAGACATGACAAAGTTGTTGGAGACTTGTTACAAAGTTTTTGCATATGTTACAAAGTTGTTGCAGCTTTGTCAGGAACTTGTTGCAGATATGTTACAAACTTATTGCAGACGTGTTGCATACTTGTTGCAGACCTGCCGCAAACTTGTTGCATGCAGGACGCTGTGCATTTATAACCCTCTTTTGCAGATATAGTCTGTAGGCAAGTTTGAGAAGTAAGGATCGTATAGAAATAAATGCCCTTAATAAAATTCACACTAGGTTGTTATATATGTCATTTTCTTGGACAATCCATTCATACGTCTTATATTATGTTTATAAACTGTGAAACGCTTAATATTGCAGCAGCATGCCAATCATTAACTTTATTGCTATTGCCTTGTAGTTGCAATTATGTCATTTCGTTCATAATCCCAAAGCAATCAATGACAGTAATTGATATTATCTTGAAAACAGTCATGCAATTAGTCAAGTATGTTTTTCATATTGAGCGAGCTTCGAGGATGCATTGTTATTATTATTATTATTATTATTATTATTATTATTATTATTATTATTATTATTATTATTATTATTATTATTACTGGGAAGGCTTGTTTGAGAGTAGCCTAATAGCTATATTTAGGTTTTTATTTATTATTATTATTGTTATTATTATTATTATTATTATTATTATTATTATTCAACAATTTTGTAACAAACCTGTAACAATTTTGTTACAAGCCCGCAACAAGTTTGTAATTAGTCTTCGTGGCACTTTATTCAAAATCAATATTTACTGTATTTTATATCTAGCGTTGTAATTTCAAATAATTACGTTATTCTACGCGTGGCATCTCAATATCATATAATAACGATAAATGGAATTATAACTGCAAATATTGGAATGATAAAAGAAGGAAGTGGAATACAATTGCAATGATATCGACAGGCGGGGAACTACAAAAGATTTTAGGGCGATCAATAGACCCGCATGAGGAACCTTGTTGCCTAAAATAAACATATTAATGCCACGTCGTACGCTGGCTGTCGCTTTCGACACACACACACACACACACACACACACACACACACACACACACACACACACACACACCTTCCTTTCATCGTATCTCAGGGAAGTTATTGTATATCAATATTTTTCCTCTGGGAAGTTTAGTGATTTGTGCTTCTTTCTGTACTTCCCATATTCTTTGGAAGTTTGGATTTCAAGTCGATAGCTCCCCCTGTGGTGGACTCGTTCCATATGAATAGGGTCGATCTTCTTAATAATAATAATAATAATAATAATAATAATAATAATAATATTTTTGGTCTAGAAAGTCTTTACATTGAATTTGAACTCATGGAAAGTGAGGTTAGGTTAATATTGTTTATGTAGATTTTTTTATTTGTTCGGTATCTTTTGACAATTTTTACATTAATTCCATTGCTAGAAAGGACGTTTTGTGGCCGTTGTATGCATTAATCGCGTCTCATACTTTACTCTCTCTCTCTCTCTCTCCTCTCTCTCTTCTCTCTCTCTCTCTCTCTCTCTCTCTCTCTCTCTCTCTCTCTCTCTCTCTCGTAACCTCTTCATTTTATATGAAGGTTGTGTTTCGTATATGCTTGTATGGTTAAATTATGCATTGACATTCAGTAGGAAATCTCTCTCTCTCTCTCTCTCTCTCTCTCTCTCTCTCTCTCTCTCTCTCTGTCCTTAGTTGCTTAGCAGAAATTCACGCCGAAGGGCCCACCGGTCATCAACCTTTCTCGATGGTGGGTGAGTTTTCGGACCACGAATCGACCCTAAGTGTAGATGGATGGAGTGAGGGGGAGGGGATGAGGTTGGAAGGGGAGAGAGAGAGAGAGAGAGAGAGGGAGGAATGGGGATGGGAGGTAGGTTGAGGGAGGGGGGAGAGGGATGCATTATTAAGACGAAGCACAGACAGCAAGCAAACACAGTCAGGTAGGAATAAGGGCTGTTTGGTTTGGCAATATGACCTCGTCCTCACCCGCGAGGTTTTTATTGTCGTTATTAAATCAGACGTTGGTCTTTATGGTAGCCTTGTTTTTTTTTCTTTCTTTTTTTTAGCTCTTATTCTTTAGCTGTTGATTCCTTCTTCAATTTCCTCGTAGCTCTTTTGGGTATGTCATTGATCTTCAGCTTTTGAGTTTGGATTTTGGCTTATTTCATGAGTTTTTTGCAGCTTTGGATTTTAACCTATTGTGAGTTTCTTTAGCTTTGAACTTGAATTTTAGCTTACATCATGGTTTTCTTCAGCTTTGAATTTGAATTTTAGCTTTTTTCCTGAGTTTTTATTTATTTCTATTTTTTTTGTTGCTTTGGTTGGGCGGGGGTAGGTTAGGGGGGTAGGAAAGCCCTATTGAAAAGCCTAAAAAGATCTGAAAAAAGGTGTGTTTTTGCTTTGACTTAAAGATACAGAAATTTTAGGATAGGATGTTTATGCTTTATTTATTAGAGTAAAAATGTAAAAAAATAAATAATGTTCATATAAAATACTATAGAAACAATTATTTCTAATAAGATATAGCGCATTTATTTCAATTTTCGTTGGTGAAACAACACTCCATTTAACAGCAGATTTTAGCACGTTTTAATCTACGTTAAGTTAGAATATAATGTTTACAACTTACGCATGAGGGGAAATTCTTGCACGCGTCCCAAGTAAACTGAGGTCGGATCACGCCTTGTTTAAACTTCAAAGGCTTCACTGACATGGCCCCCGCCCCCCACCCTTGTCATAGATAAGAAGCGAAAATGTAAATCTTAATTTCATTTTATGATTTCGAGGCTACATTGTCTGAGGAGAGTGCGAATGAAGTTTTTTTATTACTTTATTTTAACATTTCTTCTTGTGCAACCGGCTGCAAATGATTTCTTGTTCCTTCTCTGAGAGAGAGAGAGAGAGAGAGAGAGAGAGAGAGAGAGAGAGAGAGAGAGAGAGATTAAATTCTACATGGAAAGAAATGATACCAGAATTTATCCTTAAGAAAAAAAACGTAAATAAGAACAAAAAGGAAAAAATTTGTGAATTTATATAGAGAGAGAGAGAGAGAGGAGCGAGAGAGAGAGAGAGAGAGAGAGAGAGAGAGAGAAGAGATTAAATTACATGGAAAGAAGATTACAGACTATCTTAAGAAAAGAAAGTGAAAAAGGACAAAATGAAAATTGGATTATTTTGAGAGAGAGAGAGAGAGAGAGATTAAAATACTAAGAGACAGACTATAAAACTTAAGAAACTAGTGTATAAAGGACTAAAGAAAATTGAACAAAGAAAAATTAATATTTAATTTAAAATAAAGGTATAGAAAGCAAGGCTATAAGCACGTAACAAGCCCTCATAGGACGGCATAAGATTTTGTCGTATTAAAGCTACACGCGCATAAAACCCGACCGCCATAGCAAATTGAGAATTATGTCCTTGTCGTGCGTTTGGACGCGTAGCATTTGTCATCAGTGGATACAATCATAGATCTTTTAGAGTGGGTACAATGCAAAGCACCACTGCTTTGAAAACAAATGGGTGAGTGGGAGGATGTGATAAAGTCTTTTAAGTAAATTTTGACAAAGAAAAGCGAATAAATGCAGGTTTTATGTGTAGTAGTTTTTTTAATGCTGATCTTAATCTAAAAGCATTCTTTTTTGAGAGACTCCAATGTTTATAAAATTCACGGGATCTAACCTAAGGCTACTTAGTGAAAACTCTGTTATATTGATATATATATGTGTATAATATATATATTTATATATATACTATATATATAATAATATATAAATAATGCAAGTTTGCTTATCGTTCCTTGAATAAAATAAGCTGCCATTTACTCATGCAATACTTTACCAGGACCTTATTCTAACTATATAGCAAAATAAAAAACAGCTTCGAATTAACTTAAGGTACGCGCGTATATACGTATATGACATTTACGCTTGAAACACACATTAACAATTCAAAATGTCGTACGCTCTTACCAACAGATATGCACGCACGTTTTCGATTGCATTACATTGATACGGTGCCTTGCGTACGTTATTTTATCATTATAATGTAACGCAAAGGTTGTTTGACTTGCGATAAACAATTACTTCTAGATATATCGGCTTCAAACACCCAAAAAATAATGCAAATAACCACCATGTGTTTCGTACGGCCGCCAACCACGCCATGAACGACCGCGGCCTTGTTCGAAAGTTCGAAACCTTGGTGGCCTGGCTACGTTGATTGGATTACAGCATCCTCTTCCCAAAGTGACAGCCAATCAGAGTGTTAGTTTCTGTTGTGGCTTTGAAAGACGTGTAATTTGAATCTAAAATGCATGTCTTGAATGCCTGGCAGCTGGAAGGGGCATTCTGAATGCCTCTGAAATGCATGTCTGAATGCCTCTGGGTCAAATGCATGGCTGAATGTCTGACTGAAGTGTATGGCTGAATGCCTGGCTGAAGTGCATGTCAGAATGTCTGGCTGAAATGCATGTCTGAATGACTAGACGAAGTGCATATCTGAATGTCTGGCTGAAAGCCTTCTCTGAAGGCCTGGTTGAAATACATGTCTGAAATGCCTGGCTGAAGTGCATGTCTGAATGCCTGGCTGAAATGTATGTCTGAAATACTTGGCTGAAATGCCTGACTGAAGTTCATGTCTGAATGTCTGGCTGAAATACATCATGTTTGTAATGCCTGACTGAAATCCTTCTCTGTAATGCATGTCTGAAATGCCTGGCTAAAATGCATGTCTGAAGAGTCTGAAAGCCTCTGTAATGCCTGGCTGAAATGCATGTCTGAAGAGTCTGAAAGGCAAGCATTACGTGGCTCGTGCAGAGTAAATGTCATGTCACAGCCAGGATGTGGGACGAGTAGATGAATCTGTCTTTTCTTCGACTTGTTTAATTTTTCATCTTTTTAGGAAATGTCAGGGATAGAGGATGAGAATTCTGTGGATTGGTCACAATCTTGGGTGGCAGTGACACATATTTGAAAGGGGGGGTTGCGGAGTGCATTCCTATCTCTCTCTCTCTCTCTCTCTCTCTCTCTCTCTCTCTCTCTCTCTCTCTCTCTCTCTCTCTTAAATTTAAGAGTGTTCCTGGTAGAGCTGTGAATGTTAATGCTGGTTAATATTACTGTGATGCTAGTGGAGTCTCTCTCTCTCTCTCTCTCTCTCTCTCTCTCTCTCTCTCTCTCTCTCTCTCTCTCTCTCTCTCTCTCTTAAATTTAAGAGTGCTCCTGGCAGAGATGTGAAATGTTGATGCTGGTTAATATTACTGTGATGCTAAAGGATCTCTCTCTCTCTCTCTATCTCTCTCTCTCTCTCTCTGCAGGTTAATATTACTATAATAATGCTATTGTAGAGTACCTTGTTTCAATGCCTATTTAAGATTTTTTTTCATAATTTTTCAGTTTTTCATTATGTGTATGTTCGTCTGTGTGTTTGTTTATGTTTATTTTCAAGGTATGTTACTCTACTCCTCTCTGCTCATTTTTCAATCATTTATCTGAAAGCTAACTTCATCAACTGATAGCTCTCAAAATCATCAATTGCAAAGAAAACTATGTATAGTACGTAAGGCAATGAGACTACGATGGCTATTGCACAAGAGCTACTGATATAATTCTATATCAGTAGCTCTTGTGCAATAGCCATCGTAGTCTCATTGCCTTACGTACTATACATAGTTTTCTTTGCAATTGATGATTTTGAGAGCTATCTGTTGATGAAGTTACCTTTCAGATAAATGTACTGCCACTGGTGTCTTGTTTATCATCTTTATATACATGCAGTATATCATTTGACTCTTATATTTATACAAATACCTGGTAATCTAAACGAATAACTTTTGAATCCTCCGTAGGGGGTTTTAGTGCCGTCAGTGCACCTCTTGTGTTTTCACTGTAAGCATTACTTAATGTTCTTTGCAACGTTCCTTCCCAAGGCCCCTAGCTGCAACCACTTTCGTTCCTTTTACTGTACTTCCTTTCATATTCTTTCTTCATCTTACTTTCCACCCTCTCCTAATACTTGATTCATAGTGCAACTGCTTTGAGGTTTTCCTCCTGTTACACCTTTCAAACCTTTTACTGTCAATTTCCATTTCAGCGCTGAATGGCCTCATAAGTCCCAGTGCTTGGCCTTTGGTCTAAATTCTATATTCAATTCAACAATCGTTTCATAGTGCAACTGCTTTGAGGTATTCCTCCAGTTACGCCTTTCAGACCTGTATAAAAACTGTATCCTATTCTGTGAACTTTTAAGAAGATCGAGTCTGCTCTTGCAAACCTTATCGCAAAGAGACTTTTTTTTAAAAAGGTTTCCCCTCCGCACGACGATAGACAATTCTAATAACAGTCTGTCCCTTTTGAAAGGAATTCGTACCCTAAATGTTTTGGTCATCCATTGATCCCCGTTTCGCCAGGAATTAACAAAATGGCTTTTGCAAACTCGGTTGCTTGGATTGCCATGGGGACATGTTTCACAACACGCGAATGGGCCGTATATAAATACGTAGTAGTCCCACGTCAAGCGGAGCCAATTAAGTGCTTTAAACATAGTCCCCGAGGACGAATAAATTCTCTTTCCTCGCCAGGTCTTCGCAATGGAGCCGAGTTTGAATTGTTGAGCTTAATTTAGCTGACTTAGGATACAGTGAAAGACAGAGTCTTCTTGATATAGAATCTCGGTTTCCGTAGGTGGTAGGGGTGCTAGAGCCGTCAGTCCACCTCACGCTGTGAACCGTAGGCGTTACTTTAAGGTCCTCGGACCCCTAGCTCCAACTACTTTCATTGTTTTTACTGTACCTCCGTTCGTATTCTTTCTACCATCTTACTTTCCTCAACCTTATCCTGACAGCTGTTGCATAATGCAACTGCTTTGAGGTTTTCCTCCTGTAACACCTTTCAAACCCTCTTTAACTGTTAGCTTTCAGCGTTGATTGACCTCATAGGCCCCAGCGCTTGGCTTTGGCCTAAAATTTAGTTATTCAGTTTATTCCTGGAGTCTTGGTTGATAGTGAGAGAACTGGTCGTTGCTCAAGTCTCCTCAGAAATATATTCCTTGTTACTCTCAATTGTTAATTCCTCGTTGGACGAGTGGGTCATGTGCTCGTCTACTGATTCGGTAGTCCTGAGTTCGATGCCCTGCTCTGCCAACGTGGAATCAGAGGAATTGATTTCTGGTGATTAGAAATTAATTTCTCGATATAATGTGGTTCGGATCCCACAATAAGCTGTAGGTTCCGTTGCTAGGTGACCAAGTGGTTCCTAGCCACGTAAAAATACCTAATCCTTCGGGCCAGCCCTAGGAGAGCTGTTAAATCAGCTCAGTGGTCTGGTTAAACTAAGATATCCTTAAATTAACTGTCAACTTTTAAGCTTAAATTGGTATAAGTTGTAAATTTGAACAATATCCTGTCAAAGGGAAATTATTATTACTTATTCATTATTAGTTATTATTGATTCAGTTATTATTATTATTATTATAGTGTGGGGTTCCGGGTTGTATCCTGCCTCCTTATTAGGAGGTCCATCCACTTTTCTTACTATGTGCGCCGTTTTCTAGGATCACACTCTTCTGCATGAGTCCTGGAGCTACTTCAGCCTCTAGTTTTTCTAGATTCATTTTCAAGGATCTTGGGATCGTGCCTAGTGCTCCTATGATTATGGGTACGATTTCCACTGGCATATCCCATATCCTTCTTATTTCTATTTTCAGATCTTGATACTTATTCATTTTTTCCCTTTCTTTCTCTTCAACTCTGGTATCCCATGGTAATGCGGCATCAATGAGTGATACTTTCTTCTTGACTTTGTCGATCAACGTCACGAGACTGGTCTATTTGCACGTATCACCCTATCTGTTCTGATACCATAGTCCCAGAGGATCTTTGCGTGATCGTTTTCTATCACTCCCTCAGGTTCGGTGTGCTCGTACCACTTATTTACTGCAAGGTAGCCGATGTTTCTTGCACAGGCTCCAGTGGAGGGCTTTTGCCACTGAATCATGCCTCTTATTATACTGGTTCTGTGCAAGTGCCGGGCATTCGCTTGCTATGTGGTTTATGGTTTCATTATTTCGTATTGCACTTCCTACATATGGAGAGATGTTATTTCCGTCTATCGTTCTTTGAACATATCTGGTTCTTAGGGCCTGATCTGTGCCGCTGTTTATCATTCCTTCAGTTTCCTTCTTTAGCTCTCCCCTCTGTAGCCATTGCCACGTGTTAATCGCTGGCTAGTTCTTTAGTCTGTCTCATGTATTGTCCGTGCATTGGTTTGTTGTGCCAAGTGCCTCTGTTCTGTTCTGTTCCAATTCTCCTGTCTCTGTATATTTCTGGGTCTTCGTCTACTTCTATTAGTCCTTCTTCCCATGCACTCTTTAGCCCACTCGTCTTCACTGGGGGTTTTCAGATTATTGCCCCATGCTCTGGTTCTCATTGTTTGACGCAGTCCTCTATATTTAGTAGTCCTCTCCCTCCTTCCTTTCGAGTTATGTATAGTCTGTCCGTATTTGCTCTTAGGTGTAGTGCTTTGTGTATTGTCATATGTTTCCTGGTTTTCTGGTCTATGCTGCGAAGTTCTGCCTTCGTCCATTCCACTATTCCTGCGCTGTATCTGATTACTGGCACTGCCCATGTGTTTATGGCTTTTATCATATTTCCGGCGTTGAGTTTTGACTTGAGTATCGCCTTGAGTCTCTGCATATATTATTATTATTATTATTATTATTATTATTATTATTATTATTATTATTATTATTATTAAGAAGATGGGCCCTATTCATATGGAACAAGCCCACCAAAGGGGCCATTGACTTGGAATTCAAGCTTCCAAAGAATATTATGGTGTTCATTAGAAAGAAGTAAGACGAGGTAAACGGAAATACATAAAAGGAGAAATCCCACTTATTGAAAAAATAAAAAAAAAATAAAGCTATTAAAAGTTTAGAGCCAATATCATGAACGAATGTGGACAGATATTAGTTTTTCTCTTATTCATCGACACTTCATGACAAATGTTCATTCAAGTGTGTCATGATAGTTTTTTTTAATAGATTGGTGTCGATAATTTCTTTCGTATATTGCAAAGGTCTTTTGCTTTGTCAGTGGACTGCAAAAGAAAATGCTTCAGCGGTAAAGTTGTGTGTGTGTGTGTGTAGGTTCAGATGGTAGCCAAGGTGGACTGCACGAACCGTTTTGTCATCCGCCATTTATTTCGTAATTTGTAACGGTTTTGCGCGATGCAAATGACGTGCTTGAACGCGGCTAGAATGGACGCCGTGGAACTCTACTGAGGAAAGGTAGATTTTTTTAGATTTTTTTTTTTTTTATTTTTTTTTTTTTTACTTTTTTTTTTTTTACAGTATTAAGGTATTTCCTGGAAGGTGGGCCTCCAGAAACAAAAAAACGACATAGTGACTTTGCATTCATGCATTTATTGCCTCATACGCCTACATAGCAGGCTCATGAGCAGCACGTTGATCCGCTCAATATGAACTGCATACGTCCTAGTTCCTCGAAATGTTCGTTATATATCGGTGCGATTTAGTTGTTTGTTGATTTTAAACGCCTGAACGCAGCTTAACCTACTCTCTTAAATTTACCCTTGGGGACACCCCTTGGGGGACTTTGGGAACATGACCTCAAAAGTTCGAGCGATTAAGCAATACATTACAACCCTAATACTCTCCTCTTTGCAACTCAACACATCTTTTATCTATTAATCAATTTATTTGTTCTTTGACGATAAGAAGTGAGACCTCCTCTCTCTGTAATGCAATAGTTATAATACCATCATCCTTTATATTGACTCGGAATGTTCGCGTTTTACGTCGGTTTGATTTAGCTTTTCGTCAATTTTAAACGAAGGAACATTACTTGTTTCGTCCACGTAAGCGAACTCTATACTTGCCATTTGTCCTCCGTCAGTACCCAGTGGCTCTCCCAAACGGCCTCAGATTCGCGTGACCTCCCTCACGCAAAAGTCTTCCTCGCAAATCAATCGATGTTTAGCAAACACTTCTGCTAAAGCTTTGTTTAAACACTGTTCGGGCGAAAGCGTGGAATTTATAGCTTACGGAATTCAAGGGAAGGTGATAGAATAGGATACAGAATTGAGGCCAAATGCCAGGCACTGGGACCTATGTGGTCATCCAGCGCTGAAAGAGAAATTGGCAATAAGAAGGTTTGAAAGGTGTATCAGGAGGAAAACCTCAAAGCAGTTGCATTATGAAACCATTGTTAGGGGAGGGTGGAAAGTTAAATGGAAGAAAGGGAATATGAACGGAGGTACAGTAAAAGGGAATGAAAGGGGATGCAGGGGGTCAAGCTACTAGAGCTGGTGGTCTGAGGTGTCCCGGTTATGACGCAATCTCTTGTGTAGTGATCGAGATATGTAACTTTGTTTCTGTTGATAAATAAATTTTTTTCTTCTTCTTTTTTTTTACACCTTGTCGTTTCAAGTCTGGGGAACATTTAGCTGTTTAATATTTATGACTTTTTAAGTAACAGTCACGTCAAAATATTCATTGAAATAGAAGAACAACACTAATGCTCAAAGATTTAAGTCACTTCGTCTGTCTAGTTAATCGACTGTAGACGACACAGATGCTGGTAACCTTAATTCACTAAGTAAATAAAGTTAATGATTTGAGAAAACTCACTCACATCACCTGAAATAAATTGTCAAAATGGAAAATTTACTGACGATCTAGCAGATTATAAACTAACTTTTGTTTGCCAACAAGAGAGGGAGAAGTTACAGTGTGGGCGAGAGAGAGAGAGAGAGAGAGAGAGAGAGGATTACAGAAGATTACGCAATACCCTGAGTAGAATGTCACCTTGAGGAAGCCTTCTTCAATTATTGACAGAACCATTTATAATCATTATCGGCAATAACTTCATGAAGCAAGTCAGATCTTGCTAAAAACGTATGGAAGAAGCGTTGATATATTCTTTACTTGCAATATTTGAAAATGAAAAACTTAAGAGGTGTTTCGTCACGGAAGTACCAAAATGTCATTCTATAACTGCCAGACGTGGAATTCTCCTTTTACATAACAACACAGGAATTCACATCGATCGCCCAAGCAGGCAATCGATCCACGCCCTTGTAAGATGCAATGTTTGCTCGAACGTTCTTTTTCAGTTTAGACACGAGAAGACGTTCGACTTGCTTCTCGAAAAACAAGGACTAGTTCCGGGAAAATGTTTTATTAGCCCCGTTGTCCAACTCCTCGAAAGTCCCAGTGGTCCTTTATTAGACTTTGAAACAGCCTCCCTTCAGAGGATGTCCTGCAATTGGAACTTCTTCAGGAGTCCAAGCAATGCTCTTCGCATTTTAATAGCTCAGCTTACATTTTTATCTATTTGTTTATTAGTTCGTTGATTCATTATTCTTTTGTTTTTAATAAGTGATCTCATCTTTATGTATTTCTCATTAACGTCTGCTGCTACTTTTTAATGAACATCATATTCTTGGAAACTTGAATTGAATTCAAGCCAGTGGTCGATATGAAATAAGGTTCATCTTCTGAATAATAATAATAATAATAATAATAATAATAATAATAATAATAATAATAATAATAATAATAATAATTAAAAAATCCTCATAGTAGCACGAGTCTTCAAATGGAGAAGCAAATCCACAGTTATGTAAATGTACATATATTAAATTTAAAACCAGCAAGGATAGCTTTCGGGAATATGTACAGATTCCGAAAGCTATCCTTGCTGTTTTTAAATTTAATATATGTACATTTACATAACTGTGGATTTGCTTCTCCAATAATAATTTTATTCAACAGAATTCGTTTAAAAGAGGGTCTTCTTCCATAATAATAATAATAATAATAATAATAATAATAATAATAATAATAATAATAATAATAATAGGGAAGATGGTATTACTGTTGATGATTTTAATCGTCTCTATCCCAACTGATAAAGTTTCAGAACTATATTTTGTGCCAAAGACCTTATGATCAATGATTTCCTTGATGTTATGCTTTCTCAAAGCAATTCTTGGCGAGTCAGCCAAAAGAACCGTGAATAATGCATGAGTAATGAATATTCTATTGGTTTTCTTTCTCTTTATATTTCTTCGAATCTTATTCGCTTGGAAGGTCGGTGTGTGTATACGTGGCTTTTGTAATGATAAGGGAAGGGAATAAATGAAGAGGTATTGAACGGAGTTGTGATTTATTGCCTCTCTCTCTCTCTCTCTCTCTCTCTCTCTCTCTCTCTCTCTCTCTCTCTCTCTCTCTCTCCGTAGGGATGAAAATGTACTCAGATCCATAAGCCGATATCATTATATAGATATGTCGTATTAAGAAAAGCAAACTGTGTTTTCTCATCTTTTTGGGGGTTTCATCTCTCTCTCTCTCTCTCTCTCTCCACAGAGATGAAAATATACGTAAATCCATAAGCCGATATTAACATATAGACATATTGTATGTTAAGAAGTTAACCTTGTACTCTTGTCATTGGTGGTCTCTCTCTCTCTCTCTCTCTCTCTCTCTCTCTCTCTCTCTCTCTCTCTCTCTCTCTCTCCACAAAGATGAAATTATATACTTAAATCCATAAGCCGATACCATTATACAGATATATTTAGCGAAGTCAACTTTGTACTATCGGCATTGGTGGATTCATCTCTCTCTCTCTCTCTTCTCTCTCTCTCTGTTATGGTTCATGTTCAGCTTTATATAATAAAACGTTTGGAAATAGAAGAGCTTTGTATTGCAGTAATTCCAACAACATTGGCTACTGCATATACTTACACTTAAGTCTCATCATTAGCGCGTCGGTCCCTATACATATATTACGGCAGTCGCTCATTTTTTTTTTTTTTTTTTTTTTTTTTTGTGATGAGACAATATTCACCAGGCTATCATCCATCATTACCAGAACACTTAATTACATAATTACATTTCATGAAAACGCATTTCAGACATTACTAATGTTTTCAAGTTTTTCATTACAGAAGTTAATTGTGAATTCTCTTAAAGGGTAGTAATGCCTTCAGCGCACCTCACGCGCGGTGCACTGTAGGCATTACTTACGGTTTCCTTAGGCCCCTAGCTGCAACCCCTTTCATTCCCTTTACTGTACCTCCGTTCATATTCTTTCTATCATCTTACTTTCCAGCCTCAGAATGGTTGCTTCGTACTGCAACTTTGAGGTTTGCCTCCTGTTACGCCTTTCAAACCCATTATTCTCAGTTTATCTCGTAGCGCTAAATGACCTCGTAGGTCCCAGCGCTTGGCCAAAAATCTGCCTACCTATAGATGTAGGAATTTCAGGGTGGTTTACTCGGTAAAAAAAAAAATCCACCTGTAGTGAATATCTTTGTTTAAGTTTTACGTAACTCGGTCGGACGGTCCTTGAGTCCTGAGACAAGGAATGCTCTCTTCAGCAAGAAGAAGAAGAAGAAGAAGAAGAAGAAGGTCATTTGCTGCTGAAAAAATCGCGGCTTCAGAGAACTCTTAAGAGACTGGAACCACTACGAAATTTTTGCCTCCTGACGGCCGAATTAATTGATTGCAACTCAATGAGGAGAGAGAGAGAGAGAGAGAGAGAGAGAGAGAGAGAGAGAGAGAGAGAGAGAGAGAGCAGACCTAAACATAACCTCATTTGAGAGAGAGAGAGAGAGAGAGAGAGAGCAGAACCTAAACTAAACCTCATTTGAGAGAGAGAGAGACAGAACCTAAACTAAACCTCATTTGAGAGAGAGAGAGAGAGAGAGAGAGAGAGAGAGAGAGATCCGAGAGAGAGAGAGAGAGAGAGAGAGAGAGCAGAGGCCAGAGATACCTCATTTGAGAGAGAGAGAGAGAGCAGAACCAAACCTAAACCTCATTTGGGAGAGAGAGAGAGAGCAAACCAAAAATAAATCTGATTTGAGAGAAAGAGAGAGCAAAACCAAAGATAAACTTCATGTGAAAGAGAGAGAGAGAGAGAGAGAGAGAGAGAGAGAGAGAGAGAGAGAGAGAGAGAGAAAGATTCCTAGCATCAGTGCAAATTCAAAATCTATAAAGAAAATTTTTTTGACCTTATGCTTATAGGCGTTCCATGGCCACAAAAGTACAGTACTAGTATTTTTTACTTCAAGTCAAACTCCTTCACAAACTACCTTGTCCCACTTACTCCATATTTCTCGCTCCATATCTCAATTACATATTTAAAACGTAATTGTTCCGACAACCCTCATTATCACGGAAGGTATTTTCGCCTCACGAAAATAAAATTCCCGAAAGAAATTACTATTTTCGTTTATTCATTCAGTATGTGTGATGACACTCGGTACCGGTGTATGAGATTATATAGATGTCCGTGGCACCCGCCCCCCCTCCCCCCACCCCCCACCCCCCCCCCATCCCACCCCCACCCCATAAAAAAGGAAGTAAAAGGACCCAATGACTCACAGGATTTATAACAAATTCTCTCTCTCTCTCTCTCTCTCTCTCTCTCTTAGAAAATAGGAAGAAAATTGAATCCCAGGAATTATGACAAATCTCTCTCTCTCTCTCTCTCTCTCTCTCTCTCTCTCTCTCTCTCTCTCTCTCTCTCTCTCAATAAGAAATAGGAAGAAAAACGACTCACAGGAATTATGACAAACTTTTCTCTCTCTCTCTCTCTCTCTCTCTCTCTCTCTCTCTCTCTCTCAAACAACAACAACTGGCACCTTTATATCCGTTTACCTCCTCTGTAAACTCCCCATTATGGACCTGTTGTTATGCAAGTACATACCATAGAGCAAATCGATGCTAATGACGCTTCTTGCAAGGCCAAGGTCTCTCTCTCTCTCTCTCTCTCTCTCTCTCTCTCTCTCGTGTGCGAATAGAATTACTCTCATACTCTTCACCCTATAATCACTGTCAATTTTCCTTCTTATTACATAGCTCCTTCGTGTTTCGTGGTGGTTGGGGGGGAGGGTGGTAAGACGGTCCCTGTTCCATTGTTTGGGGGGAGGGGGGGAAGGGCGGCAACACCCTCCTTCTTATAAGAAGGCTGGGGAAGGGGGTGGAGGGGGATTTAATACCTTCCTTCTCTTAAGAAGGCTTGGTAGTGTTGAATTATATGAAGGACACGGCATGAATTCTCACTAGTTTTACCTTTTATAACGACAGAAGTGCCTTCTTATGAAGAACAGTGAGTAGAGCCTTCTTACGAGGAGGATGGAATAGCAGTGCCTTCTTATTATAAGTAGCAGTGCCTTCTTACAAGTAGGGTGGAGTTATCCAAGCCCTATAATTGTGACGCTGGAGATCTCAGGTTCTGTCATTGAGTGAATTTTTCGTATGGGTAAATATTTTTTTTTTATTTGCAAGTGCTTATTTAAGTATTATGTTGAATACAAAATGTGTATTATGTATCAGGATTCTAATCTATGAGAGAGAGAGAGAGAGAGAGAGAGAGAGAGAGAGAGAGAGAGAGAGAGACCTTAGAACAAGTCTTACAAAACTCCTGATTCTAAAATAAAGTTGTCATTTATTTTCATAGAGAGAGAGAGAGAGAGAGAGAGAGAGAGAGAGAGAGAGAGAGAGAGAGAGAGATCCTATTAAAATTAAAAGTAACGAAAGTCTCTCTAGTGGTGAGAACAGTACTCCATAAAGAGATAATTAAAATTAATAGATTTTAATCGAATCTAAAAAAAAAATGGAATGACGTGAAGCGAATGAAAGACAAGACCTCTACCAACTGACCCACACAGGTGTGCAGCCTACCCAGATAAAGCCTTGGGTACTGTGAAAAAGTGCATATGAGCCTAATTCTCTATTAGAGTTGGCTATGATCATACGTCTGGCAGCGGCAAACCACAGGCCACCACGGCCGGCTTAATGTTCCGTGGGTCGCGGCTGAGAGATACACACTGCATAATTATCTGCTGTACAGATAATTTAACTTGTTTTCGTTTTCCGTTCTAGAAGTTTTTTTTGGCAATTTAGAAAAAGCATAACTGGAGGTTTATTCTATTTTCGGCTTACTTACTTTAGCCTCACTTGGCAGTGCGGTACAACAACAACACATTCTTCTAATGCTATTGGAATTTCATTGCTTGTAAGTGTCAGGTGTCTTACAGTTTGAAAAGGTCAGTAACCTATATCGCAGAAATCTCTCTCTCTCTCTCTCTCTCTCTCTCTCTCTCTCTCTCTCTCTGAGGGTTCATGTTGTGGTTTCGTAAGTCATCAGGATAGTTTTATTGTTTATACTTGTATGTTATTGGTTTATATATACATATATATATATATATATATATATATATATATATATATATGATGATGGTAAAAGGTGTTCTGTAACAACAGAATTCCATCTAATAAAAGGAGCCCATAAAAACACCAAAATGTAGAGAGAAAAGTACTATATTTCAGAGACTGCTGTCTCTCTCAGGTATATGAATGAGAAAAGTTTACAGAAAAGGTGGTATTTATACCAAGAGATTCGTCCACAAGTAAGCCAATTTAGGTCACCCGCTGATAATCTTCCTTTAATCTTCTTAAGCGTTGGTTGAATGAACACTGCGTCGACGATGTCTGATGTCCAATTCCCTTTTGAGATGTTCATTACCTGCTTCTCTTTTATTAAGGCCGATTCCATCATTTGACTCTTGTACCGGCAGTTGCTGCTATAAATTACAACGTGACATATTCCAGTTTATTCTATGGTTATGTTCATTTATATGATTGAAAATAGCCGAGTTCTGTTGTCCATACCTAATGACCGTTTGTGTTGTATTAATCTCTGGGGAAGTGATTTACCTGTAAATCCGATGTAAGATTGGTCCACAGTCCTGGCATGGGATCTCATATACCCCCGAGTCTTTGGGCGATGTCTTTTGTTGGACGTTAATCAGGGATTTGGCTAAGGTATTTGGGTAGGTAAATGCAAAAGGGTTGGATTTCCCAAGGGTGGTGTGAACTCTCTTAATCGTCTCCAGGTGGGGAATTTTTGATTTTATTGTTGGGTGTGTCTTGGTCTTGTCTTTAGGGGTCGTCGGTAGAAAATTACGTTTGCTTTTTGAATTGCATTTCTCAATTATATGGTCAGGATACTTTAAAGATGAGAGTTGCTTGCGAATTAGTTCAAATTCTTTTTCCAGGAAATCTGGGGCACAAATTCGTAAGGCTCTTAAGAATAGGTTGCTAGCTAGACTTATCTTGATAGTATTGTCATGATAGCTAAAGTAGTGAATATATGAAAGTGAGAACGTTGGTTTTCTGTATATGGTAAATTTGTATTCTGTCGTGTCTCTGATTATTAAAACATCAAGAAAAGGAATTTTGTTGTCTGTTTCCCATTCAACTTTAAATTTGATGCTGGGCACTAATGCGTTTAATTTTGAGAGGAATTCATTAAAATTACCCCACTTATTATCCCAAAATGTTAGTATGTCATCCACGTATCTCATCCACAGCATGTTTTTGGGTTTTTATTGCATTTATTACTGTAGTTTCAAAGTATTCCATGTACAGATTGGTAAAATATAGGACTTAAAGGACTACCCATACTACACCCGAATTTTTGCTTGTAGAATGATTCCCCGAATGAAAATACGTTATTAGATGCACAAAAAAAAAAAATTAAATTAAACGCATTAGTGCCCAGCCATCAAAATTAAAGTTGAATGGGAAACAGACAACAAAATTCCTTTCTTGATGTTTTAATAATCAGAGACACGACAGAATACAAATTTACCATATACAGAAAACCAACAATTCTCACTTTCATATATTCATACTTTAGCTATCATGACAATACTATCAAGATAAGTCTAGCTAGCAACCTATTCTTAAGAGCCTTACGAATTTGTTCCCCAGATTTCCTGGAAAAAGAATTTGAACTAATTCGCAAGCAACTCTCATCTTTAAAGTATCCTGACCATATAATTGAGAAAGCAATTCAAAAAGCAAACGTAATTTTCTACCGACCCCCTAAAGACAAGACCAGAGACACACCCAACAATAAAATAAAAATTCCCCACCTGGAGACGATTAAGAGAGTTACTCACACCCTTGGGAAATCCAACCCTTTTGCATTTACCTACCAAATACCTTAGCCAAATCCCTGATTAACGTCCAACAAAAGACATCGCCCAAAGACTCGGGGGTATATGAGATCCCATGCCAGGACTGTGACCAATCTTACATCGGATTTACAGGTAAATCACTTCCCCAGAGATTTAATACAACACAAACGGTCAGTTAGGTATGGACAACAGAACTCGGCTATTTTCAATCATATAAATGAAACATAACCATAGAATAAACTGGAATATGTCACGTGTTAATTTATCGCAGCAACTGCCGGTACAAGAGTCAAATGATGGAATCGGCCTTAATAAAAGAGAAGCAGGTAATGAACATCTCAAAAGGGAATTGGACATCAGACATCGTCGACGCAGTGTTCATTCAACCAACGCTTAAGAAGATTAAAGGAAGATTATCAGCGGGGGTGACCTAAATTGGCTTACTTGTGGACGAATCTCTTGGTATAAATACCACCTTTCTGTAAACTTTCTCATTCATATACCTGAAGAGAGAGACAGCAGTCTCTGAAATATAGTACTTTTCTCTCTACATTTTGGTGTTTTTATGGGCTCCTTTTATTAGATGGAATTCTGTTGTTACAGAACACTTTACCAGTCATTGTCAGCCCATTATGGAATTCAACCGCCTTTCCACGATTCTTCACTCACTTCCAGAAGTCAAAGCCAGTTTTCCGCAAGTTTGAAAAAGAACTGAACAGACTACACCGGCTGAAAAACCAAAAACACTTTTTGGAAGAATGCCTCAAAGAACAAGTACTTCCAAAAATGTACGGATTCGGGAGATGGACTCTGCAATCAAACCCCTTCCCTCTATCACACAAGATTTTCTGGAAGAAAAAGAATCACCAATACGAGAAACGACATCTTCGTGCTACGCAGATTGATATATGGAACTCAATCTAATCTTCGCCTCCTCACTACGGACCACGTATACAGGTATCTGATTTCATCTGTTCCGACATTGCTGCCTATAATAGCGTGACTCATTCCAACAGACTTTTACGCAAGTTAAATAACCTAATAGATAACTAGCGCATGGAATAATCTTGAACAACAAGACAAAGTTTTAAACTTATCCAACACCCACCCCCCTTACTGTAAATCAACATTTAGTTTTAAATTTAGGCTTATCCTTTGCCCTAATGCCAGACCGCAAAAACAAACCTAGACTTCATAGTGGCTTTTGATAAATTCATATCTGACAAAAACTACAGCCGTGAAGAGATATGTTTAAAAGGAGTGTTACTAAACTGCTTTAACTGACCTTCATAAGAAATATCCTGTTCCCCGCAGATTCATGATAGCCATCCACTCGCTAAAAAAGTTAGATGTTATAATAAGTAGATCCGACAAGACGGCAAAATTGTAATAATGGACAAAGACTTCTACCTCGACAAAATCAACCAGCTCCTTAGCGACACAAATACTTACGAAAACTGACGAAAAATCCCCTCCAGAACGTTTCCCACAGAATTTTTTCGGAAAGTAAGATTAATTGGCCAAGACAAAAAGAGTATTGAACTATTAGAGAAATTTAAAGTAATTAATCCTAAATTACCCTACTTTTATGGTCTTCCCAAAACTCACAAAGACAATCTTCCATTCAGACCATCGTTTCATGCGCCGGAGCTTTCAATTACAAAATTTCTAAATGGTTAGCTAGCCTCCTTTCTCCTTTTTTAGGCACTTTTTCTCCCAGTCACATCAAACATTCGGAAGACTTTTGTCACAAATTCAGAGAAGCACATATACCACTTCACAACATAAAACTTTTAAGCCTTGACGTAGACTCCTATTCACAAAAGTACCAGTACAGGACGTTCTTCAGTTTTTTAAGGGAAAAATTATCCCCCTATTCAGATCATTTCCCTTTGGCACTTGACAAAATAATAAAAGTTAGTTGGAATTATGTGCATCTAATAACGTATTTTCATTCGGGGAATCATTCTACAAGCAAAAATTCGGGTGTAGTATGGGTAGTCCTTTAAGTCCTATTTTAGCCAATCTGTACATGGAATACTTTGAAACTACAGTAATAAATGCAATAAAACCCAAAAACACTGCTGTGGATGAGATACGTGGATGACATACTAACATTTTGGGATAATAAGTGGGGTAATTTTAATGAATTCCTCTCAAATTAAACGCATTAGTGCCCAGCATCAAATTTAAAGTTGAATGGGAAACAGACAACAAAATTCCTTTTCTTGATGTTTTTAATAATCAGAGACACGACAGAATACAAATTTACCATATACAGAAAACCAACGTTCTCACTTTCATATATTCACTACTTTAGCTATCATGACAATACTATCAAGATAAGTTCTAGCTAGCAACCTATTCTTAAGAGCCTTACGAATTTGTTCCCCAGATTTGTTCCTGGAAAAAGAATTTGAACTAATTCGCAAGCAACTCTCATCTTTAAAGTATCCATGACCATATAATTGAGGAAAGCAATTCAAAAAGCAACGTAATTTTCTACCGACCCCTAAAGACAAGACCAGAGACACACCCCAACAATAAAATAAAAAATTCCCACCTGGAGACGATTAAGAGAGTTACTCACACCCTTGGGAAATCCAAACCCTTTGCATTTACCTACCAAATACCTTAGCCAAATCCCTGATTAACGTCCAACAAAAGACATCGCCAAAGACTCGGGGGTATATGAGATCCCATGCCAGGACTGTGACCAATCTTACATCGGATTACAGGTAAATCACTTCCCCAGTTAGGATTAATACAACACAAAAACGGTCAGTTAGGTATGGACAACAGAACTCGGCTATTTTCAATCATATAAATGAACATAACCATAGAATAAACTGGAATATGTCACGTGTAATTTATAGCAGCAAACTGCCGGTACAAGAGTCAAATGATGGTGGAATCGGCCTTAATAAAAAGAGAAGAAGGCAGGTAATGAACATCTCAAAAGGGAATTGGACATCAGACATCGTCGACGCAGTGTTCATTCAACCAACGCTTAAGAAGATTAAAGGAAGATTATCAGCGGGGGTGACCTAAATTGGCTTACTTGTGGACGAATCTCTTGGTATAAATACCAACCTTTTCTGTAAACTTTTCTCATTCATATACCTGAAGAGAGAGACCAGCAGTCTCTGAAATATAGTACTTTTCTCTCTACATTTTGGTGTTTTTATGGGCTCCTTTTATTAGATATATATATATATATATATTATATATATATATATATATATATATATATATATATATATATATATATATATATATATATAATTATAATGTATATAACATACTATATACATAAGTGTGTATATATAATTTGTAATTTTACATATAGATATAAATGTTTATTTAAATATATATATATATATATATATATATATATATATATATATAGATATATATATATATATAAATAATAGTACTGTTCTATTCCCACTTTTAAGCTCTAGTATTTGCTAGCAACGCCCTAACAATAGGCCAGCGCTACACCTACGGCCATTCATTAATTATTATTCGCTATTCTACCTGCCAATCGAATTCCCCTGTGGCCTGGATTCTAACAGAGTTTGCAGAAAGAAGACTTATGAACCCGACACTAAAAGTGCGTAGATGGAACTTGTGGTATATGAGAGTATATCTTAGTTATTTGTTATTATTATTATTATTCAGGGGATGAACCCTGTTCATATGGAAAAAGCACACATTAAATTCGTATTATTATTATTATTATCATTATTATTATTGTTGTTGTTGTTGTTGTTGTTGTTGTTGTTGTTGTTGTTGTTCAGAAGTTTGGCCCTATTCATATGGAACAAGCACACATTAAATTCGTATTATTATTATTTATCAGAAGATGAACCCTATTCACACGGAACGAGCCCACCATTATTATTATTATTATTATTATTATTATTATTATTATTATTATTATTATTATTATCATCTAGGAACAAGCCCGCCAACCACAGGGGCCAGTGACTTGAAAGTCAAGCTGCCAAATAATATGCCGTTCATTTGAAAAAAGATACAGACGTTTAATAGGCAATGCATAAAGTAGAGATTAGTTATTTGAGAGGGTAAAATAAATTAAGAAATTGATAAATAAATGAATAAATAGAAATATAAGTCAGACATTAATTCATATTCATGTCTGTGTGGGCTCATATAAGCCCTTAAATATGTACCTATATAGAAACACCTGCCTCTCTCTCTCTCTCTCTCCTCTCTCTCTCTCTCTCTCTCTCTCTCTCTCTCTCTTCGCGACGTCCCACAGGAATGAAAACCCGAATTGAACCATCCTATAGGCCTAGAGAATTCTCTAGGCCTAGGAGCACTCCAGGTATGGTTTTCAACCTATTATTTTCGCAGAAGTTTCCTGCCTAGGTGCCTTTAAAACATTTTGAAAATAAGTATTAGACAGACAAAGAACAATTAACTTACTTTTGAATGTTTATCAAACACTTTCGAAACGTTTTATGAATATTTGGAGGTAGTTTAGCGTCAATGTCTTCTGACTTCTACGAAGCACTCTTCGTCATCCGCGCATGCGCCCTGCCACCACGTCATCCGGAAAGCGATGGAATATGGAGATTTCCAAAAGTACGTACTGGCTTCAGTGTACGTGTCCTTGTACTTATCGATTCTGGAGCCATGGTCGGGTTTTAAAACTTTCATAACTGTGTTAACACACATAATGATACAAGTTAGGGAAGCCGTTGCCGGAAGTGCTTATTCATCGTGAATAGCTGAATGCATTGTGATTGACGTTCATATCTCTCTCTCTCTCTCTCTCTCTCTCTCTCTCTCTCTCTCTCTCTCTCTCTCTGCATTGTTAGTTAATACGTCCATGCTGCTATGGGCTAGCTTATATATATATATATATATATATATATATATATATATATATATATATATATGTGTGTGTGTGTGTGTGGTGTGTGTGTCGTGTGTGTGTAGATATATATATATATATATATACTATATATATATATATATATATACTATCTATATATAAGTTTAGATACTTGATGTATCTATTCGCCGTATATCAATACAGTTTATACCAATCCATATATATATATAGATAATGCGCAGTAAATTAAACGATGTACGTGCGTGTATGTGTTTATTTATGTATGTGTCGTGGCCTTTGTTGGTGTAATCCATTAAGTAATGATTATATCAGTCTTGTATTAGGATCAATTATACATTATTTGTCACGTACTCCTACGATCTACGCGTCCTTACCTAACCGATTAGTGATTCACAGTATTTGCAAATGGCGGACTGTATGCATAATGCATTGCGATGAACAAAATTGCATGTGTTAGGGTAGTCACTTTCTCCCTCCCCAACCCCCCCCGCCCCCCCACCCCTCCCCCCCCCCCCCCCCCCTCTTTATGTGAATAAAAGATGAAAGCTTGAAGCTAGTGATAAAAGACTTAACAAGGGTGAAAGGTCGAGTTAGACTATTTTTGAGAGAGTTTGGTCTTGTAGAAAGAATGGAGAATAATAGAACTTAGTTTTAGAGGAGAAAAAAAGAAGAGTAAAACATAGAAGGGTCTGGATAGAGGTAATTTCTTAAGAATAAAAATAATAAAAAACCACTTGACAAAAACGCATTTTTTTTTTCTTTCTCTCTTTCATCAAAAATCTGTTACTATATATTTTTTTTTTAGGAGGAAAATTTCTTAAGATAAAAAATATACAATAAAAAAGAAATAAAAACCCACTTTGACAAAAAATTATTTTTTTGTCGCATCAAATCTTGTTACTATACATATATATTTTTATTTGGAGGTAAATAATTGGGGCTGGATATAGGTAATTTCTTGAGATTTAAAAAAATAAATAAAAACCACTTTGACAATTTTATTTATTTATTTATCTTTTTTTGTCGAAACAAAATCTTGTTACTATTATATAGATATATTTATAGGAGGCAAATGTAATTTCTTAAGATTAAATAAATAAATAAAAAAATAACCACTGGAATATATATATTATATATATATATATATATATATATATATATATATATATATATATATATATATATATATAGTATATATTTGTCGCATCCAAATCGTGTTGTACTTGTATTTTTTTAGGAGGGGGAAAAATAAATTCTTTAGATTACAAATGAAATGGAAATCTATTTCTATTTTTTTTTTTTTTTTTTTTTTTTTCAAGAAAATGTTGTTGCTACATTTTTGTGGTGTGGGGAAGGGGTGATTTCTTTAAATGACTAATCAAAAAAATTTTAAAAAACTCTATTTCGAGAAATGAAATATATTTTGCATCAACATAAATTTGTTACTATAAATGGCAAAGGTAATTTCATAAGATTACTAACAAAATACAGTTGTTACCATATTCTGGTGGGTGGGGGCGGGAGGTTTAAAATTACTAATAAAATAAAAAAAAATTATTTTTACATGTTTTTTTTTGTGAGATGTAGCATAAAATTATTATAAAAAAAGATTTTACAAGTTTTTATTATTTGGCAAGGGGAGACATAAAATTACTAATAGGATAAAATAAAAAATATTTTTACAATTTTATATTTTTTTGGCGAGGGGAGGGATAAAGTTACTAATAAAATAAATAATTATTTTACACATTTTTATTTTTTGATGAGTGGAGGCATAAAATTACTAATTAAATAAAAGAATATTTCTACAAGTTTTAATTTTTTGTTGAGGGGAGGCTTAAAATTACTAATAAAATAGAAAAATTATTTTTACACGTTTTTATTTTTTCGATGAGGAGAGGCATAAAATTACTAATAAAATCAAAAGTATTTTTACAATTTTATATTTTGTTGGTTAGGGGAGGCTTAATATTACTAATAAAATAAAAGACAGTTTTTAATTGGGGGGGTTGGGGGGCGGCGCGTGTTGGGGTGTCGCCGCCTGTCACAGTGACCGTCCCCTAATTAAGAATTGACGCAAGGCGTCAAAACTAGGCCGAGTGTAAATCCATTTCGACCCACTTTTTAAAAACGTGACGAATTGGTTTAAACACGAACTTCTTCGGCTCTCTCTCCGGCGCCGACTGATTTGCCGACTCCGTTGGCAAGGCCGAGTCCAGAGGTCCTCACCAACTTCAACCCCTTTTACCACCACAGTAAAGTTACAGAGGCCGACTTAGTTTGAACCAGCCAAGCGACGTATTTTTCTTTTTATTTTTAATTTTTATTTTAATTTGTATTTTTATTTAGATTTTCTTCCTCTAGAATGCATAATTTTTCGTCGTATTTCCTTTATTAAAATGTAGAGAAGACGCTAAAATGTTTAGTTCTTTTTATATCGTAGTAAAATGGCTGTTGGATAAAACCTCTTTGCTAGTACTTCTCTCTCTCTCTCCTCTCTCTCTCTCTCTCTCTCTCTCTCTGCTATATATATATATATATATATATATATATATATATATTATATATATATAGATATATATATTATATATATATATGTTATTACATTATATACTAATATACTTTTACTATATACTACTTTATATATATTTGTAATATATAAGTAAACTCATGCATCTACATTTGCAGTTTTATGAGTTCTTTCACCTATACATAAAACTAACTTGCTTCCTTTCCTATCCAGTGACCTAAATATCAAGGATCCGTTTAGAAGTGTCTCTTGATCTTGAAGTCACTTTTGTCTATACGCGTGACCATGTAGTCATGTAGATACCACAAGATAGACAGACCAAATATTGCCGTGTATATATATATATATATATATATATATATATATATATATATATATATATATATACGTATATATCTCTATGTATATATATATATATATATATATATATATATATATATATATATATATAGATTATGCGTGCGTTAAGCTACAAATGTCCTTTAATATCAAATTCGCTCTGCCTCGGAATTAATATATTTTCATATGTGTTAACCGAACGGGAGTTTTTTTAGTTGATAATAATTTCGTCCTCGCGTGGATTCGAACCAGCGAACAGAGGAGAAATCAGGACTTCATTGACGTCCTTTACCGATTCGGCCAACGAGTAGGGTATAAGTTGATAGCGTACCCACCAGTATTTCTCTCTCCCCTATTCTGACAAATACTTTAATAAAATTGTACCATGATTACGTTTAATTAACAATAAACTTTGAATTGTGCGTCGTCCTCAATCTTTGAATACATAATATCCCACCTGCGTTGATACTATAGTAGATTCACATCAACCGTCCGATGTCTAGGCCAGCCTCTTACGACGCTTCTGATTGGCTGTTGATAAGCTAGTCACAGGGCTGGAACTTCTCAGTCTCTCTCGAGAGTTCACATAGAGAGGATGTATGTTCCACCTTGCCTGAGTCTTTCAGGAGAGGTGAAACATACATTCTGCCTATGTGACTTCTCGAGAGAGACTGAGAGTTTCCAGCCCTGTGATTGGCTTATCAACAGCCAACCAGGAGCGTCGTAAGGGACTGGCCTAGACATCGGATGCACGGTTGATGTGAATCTACTATAGGAACCTCATTCGAAGTGTCTGTAACCACTTCGAAGTGAACAGACCAATAAGTGCTCCACGTCATAACCTTGTCAGATATGACCTTCGGACATGACATAATTCTCCGCAGGCCATTACCAAGGACGCTCACGGTGTCACTGGGATGGTATGCCTCTCCGGGAGGATATTTCGCCGAGTTTTAATTGAGCGCTTATGACATCACTCTCCGCAGGCTATTACCAAAGGGACGCTGACGGTTTCACTGGGATGGTATGCGTCTCTGCGAGGATATTTCGCTGAGTTTTAATTTAGCGTGTACGTTCTGCGAACGGCTATTGATGGACTTTTAAAACGTCTCGTGAGTTGTAGCGTTTGTAAGAGTGTTATTGAATGCAAGTGAGAATTTTGTCTCTTGTGTGCGTGTGTATGTGTGTGTGCGTTCTTTTTACCTTCCTTAAATCTCGCGTGTTTAGCTTGGCGTGACACACTACACATTTCGCAAATCATTGAGACCATTTCACTCTATATTACAGCTTTGACTTTATATCATAACAGTTACATGAACGTTGGTTGTTTTTCACTTATGATAAGCGTCTTCTTTGGTATATATCTTTAATGAGATTTGACTTACGTCGAAGAAAACGATATTTGATGGCTATTATCGTGTCTACTAAACTTCCGATATTTTATTCAGCGTTTTGAAAGTTCAGTCAGCTGAACACAGAAGGATTCCAGGAATAATTTTAAAACAGAGGAAGGCCTAATGAAGGGTTGTGAATCCCTTGGGAGGGAAAGATCCCAGGTAATGATCTAGATACATATTAAATCACTAGTCCAAGAAATCATAAAGAAATAGCTTCGAGATTATAAAGAAATGAGTGGGTATTATCCAACAAGATCTTCTTAAAGAAATGGAAGCAATTTCGCAGAAATAATCGATGTCTCGAAGCAATTTCCCAGAAGTCGTTAAAAATGGGTCTAAAATTCTTTTTTTTTTTTAATCCTACGAAAGTAGTCGGCCATTTCTCAGCAGTCCCTCGTAAATGAATCTTTAAATTCCCAGTCATTTCTCAGAAATGGATATAATTTCCCAGAGATTCTTCAGAAATGTGTCACTCATCGCTTCCCAGAAAGTTTTCGGGAGTGAGTGAGTCACTCAGAAATTCTCCAGAAGTGAGTCAACGGTTTTCCATGAAGTCTTCCAGAATTTTTCTTAAAGGACTTCCAGAATATTCCATGAATATCCTGAACATTCTCAAAAGATTTCCAGAATAATCCTTAAAGAGTTTTCAGAATATACTTTGAAGTATTTCCAGAATAATTTTCAATATATATTTTGAAGGATTTCCAGAATACTTTTCAGAATATACTTTGAAGGATTTCCAGAAAAATTTTCAGAATATAATTTGAAGGATTTCCAGAATAATTTTCAGAATGTACTTTGAAGGATTTTCAGAATATCCCTCAAGGAATTTTCAGAATATACTTTTAAAGGATTGCCAGAATAATCCATAAAGGATTTCCAGAATATACTTTAAAGGGTTTTCGGAATAAACTTTAAAGGATTTCCAGAATAATCCATAAAGGATTAACAGAATAAACTAAAGGATTTCCAGATATTCCATGGAGGACTTCCATAATATTCCATAAAGTATTTCTAGAACATTCCATAAAGAATTTCCAGAATTTTCCATAAAAGCTTTCCAGAATCTCCATAATTGATCCTGCTGTTTCGAGTCAGATCCAGAAGCATTCCAGAAATACACCTGACACGCGCCTGGATTGCTATGAGCTCCCCAGAAAAACTCCTGGAATGTTCCAGGAATAAACGCTTCTACAAAAAGAAAAAAAATGTCAGCCTTGACAAGAAAGGTCATAGTAAACTAGACGCTCAAAGGTGCCGACACACACACACACACACACACACACACACACACACACACACACACACACACACACACACACACATACATATATATATATATATATATATATATATATATATATATATATATATATATATATATATAGGCATTTCTCGTTGGTCTGTTAGGAATAGAACGCGTTCCCAGGATAGAGAGAGAGAGAGAAGAGAGAGAGAGAAAGGAAGGAATGAGAGAGAGAGGAGGAGGAGGAATGAGGAAGAGAGAGAGTGGTGGGAGAGAAAGTAGGAAAGAGAGAGAGAGGGAGAGAAAGTAGGAATGAGAGAGGGAGAGACAGGAGGAATGAGAGAGAGAGAGGATGAGAAAGAGAAAGAGAGAGAGAGAGAGAGAGAAAGATATTTGCCAAGCCTTGCGTGTTGCAGAGTTATCCGTAGATCAAAGTATATTGCTATGTACACCGGAGTGCGGACTCGTTAAGCAAGGCACAGTAGACCCTTCCTTCCAGTAGTTCAATAGATGACTTTGCTCCCCAAAAGGCATCAATCGTGTTTAATGTTTTTTTTTTTATGATTTAAAAATTTTTTTGCTGTTGGTTTAACTTTCAATTCTGGAAGTACTGCAGTAAAGTTTTAGGTATATTTTACTAATAGTGGCGTATTGAAAGTGGGGGGGGCCTATCCACGTACCGTCTCCCCCTCCCCATGGATATGAATGAAAAAAAACGTTGTTTTCTTTTAATAAATCATTATAAGTAGCAAAGATTTGCTTAGTTAAACTGTATAATATACATATGCATATACATATATATATATATATATATATATATATATATATATATATATATATATATATATGTGTGTGGTGTGTGTGTGTGTGTGATATATATATATATATATATATATATATATATATATATATATATATATATATATTATATATTTATGTGTATGTGTGTTGTGTGTGTACATACATATATAAGTATTTATATATATTTACCGTATCTGTGTACATGTTACGTATATATGTGTGAGTCCTAAGTAAACCCCCCCCCCCCCCCCACCCCCCCCCCCCCCCCCCCCTTTGAAAGATTTCTAGCTCCGCCACTGTTTGACTATAACCAATGACGCTTTGTATTCATAGTATAGAAAGACTTGATTGCTAAGGAAAAGGAAATATGTTAAACACAATAAATGGGACAAGAAGAGATGTGGCACTTTTGCTTTTAATCTATAAGTTGAAGGTATAAAAACAATACCTCATGTTCGCCGTACATTGAAACTAATGCAAAAAGGAGAATTTAAAAAAAGATTATGTTTATGAACTTCCTTACGTCCGTCAATTGGAAATTAAGCAAAAGATGAAATTGCTTTTCTAAATCATGCAATGGTAAAGGCTTTGATAAAACATTAGAGTTATGAGATGACAGTTCGTAAGACGGAGCAACCGAAGACGAAATGCTTTTAAAAAAAATATAAAAAAAAGAGTAATAAGTGAACGCCAAAGGTCATCGCCAAAAACAAAAGCGAATTCTTTAAAATTCCACGAAGCCGATCGCCATCCTTCAGACTAGACAATGCAAAATGCAAAAATGGCAAATTCAACCCTGCAGCTCAAAAGGCCAAGTTCACTTTCGCTTTGCCGTCTTGCTGCTCTTTTGTTTCACGTCTTCAGTTAATCATTAGTTGCCAGATGCTTGATTTCACCTACGGCGTTTCTATACTCTTGTCTGTGTTTTTCTGTCGCAGAAGCCGATATCGAAGGCGTCGCCTTTTTTGTCGCTGTTTACGCTACTCTGGCATTTCGCCGCTATTTATAGCGAGTTTCTAACTCGTTGCGTCATCAGTTCAAAGAAATCAATCAAGCAGCGAGGTGGTCGTAACGGTAGTACGAGCGATAGTGGCATTTTGTTTTCGTTTACACGGTCACATTATGACGGGCGACTTTCCACGCTCGTTCGAGGACGGGCGCGTATGGGGCTTTGGACTTCCCTCCTTGAAGCTAACCTATTCTGGTTTACATACCTGGGCTCTCTCTCTCTCTCTCTCTCTCTCTCTCCATTCCTCCTTTCTCTCTCTCTCTCTCTCTCTCTCTCTCTCTCTCTCTCTTTCTTTTTACTCTTTTGTCTCTCCTCTCTCTTTTTTTTAATTCCTCTCTCTCTCTCTCTCTCTCTCTCTCTCTCTCTCTCTCCTCTCTCTCTTCATTCCTCCTTCTCTCTCTCTCTCTCTCTCTCTCTCTATCTATCTCTCTCTGGCATTCTCCTTTGTCTCTCTCACTCTCTCTCTCTCTTTCCATTCCACCTCTTTTTCTCTCTCTCCCTCTTCATTCCTCCTCCTCTCTCTCTCTCTCCTCTCTCTCTCTCTCTCTCTCCTCTCTCTCTCTCTCTCTCCACCTCGTGAACGCAGTAATCCATTGACAATCTGGTTTGGTCCTGTTCACAAATTGAGGTTTCTCAGTCCGGTTTGAACTTGTATCTCGATTTAGTCGTATTTATTTGCAAACCTTTCGTTTTCAATCTTCCTCTCAGCGCTGAATGACCTCGTAGGTCCCAGAGTATTTTGTGGCCTGCTTAAATTCGCGTATTCCCTAAATTGCGTATTCTACTCTATACTTGCGATGTCACAAAGGCGTATACGTAGCTAAACTTTCTAGTGGTCATTGTTTGTGGCACTGCTGTGACACAGGTTCGTCACCTTGACGCCTGGACGAGCACTTTGTTTTGCTCTGGCTGAGAGAGAGAGAGAGAGAGAGAGAGAGAGAGAGAGAGAGAGAGAGAAAGGTTATCCAGCACCTTCTCCTCAAGCTGACACTTGTGTATATGAATCACCTCGATGGAAGTATATGATTAACCCCGTGGCAGGGAATTTACATGTCGTTTCTGTTGTTTGAAGGAAGTATTACTTTATGGTCAGAGCATTACTTGAGGACACTTTGTATACTTGTTTAAGTGAGGAGGTCGAGCTCTCGCTGAGTGTTTTTTGAGGGATGCGGTTGCTAGCCTCACGCTTGTCGTTACTCTGATTTGGAGCCATTGCTGTTTTCCAAACGTCTATCTATCTATCATATCTATATATATATATATATATATATATATATATATATATATATATATGTATATATATATATATATATATATATATATTTTATTTTTTCATAGCCTTGGGGGAGGCGCGAACTAGCAATCTCTGAGCGGCATCTCACGACAATAGCGGTATATATATATATATATATATATATATATATATATATATATATAGATATATATATATATGTGTGTGTGTGTGTGTGTGTGTGTGTGTGTGTATATTATTATATATATAATATTATATATATATATATATATATATATATATATATATATACCGCTATTGTCGTGACATGCCGCTCAGAGATTGCTAGTTCGCGCCTCCCCCAAGGCTATGAAAAAATCACTGGCTCTGTATCATGATCAGTTACTGCCGCAGTGTGGGTTGGGGTTGGCGGGGGGCGGTCTTTAGCCTAAGGTGGGAGGTTGAAATCAACCATATTCTTTTTGAAGCTTGAATTTCAAGTCTATAATGGCCCCTTTGGTGTTTTTGTTTCCTTGTGAATAGGGTTCATCTATTGAGATTGATGATGATGATAATAATAATAATAATAATAATAATAATAATAATATAATGATAATAATATGCCTATATATGTCTGTGTATTTGTGTATATGTGTACTTCTTGTACGTGTAACTTCAATTAAAATATATTCATCTGCTTTTTTTTTACATGATTTTAATAGTTATCTGCATACCTTTTTTCCAAATTGCGTCTTGCTCAATTTCAGTATTTTTATTTGGTTCATTTTTCACGTGAACTACGCTCAAACTTAATCCGTGCCAGTTCAAGCCTTAAAAAAATTTGCATGGCTGAAGGGTCGCCAGATAAGTCGCAATCAGTCAGTCAACTGGGCTAAAAGCGTATATGTGACGAGCTTTGTCATGCACACAATCAAAACGTTGGTTGTGTGCATGTCAAGTATTGGGAATGATTCCATCAGTGACATTCTGTCAGAAACTACAACATGTGCAATTAATGCAACTGTAAAGTTTTTTGTTTGTTTTTTGGAAAATTGTAATTTAATTATATATAATAAATATAAGTCCAACTAAATCCTTCGGGCCAACCCTGTGAGAGCTGATAATCAGCTCAGTGATGTGGTTAAAGTGTTTTAATAATAATAATAATAATAATAATATGAAGGTAGGAGACCCTCTCTTAAACATGTTTTGTTAAAGATGATGGCAGCATCAGTGAATTGATTTTTGATATTATGGTCTTTTCAATTCTTCTTATTATTCTCTTTCTCATCAGGGCTGATATTTGCTAATAGCTGGCCGATGTTCATATCTTGGTTAAAGAAATGTTTTCTAAAAATACTAATTTATTGTTATGATAACAAAAGTGATTAACAAATCTTAGTAATGGAATTCCAACGTTTCCAACCGTATCATCGGTTCATTTTCAAGGAAAGGTGAGCGTGAACTGATTGGAATGGGTTGTTGTTGTTGAAGATTAAGCTGGCTTTATGCCAGCACGAGCTCTTGCTCATAGAGCAGCCCGTAGGTCATTTGAATTTTTTGGATGTGGAAAGGTGATTTTTAAGGATATGAGGTGAGCCTTTATTTATGATTCTATGGGTTATGCACGTGAAATGGTATGATTTGAAAAGGAAGGAGAAAGGTGAACAGGCAAGGTTCCACAAACCCCTTTAACCCTAACGGTACCCACCATTAGTAGGAGATAAAGATTCGATAGTAGCGAGTCCTGGCGAGTCAGAGATAGCCAGTAAGGAAAACGAAAAATTTATAGTCGTAGCAAAACGGAAAAAAAAAGCACATTAATCTATGGAGTTCAAGTACCATATTTCTACTTAACGACAATAGAATAAACAGCGCCGATCGTTAGTAATAGAGATTCGGCGAGAGAAAAACGAAATATTATGAGTTTAGAGAAAGCAAAACAAAAGTAAACAACAGCTTAAGCGGTAGTTAGAGTGACAGTTGAAATATTCGGTCGTTAGACGTGAGGGCGCCGAAAAACGGAGGGGAAAGGAGGTTGTTTAGTAAAAGAAAAAGCAGTTAATGCTATAAACAGCACTTTTCTCGAAGGAGGTCATCTGGAACTGATCTCTAGGTCCAACAGAACGTGGACGAGCTCAGAGACCAGTTGATGATCGTTCTATTGCAGACCTGGGCCTTTGTGGAGTTCTGAATCGAAATTCAGATTGGAGGAAATCATCAGGGAGAGAGATCTCGGAAGTTGAGGGCTTCCTGGAAGATCTCTGTAAACAGTCGGTCGTTGAAAGTGTAATGCTTGTCGGATAGAGCTCTATGAATGAAGGCATTGAATTCGTCATAGGTCATCAGGAGCTTGTTTATCCCTTGTTCCCCTACGAAGCGAATTCACTTCCAGAGGCGACGGATTTGAGTTTTGCTTGCCGGTCTGGGACATCCATGTCTTTTTTAACTGGAACTCCTCCGTTTGTGTTCCCATTTCCTTGTGCAAAATGGGAGCAACAGCAGGTGTTGGATTTCCATTTCTTCGATCGTAGCTTCTTCTTCTGTCTGAGTTCCTGCTTCAACACGAGCAGGAGTCGACGTCGTCGGCGATGCGAAGGCTGGGGGGGTATCCTGAGGGGTTGGGGAATTGACTGAGGGGTTGAGGGAATAACCTTATTGGGTCGGGGGGGTTGGAAGGGGTTTGGGAACTGGAGGTTGTAGGGAAGGAAAGGATGAGGGGTTGGGATGTAGTTGACGAGGTTTGGGGTATCTGCAGGGGAAGGTTGAAGAGCTTGTGGTGGAGGTGTCGATTCGTTCGTGGATTCAATACGAGGGTTCAGATGGTGGTCGTCTTTGAGGGCGATGGTTGTCGTTCTCGAGGTCTTGCTGGCGGTGGGAAATGCCCTTCATCCTCCAGATTTTTTCCAGTCTGACAGGGCACCCCTTGAACCATGCATGATGAGACTGATGGCAATTTGGGCATCGGGCAAACGGTGTGGCCTTTTGCTTGCTTTGAATTTGTTGAGGCAAACGTCGGTCTCATGCTTCTGGCTGCAGATTCCACAGACATGCATGCTGCCGTGCACTCCTTCCTGTGATGCCCAAACCTCTGGCACTTGAAACACCTGAGAGGTTCGGGGATAAAGGCTTCGGTCTTGTAGTTTCCGAGGATCCAGGCTGATGAAGTCTGGAATTTTGCCTCTAAACGTAGCTTCGACATTTTGAGTTCTTCTTCAGTACCATCTCGTTTTTCACTTTGCAACGTTGAAGCAGTCAATATGCCTAGGTACTTCGAGGAATCCGTTCAATAGTGACATATTTAGGACTTTGCAGATCATTGCTTTCCCCCCCCCGATGACTTCTCAGCAGGGTCCAAAAGGGAGGCATAGAGGATCGTTCTTCAGGAGGTCCCCTGCCGGACTGTTGGTCCTTCGGGGTAATAATGAATTCCCCTTTCAGATTCGGTCGGGGCTTGGAGTTGTGCTTTTAGGGTATTTTTTCTCAAGTGCTAGGACGGCCGCATACGATGTCTGGGGTGTTCTTGGGAAGTTGCTTTGAATTTAGGGAGTGCCTGAGTCGTCATGGTAGGTGCTGGAGGCGTCAAAGGTTTAGGAAAGGTCGATGACATTATTTAGGCTTTTTCCGTTTCTTCTGGGACTTTCTGGAAGCCCCTGATCGTCGAGGAGGGGCGGTTCTCCTTGCTGGGAGCCAGGAGAGGACGGCCGCTCTCTGCCATCGTCTTGAGTCAACAAAGCGCGCTGCTCAGATTATGTAATGGCCAATAGTACTTTTCGCGAAAAAAGAAAAAAAAAAAACAAAAAAAATTCTTATGGGGTACTGTGGGAACGTCGGGTATTCGCCACCATCGAGAAAACCGTCTATGTACGTCCGATATATTGACGACACCTTCATCAGTGCCAACACGGGTGGAAGAAATAGCGCCTGCGACAAGCCTTCCACGACCACAGCAGACTCAACTTTCACCATCGAGCATTTGCCGTGACCGTCGCCTCCCCTTCCTTGACGTTCTCTCGGGCACAAGAAGAAAACGCTTCGTAACACAAGTGTATACGAAACCCACGAACCTGGGGCATGTGCCCTGAACGGCGAGAGCGAGTGTCCAGAGAGATACAAAAACGCACTGCAATCAGCGCCTTCATCAAGAGAGCTCTCTCCCACTGCTCTTCGTGGAAGGACACGCACACTGAATTAGAACGTGTTGCCCAGTTCTAATTAACAACGGGTATTCCAACCGGGACATCGAAAAAAGCCATTCGCAGAAAACATCGATAAGTGGTACAGCAGAGCCTCGCCCCGTCGCCCTTGAAGACGTCACTCTCTTTTACAAGGGCGCATTTCACAAGAAATACAAAGAGGATGAACAGCCCTTCGTAACATCATCGAAAGGAATGTCTCCCCCACGGACCCTGCGAAAAAGTAAAATTGATCATTTACTATAAAAGCAAGAAGACCAGTGGCCTGATTATGAAAAACAACCCAGCCCCTGTGATGCAGGACCCTCTCAAGAAAACTAACGTTGTCTACCAATACAAATGCCCTGTCCGGGAATGCCCCGGCGCCTACATTGGTATGACAAAGGCGCCATCCATAATCATGCAAAAAACGTCCACAATACCAGGATAACTCGGAAGGACATTATTCCTAATATTGGTATTTATCGATAAGGCAGCAGACCACCGTCGCCTCCGCCTCTTAGAGGCCCTACACATCGGGAAGGAGAGACCCAGCCTTAACACACTCAAGAGACTTCACTCCTCCCGACGGTGGCACGTAGGGCGCTGCCCGCCGGCACCATAGAGCCGATCGAACGGACCAATCAGGTGCCCCTGCCCATACTATGCTCCCAGTCTCCAGCGTCCGCACGCGAAGAGCAGTGCGAGCTTCCCCACCTCTGCAAGACCGGCTTGACTCAGGGACTTAATCCTCTGTTCAGCCAATGAAAAACGCAGCGCCCATCAGACAGGGCACCTGGGACACAATAATACCGCCGAAGAACGACCCCATTCCAATCAGTTCACGCTCACCTTTCCTTGAAAATGAACCGATGATACGGTTGGAAACGTTGGAATTCCATTACTAAGATTTGTTAATCACTTTTGTTATCATAACAATAAATTAGTATTTTTAGAAAACATTTCTTTAACCAAGATATGAACATCGGCCAGCTATTAGCAAATATCAGCCCTGATGAGAAGAGAATAATAAGAAGAATTGAAAAGACCATATATAAAATCAATTCCACTGATGCTGCCATCATCTTTAACAAAATAATAATAATAAGGAATGTTCCAGGCGGATTTGACGTGCAAATACTGGAATTGATTTCCAGGGATTCTCGCTCCGTCATTGTCGCCAGTCCTTGCCAAAAATAGCGGAGTTCACTGGAAGTTTCATTTGGAACAGTGCGCTGGAAGATGCGTTATTATTATTATTATTATTATTATTATTATTATTATTATTATTCTGTTGAAGCAGCAATCCCCTTCAATAGCACATGCTGAAAAGAGGTTCTTTTACCTTGTTATTATTATTATTATTATTAAATTATTATTCAGAAAAGACGAATATGAGGAGAATTTGAATGCATGCAAGTCATTCCCCATATATTTTCAAATTCATTGATTTTAACCTTTTGCGAATCAAGTTTCAAATACATATGACTCTCTCTCTCTCTCTCTCTCTCTCTCTCTCTCTCTCTCTCTCTCTCTCTCTTTTCTTTCTCAAGCACTTCATTATTTCCCCCTCCCTCATCATAGCACGATTTACACCTGGACAGTCCACAATCGTCTGTATCATTCCCACGCAGCCCTTCGTGGGGTCCCATTATTTCATGAATGATTCACGTTTCATTACGGCCTGTCCAGGGGGGTGGGGGGGGGGGGGGGGGGCGGGGGGGGGTGGGGGGGGCGATATCCCCGGGCAGTCCCCATTTCCCCTCTACACTTAACCCCCCATACCCACCTCCCCACCAGGGTAAAGCTGATGTTTTCAGGTTCAGGTTCCCCCTCAGAACATGGCAACGCGATTTTATCTGGACCGTCTTCGCTCGTAGCGTTGGTGCCCCTATATAATTTTCTCCTTTTATGTTAATACTTTTTCATATGTTTATTAATTTATTATTTTATTGCATTAAGGGAGATCTCTTCTTTCTGTGTTTCCCTTTACCTTCTCTTAGACCTTCCTAATGAACACCATATTATTCATCGGAAGCTTGAATTTCAAATCAGTGGCCCCTTTAGTGGCTTGTTCCTTATGAATAGGGTTCATCTTCTGAATAATAATAATAATAATAATAATAATAATGTCAAAAACGTAATTACATGTATACCATTTCCGATAATGAACCGGCATTATCCCCTGAGAAGAAATTTGCACCTTTTAAAACCCAAATTACAATATGGTCCTTCCCCTCCCCCCCTTTCCCCCAGATAAAAAGGAAGCTGTTGTCAATATTCCCTAAGGGAAACTTTGGTGTCTGACAACACCCGAGATACTTTCGGGTGTATTTGTGTAAATGTGTGTGTGGGTGTCTCGGATGACGTAGCAGATAAGCACTCGCCTATTGATTGATTGATTGATGGCTTTCTGGTTTTTATTGCGTCCCCCGCGGCGGGTGTTTGTTCATGTGTTTGGATTTAATGTATAAGGTTGCTTGCATATGTAAACATATGAAAACTATCCGATGTACATGTGTAATATATATATATATATATATATATATATATATATATATATATAGTGTATGTGTGTGGCACGTATGTATGTATTTTATACGTCTATGCATGTATGTATATTATATACCCTCATATTTGTATGCATGTACATATATATATCTATATAATATATATTATATATAGTTGTTATGTTTGTGCACGATGTATGTATTATAACGTCTATTATGATGTATTTATATTATAATACACACATATGTGTATGCATGTACATATATATAAATATAATATATATACTATATATATATTATATATATATCTATATATATATATTAGATATGATAGTGCGAGTGGTGCATATGTGTGCATTTGTATGAAGCCATTACAATACATGTTTTTTTTTCCAGCTCATTCATTGGCAATCCCAAATGTCAAAGTGAAACTTTTATGACGGTATTTGACTACTTCCCAATTGTCTGAAAAAAATCATATATATATATATATATATATATATATATATATATATATCATATAAAAAAAAAATCTATATATATATATATATATATATATATCATATTGATTTTAGTGGGTTTTTCCAGTGTTTGGCATTGTTTCTTTCTTCATAGCAACTTTTTATTACTTTTTCTATGGCCCTCTCTCTCTCACTCTCAATCTCTCTCTCTCTTCTCTCGTCTCTCTCTCTCTTCTCGCTCTCTCACCTCTCCACCCAGGTAAGTAGAAGGAAAATATGGTACCAGATTAGAGTCAGGAGGATACATATCACAGTACCCATGAATAGGACCCATAAAATCAGCTAGTGGGTCATTATAAACGCCCCCCCCCCCCCCCATTCCCCCCCCCCACACCCCCCCTGTTAAATAGTGCCCGGAGTCCAATTCAGATATGGGTGGGGACGGGTATCAATATTTTCGTCATCAGTATGGCAACATGCAATGGAATCTGATTGGTCAGTCTTGAAGTTTTTTTTTTTTTTTTTTTTTGGTTTTTTTTTTTTCTTGTTTTTTTTTTTTTTTTTTGTTTTTTTTTTTTTTTTTTCTTGTCCGCCCTCAGATCTCAAAAACTTCTGAGGCTAGAGGGCTGCAAATTGGTACGCTCATCATGTACCCTCAAACCATCTCACATACCAAATTGCAGCCATCTAGCCTCAGAGGTTTTTATTTTATTTAAGGTTAAATTTAGCCATAATCGTGCGTCAGGCCACACGGGGCCGTGGCTGAAAGCTTTATACCTTGTACAGAGAACTCGGCGCATTTTTTTGCTTGTTTGAATTGTCTTCGTTGTGTGTAAATGCATATTTTTTTTTAATTTATCTTCTTTTCATCCGAATATAACTTTATTTTAGTTTGGGTCGACATGGTATTATCTCCACACACACATACACACACAAAGAACGCGCTTGGTACTAACTTAAGTCTATCATTTTCCTGTGGTATTCGTTTATATAATGAAGTCACGTGCATCTACTGTGATATTTGGAGTATATAATGTATATACATATATACGTATATATATAATGTATATATATACACAAGTGTGTGTTGTATACTATATATGTGTGTGTATGTGGTTTAGTTTATAAATATGTTTACCTCTTCATATGTACCCCCAGATGCAACACGTTACATACTGAAGGAATTATTATTATTATTATTATTATTATTATTATTATTATTATTATTATTATTATTATTATTATTATTATATCAGTGTATACTACTTAACAGAACAGAAAGGATATACCCACAGTCTGAACAAATAATATTAACTTAATGTATCGCAGAGGAAGGCAAAATATTAAATTGATGGACTTTCATTTCTTCTAAAAATATGGAAATATGGAACGTGGTAAAAACATGGTATTCAATAATAATAAAATATAATAATAATAATAATAATAATCATCATAATCATAATAATTATAATAATAATTACTTTTAGCAACATTCCTTTTCAAGTAATATTCTAATTGAAATTGAAATTTAGATGTATTTTTCCTCGAGATTATATAATAATAATAATAATAATAATAATAATAATAATAATAATAATAATAATAATAATATATGTACAATTTCCACTGGCATCTTCCAACATGCAGAAGAGTGTGATCCTAGAAACGGCGCACATGGTAAGAAAAGTGATGGACTCCTAAGGAGGCAGGATGCAACCCGGAACCCCACACTATAAATACCACCCAGTCGAATTGGAGGACTGTGATAGACCAAAAAAATAATAATAATAATATATAATAATCATAATTTCTGCTAGTATGATTTCTTTTAAGTCATATTCTAATTGATATATGAACATTTTGATGTTTTTTTCCTTGATCTTATAATAATAATAATAATAATAATAATAATAATAATAATAATAATAATAATAATAATAATTTCATGTTTTCATGTATTATTATCCCCGTGAGCTTTATAAAGTTGCACGCATAACGCAAGGTGAGACCCTCACATACACAGACACATACACATATACACGTGCATACATGCACATACATAATCCAAAAGATAGACAAGTCAGATTATGATCATCTCGTGAAAATCCAGCCATGCAAATATATCATTCGGGCTAAAGGTGCATTATTTCCTCACCAGTCGTTGAAGTCGCCCTCCAATTATACCAGCCTTGAAGGATTGCTCAGTTGTGCTAAAATCCTTGACCGTGGGTGTCTTTTACACGTGTGACTGACTAACTCTCTCTCTCTCTCTCTCTCTCTCTCTCTCTCTCTCTAACTGGCTACATTATCTCCTCTTCGTAGGTAATGGTTTACCTCGTGTTTATTTTAGTAATATTAAATATCTATCTATCTCTCTCTCTTCTCTCTCTCTCTCTCTCTCTCTCTCTCTCTCTCTCGTACTGTATAAATTGTAACATTAAATTCTCTTCATAGATAATGATTTTTCTCGTTTATTTTAGTAATGTTACATCTCTCTCTCTCTCTCTCTCTCTCTCTCTCTCTCTCTCTCTCTCTTTCGGTAATGATTTATCCCGTCCCTATTTTAACAATATTAAATGTGGTTCGCTCTTCGTAGATAATGGTTATTCTTATGTGTCTATTAATAATTTTTTTTGTCTTGCAGGGGCAGTGGAAACCCAATGTACGACCGTCGGGTCGTCAGGGGCTCGAACTATGCCAAACGGATGAGCGATGTAAGACTGACATTTGATTGTTTGCTTTTTTCTTCTTCATTTTTTTTTATCTTTTAGAGTAGGCATAGGTTCCCTGTCCTTCAGTCTTTTGATGAGTAGTTTGAGCTTAGCTTCAAGTCTCGGGGATTCTTAGCTTCAAGTCTGAGGGAGATTTAGCTTTATGTCTGAGAGATTCTTACCTGAAAGTCTGAGAGACTTAGCTTCAAGTCTGAGAGAGATTTAGCTTTATATCACAGAGATTCTTACCTGAAAGTCTGAGAGATTAACTTTAATTCTCAGAGATTCTTAGCTTCTAACCGGAGGGAGATTTAGCTTTATGTCTGAAAGATTTAACTTCAATTCTGAGAGATTCTCAGCTTAAAGTCTGAGTATGACTTAGCTTCAAGTCTTAGAGAGATTTAGCTTCAAGTCTGAGAGATTCTTAGCTTAAACTCTGAGATTCTTAGCTTCAATTCTGAGAGATTCTAAGCTTCAAGTTTGAGAGATTTAGCTTTGATTCTGAGAGATTCTTAGCTTCAAACCTGTGGGATATTTAGCTTTATATCTGAGAGATATTCTTAGCTGGAAGTCTCAACGGGATTTAGCTTCAATTCTGAGAGATTCTCAGCTTGAAGTCTCAGTATGACTTAGCTTAAAGTGTGAGAGATTCTTAGCTTCAAAGTCTTAGAGATATTTAGCTTCAAGTTTGAGAGAGATTTAGTTTTAAGCCTGAGAGATTCTTAGCTTCACACCTGAGGGAGATTTTAGCTCTCTCCGAGAGAGATTCTTAGCTTCAAACCTGAGGGAGATTTAGCTTTATGTCTGAGAGAGATTCTTAGCTGAAAGTCTGAGAGATTTAGCTTTCAATTCGAGGGATTCTTAGCTTAACAGTTTGAGAGATTTAACGTCAATTCTAAGAGATTCTTTGCTGAAAGTCTGAGAGAGACATAGCTTATAGTCTGCGAGATTCCTATGTTCAAGTTTGAGAGATTCTTAGCTTCACGTCTGAGAGAGATATAGCTTAAAGTGTGAGAGAGATGTTTAGCTTTAAGTCAGAGAGAGATTTAGCTTTATATCTGAGAGATCCCTAGCTGAAAGTCTGTGAGATACTTAGCTTCAAGTCTGGAAGATGCTTAGCATCAACAGTGAGAGATTCCTAGCTTCAAGTCTGAGTGAGATTTAGCTTTATGGGTGAGAGATTCTTAGCTTCAAGTCTGAGTGAGATTCTTAGCTTAAATTCTGAGAGATTCTTAGCCTCAAGTCTGAGAGAGATCTAGCTTCAAGCCAGAGATATTCTTAGCTGTAAGTCCGAGCGACTCTGTATAAAGTTACAGAGAAGAAGGTCTGTATTGAATCTTGTTGGAGTCTCTGATATCCCTTATTTACTCTATCGTTTCCGTAAAATGTAAAAGTCAGGAAAACACAATAAATGGGAAAATCGTCGTTTTCTTAATCTGTAAAAGTGAGGAATTGATGAAAAATTAAAAGAAAAGGTCTCAAAATGATCATTCTTTTGAAAGGAATCGATCATTATTTCCTTATAAGGTTTATTATGATTAAATGTGTAAATTGCTTCGACCTAATTAGTATTATTGGATTGTTAATGTGGTTTGTCAGTATATACCTTTTCTGCTAATCTATATCGAGAACAATAGCGACCACGCCCATGCATTTGTGCAGCCTTTTGTAACTGGTAAAAGAATTAATCACAGCTTTTAAAAGCTCCCCTTAGGGGAACCAAATAGATTAACGAATCCTAAGAAAGAAGATTTATTATGAAATCGTTTATTTTTTTTCACTTGTAAATTTGAGAAAGTAATTAAGCTATGGATGGACTACAATCCATGAGAATTAATTTATTTTATTAAGGAAATACTCATTATAATGTAGTTCTCTTATTTGTGGCATTTTCGATTTTGAATTAGTTTTAACCATCAGTGTGGCCTTTTTTTATCTGTTTTTTCTCTTAATATAAGTTTTTTCAGATATCTCCGAGAGTATAGAAAGTCTCATTTTAAAAGACGTCTCGAATTGCATAAAAAAAAAAATTACCACTGCGTTACACGTATTCCTTTACTATTTTTTTCATTTGTTTTGGATAGTTCCCAAATATTTAGGAACACATCTAGGGCAAATTACCACCTCGTTCAACGTATAACTTTACTGTCATATTTTTAGGATTGACAGTTTCCTAATATTTTGAGAAAGTATAGACAATTCCACATTCCTCTCCTGACCGAAATCTCTGCCCCTTTTCGTATTTTATCAAGACAATTCCACAGGTCTGTTGAATACAGTCAGGTTTAGGCGGGCATGGTTGGCTTGTAAGCAGTCATCACTTTTACCTCGGAGTGTAAATATAGAATCAAGTTCAGAACTTGAAGCTCAGAACTTCTGAAACCACTGGTTTCGATCTAAGTTCAGAATTCAAGATTGCAGAAGCTCAGGGTTGGTGTAATAGGTCTAAGTTCAGAACTAAGGTGTTCATGGCTGATTTAGAATTAAGTACAGAAGTAAGAGGCTGAGGGTTGGTATAGGCCTAAATTCAGAACTAAAAGGCTCAGGTTTGGTTTGCAAAGTTCAGAGGGTGAACACAGACACTACTCAGACTGGAGTATTATATTTTAAGAGGTAGTTCTTGTCTTGGTACCATCTGCAAAAATGGCTTTAGTCCGTTGTAAGTTTAATCCTTTACTTTAGCGTATAAACTAGAGGATCCCAATGTTAGTTGCTGTTAGTTGCTGCATGAAATGCGCTGTATATCGAGCAATAAAGGTTCCTCTCCTTAAAGCTTAAAATAGGCCTCTAATATATTTTTCTACGCTTAAAGACAAAGCATGGTTACCAGTAACCTCATTACTTAGTAGAATATTTCTAGTCGATTATCCTGTCCATTGAAACGACTGGACGGACTTCTCTTTCTGTAAATAAGAGTAAACATTTCCTACTCTTTGCTTCTGTATGTGAATAAAGTAGTAGTTGAGAGCTTCTGATTCTTCCATTATATACATATTATTTCGTTTCAATTAACGTTTTTTTTTAAGCAATATTCTCCATTAAAATAATGAAGCACATTGATATAGAAATCTCTGGCATGTCGACTTTAGCTACTGTGATTAATTCTCTCTCTTTCCCCTTTTCTCTCTCTTTTTTTTATTTTTTCCAAATCCTATTTACCACCAAAACTTGGGTATCCATCAATTCCTCTCCACTCTCCTTATCCTTCTTCCTCCTCCTCCTCCTCATCCTCTTCTTCTTCTTCTTCTTCTTTCTTCTTCTTCTTCTTCTTTTCTTCTTCTTCTTCTTCTTCTTCCTTCTTTCCCGCCCCCACCTCCACCTCCTCCTCCTCTTCTTCTCACCGGCTGACTTTGCTTCTCCCCCCGGGGGCCCCCTGGCACGACGGAAAACAGGACCACCCGAAATGGAATCCCTACTTCTCCAATGCCCGGTCACTCTCTCCGACCCATGTAAGTGACAGCTTGGTAAGTCAGTGAGTCTTCTTTGCAGAGGGGAGCTTTTTTTTGTTGCATTTTTTTTCTCTCTCTCGTAGATGGTTGTTGTATTTTAGATTTAAGAAGAATTTCTTTATTTTTTGGCAGAATAGTTCACTGTAGAGTAACGTAGTGTCAGTTTCTGCGGTATCTTTTTTTTATTAATTTTTTTTATTATAAGTGTTTCGTCTTATATCTGTCCGTGTTTGCAGATTTAACCTGATGTATGTATATATATATATTATATATATATATATAATATATTATATTATATATATAGATATATATATATATATATATATATATGGGTTTATGTGTGAATGTGGTACGCTAAACAAAAACAATTGTTTGCTATACATAAATAGAAATCGGGTTTTTTTGCTTAGATTAATGGTATAGTGTCGTCAGTGCACCTCATGTGGTGCACTGTAGGTATAACTCAAGGTTCTTTGCAGCGTCCCTTCCTTTCATTCTTTTTTTTTACTGTACCTCCGTTCATATTCTCTTTCTTCCATCTTAATTTCTACCCTCTAGTTACACCTGTCAAACCTCTTCACTGTTAGTTTCCGTTTCAGCGCTGAATGACCTCGTAGGTCCCAGCGCTTGACCTTTGGCCTAAATTCTATATATTCTTCTGCATTCCAAACCCGAGGCTTTGTTATCCATGACAAAGCTGTGATTTGTCATTCTTCAAAGTAGTTCTCGTTTTGTACAGCAGATGACATCGGCACCAACATTTAGAACTGAATATATTAATGACGTTGACTGGTGACCTTTCCAAGGGTCAGTTTCTCGATCTCTGGTCTCGATGGGAGTGGTGTTAGGTGAGCGGATATTGAATAGATTGTGCAAATGCTCCTCGAAGTTTATATAAGTAGTATTGGTTTATTTAACGCTCTTTCGTATTATCCACTTACTGCTTTTCCCAGAATTCTGGGTACGATTTGAAATCGGGGTTTTTGGGACCAAATGGCCCGGCCTAAAAACTAAACCATTTTTTGTTGTTAGATACCTTTGTTAAACAGCAGATATCGAGTTTTTTTTTTTTTTTTTCTTTCTTTCTTTAAGGGCTGGATTAATTTCTTGAACGGCTGGGTACGATTTGAAATCGGGTTTTTGGGACCAAATGGCCCGGCCTAAAAGCTAAACCATTTTTTTTTATTTGCCTTTGTTAAACAGAAGATATCGAGGTTTTTCTTTTTTAAAAAAAGCCTAGTTTAATTTCTTGGACGGCTTCCCTTAAAAGATATAATAATTCCATCTTCTTCTTCTTCCCTTAATAAATAATAATTCCATCTTCTTCTTCTTCTTCTTCTTCTTCTTCTTCTTCTTCTTCTTCCTCTTCTTCTTCTTCTTCTGCTTCTTCTTCTTCACCTGTCTCGAGATTCGTGTCATGGGGTCAGTATTCCCAATCGTAGCTTCCGTGTCGTTCTCTGAGATTCCTATGGAAGATGACGTTCGGCGTCGCTAAAGGAACCGTATGTAACTAAAAAACACAATTGAAATGAGGTTTCCACGCGAAGTCCTTCCAAATTTCAACCCCACGTGTCCAGGAGGTCTGAGTGGGGTTGAGGGAGAGGGGGGAGGGATGGGGTTATAGGGTTGACGTATAGTAGATCTGAGGAACCGTATCTTATAGCAGCGAAAGTATTTGTTTTTCGTGAGTTACGTGACAGAACTGTCATAAAAAAGTAATGAGAATTTTTCTGGGGGGATGGGGGGTGGGGGGGAGGGGGTTAAAAGGCAAAACGATGCTAGATTACTTTTCCTGTTACCGAAGTTATTTTAGTACGAGTGTTTTAGGACATAAATCAAGTGTATATATATATATATATATATATATATATATATATATATATATATATATATATATATATATAGATTACTTTTCTTGTTACCGAAGTATTTAAGTACGAGTGTTTTAGGACATAAATTATATATATATATATATATATATATATATATATATATATATATATATATATATATATATGTATGTATGTATGTATATAGCAACGCAGTAAGGCCGTGATATTTCCAAATTCATTCATCATTTGAAGTAAGAGAAGGTGTTGGGAAATACAGAAGGAAGAGATCTCACTTGTTAAAGTAAAAGATAAAATAACAAATAGCTAGAAATGTATTCAAAATGCAAGGAGGATAGTATCAGGGTGCTAGTGCATTGCATGTTTGCTTAAACTTTCGAAATTCCAATTGCAGGACGAAGCAACAAAACTTTTAATGAATTTTAGATAAAATTTTTAAAAGTTTCTTAACTTTATCAGATTTAACACACCTTTTTAAGCATATATGTATGGAAACATGAGTAAATGTATTTATTGCCTGTGTGTGTTCTAGTATTTTGTTTAATTTTAACTTATCCTTTATCATACTGAATGACCTATTTGGTTCCAGTTCGTGACCTTTGGCCTAGACCTGGCATTTTATCTAATCCTTCGGGCCAGCCCTATATAGGAGAGCTGAAATGCATCTCAGTGGTCTGGTTGAACTATTTTTATAATGATTATAGGAACAAAACTTGAACGACAGCAACAGAGAGGAAGAGGTGACCTTTGAAGGGCGAAGCCAATGAATACTAAATGCCCTTCCCAGCCCTGAGATTCTTTCGTGCGCCTCCGTTAGGCCTACGCGTTTCCACAAACACCGACAAATACTGAGAATTGCAAGAGAATTGATCGACCCAGATGTGAGGCGGTGGTTGTGGCGTCCTTGAACTTGTAACATTAATAGTTTTGATTTACTGGTTTTGGGAAATTACATAATGAGGGTTTGGGAAGAGTGGGTTTTGGACTAGGAATTTTAATGGCTGTCATGATGGGTTAGATTCAGTTCTGCCTGCCAGTTTTTATTTTCGACTTTAACAAAACTATTCATGGTTTTCTTTTATATTTAATTTATTTCTGATTAAACATTGTGCGTAAGTGGTCAAAATTCAAGCATAGAACGGTAGCTCTCAGACGTGTAACTAATTAAAATTAAAACTAGTGGTCCTTATCAAATTACTGTGAGTGATGTTCACAAAGGGATATGGCTTTTTTTTTTTTATTTAAAACTTATTAACCTGTCAAAATTGACAATAGTCCCTTTTATATCGTTTAAACTGAATTCACTTGATCCCGTGTAAAAGCCAGCTCCTGTAGAGACGAAGAAATCGAAGGTTATGAGCAAATATCAGTTATTCAGACAAGAACGAATACTTCGATCGAACAATTCTCGTCCCACCCTTGTGATTTAATGCCCAAATTTACGGAGAAACTGTGAAAGTAGCCATCGAGACTGGTCCGTTAATTGACTCTAGGGTAGTTTCAAATTCTCTGAAGCTGTAGTTGCTAAAGTCTTCCAGATAAGTGTTAGCGTAGGTGGCTGTTGTCTAAGTACGTATATTTGTCGAACGCTTTCGGACGAGTGTTAGAGCGGATATATAGTTGTCAAATGCTTCCAGATAAGCCTAAGAATTGCGTATATTTAGCTAATGTTTTCGGGCGAGTATTAGGGCGAATATATATGTAGTTGCCAAATGCTTCCAGATAAGCCTAAGAATTCAGGTACTAACGTTCAATCAGTGAATGGTTGCTGTCTTAGCAAGATACCTTAATTAGATAAAGTGTTAGGCCGAGTGGAAGTTATTATTTGCTGTTATTATAGATATCCCAGAATGCATTTTGAAATAATGTTAAGGAAAATTACACATTCGTAACGTTGGTCTGAAACCGAACAGATATAATCGAAACACGATACGTTTAGTAGTATAATGCTGTTAATCCTTTTTTTCTGTAGACTCAAGGATCTTCCTAGAAATTATCTTTTGTCTTTAGACTCAAGGACCTTCCTAGAAAGTTTTAACATCCTTTTTTGTCCTCTAGGACTCAAGGAACTTCCTAGAAATAGTACCTTTTCCCTTTTCTGTAGACTCAAAGGGCCTTCCTAGAAAGGTATCTTTTGTCTTTAGATCTCAAGGACCTTCCTTCCTAGAAAGTATTCCTTTTGTCTCTAGAACTCAAGGACTTCTTGAAAGTTATTCTTTTCGTCTTTAGACTCAAGGATCTTCCTAGAAAGTATCTTTTGTCTTTAGACTCAAGGAACTTCCTAGAAAGTATCCTTTTGTCTCTAGACTCAAGGGCCTTCTTAGAAAGTATTCTTTCGTCTTTAGACTCAAGGATCTTCCTAGAAAATATCCTTTTGTCTCTAGACTCAAGGACCTTCCTAGAAAGTATCCTTTTGTCTCTAGACTCAAGGACCATCCTAGAAAGAATACTTTTGTCATCCTTTTTCTCTAGACTCAAGGATCTTCCTAGAAAGTATCCTTTTGTCTCTAGACTGAAGAAACTTCCTAAAGAGTGGAACTTTCGTCTTCTTCATCCACAGAGCGACACAATGACCGCCGAGTTGTCCCACTCCATGCAGCTGCGCCGTCAGGAGTTCCGGCAGAAGTTGGAGGCGAGGGCACGCCAACGGCGGGAGAACCACGGGATATCCTCGCTCTATCCTTCAGGGACGCAGGGATACCGGAGCTACGGGAGGCACAACGTGCATGTCCAGACGGAGAATTATTACGAACCGGTAGGTGCTTGAGTTCTCTGTTTTTTTTTTTTTTTTTTTTTTTTTTTTTTTTTTTTTTTTTTTTTTTTTTTGTTTTTTTTTTTTTTTTTTTTTTTTTTTTTTTTTTTTTTTTTTTTTTTCCTATTATTATTATTATTATTATTATTATTATTATTATTATTATTATTATTATTATTATTATTATTATGCTTTTCTGGTTATTATATTATTATTATTATTATTATTATTATTATTATTAATGATTTTTTCTGGTTTTCATTATTATTAATATGAGTTGCCTGGTTTTTTATTATTATCATTATTAACAGTTTTTAGGTTTTATTATTATTATGAGTTTACTTGGTTTTATTATTATTGTTATTGTATTTTTCTGGTTTATATTATTATTATTATTATTATTATTATTATTATTATTATTATTATTATTATTATTATTATTATAATTACTCACTCTCTCTCTCTCTCTCTCTCTCTCTCTCTCTCTCTCTCTCTCTCTCTCTCTCTCTCTCTCTCTCTCTCTCTCTCTCCACATAAATACAAACCAGTAAAAGAAATATATGAAATATTTAACGTACAAAAACGATCATACTTCAACCTTATCAAAAAATAAACACTCAATCTCAGTTTGTCAAACTTACTCATTTGGGGACGTTTTTCAACGTCTTATTTTTTTTTTTTTTTTTTTTTTTTTTTTTGTTTTTTTTTTTTTTTTTTTTTTTGAAGCGTCCTAATTTCGGGCCTTTTTCTGTTACCCTTCTAGCTGGAACGTCCCCCTGGGGCTGAAACAGGGGTTCAGACGGATACCTGGACGGAGGAAGGGGGCTTTGTGGTTCCTGTCATAGCCCCCACGGAGCCCGGAGTCGATGGGGCGACTCAGGTCTACGAAACAGAGGTCAGTCGAGTACTCTCTCTCTCTCTCTCTCTCTCTCTCTCTCTCTCTCTCTCTCTCTCTTTTATATACTATGTATATGTGTGTGTGATTATTTTTTTGTTGAAATACTCTAAAATATATTCGTTCATGTATGCATGCAAGTAAGTAATAACCGTTTTGAATCTCTCTCTCTCTCTCTCTCTCTCTCTCTTCTCTCTCTCTCATCTCTCTCTCTCTCTCTCTCTCTCACACACACACACACACACACACACACACACACACACACACTTATTTCCCCGTGTATTTTAACTTAAAATAATTTCTTCGAGGTCTTTCCTTACAATTCCAAAACAGTATTAGTACTGACACGGGGACTATCACATTGTGTGATGATAGATTTTCATTTCCGGTCTTTGCATGCACAAGACTTCATAATTGTATGCAACTGATTGTTATTTTTCAAAAATATTGCTGGCGTCGTTTTTTGCAATTTTTGTGCCGTTGTGTCTACTTTTTTTTGCAGATATATAAATTAAAAATTAAGCATTTTGCATCACAGCCTTTTTGTAATTTTGCTGTATCAGTTGTTTGTAAACACTTATATAATTTCTAAATCTCCTTAGTCCCATTTTTTTTTTCAAAATAAATTTATAAATATTTTTCTAGCACGTAAAACCTACAAATCCTTTTTTGAGAAATACCTGCTGATAAACAATGGTACGATCTCTCTCTCTCTCTCTCTCTCTCTCTCAACCCTGAAGTACGTAGCTTAATCCACCTGTTTTCTGAGTAATTTCTGAGATTATCAAATTCAGACCTTTATTTTCGTTCTTCTGTTGAGGTTCAAACCCCAAGAATTTAGTTAAATACCTAATTTTACACGAAGTTTTATTTAGAATATTTAGGAATAAAAGTTAATTTAAGAATGCATTCATTCGCAGATTCCACGAAGCGTGTTTAAATGCTTATGTGAGATGCCTTCAAAGTCAGATTTTGACGTTTTCAGTTGTTTTAAAACAAAATTTTAATTTATTTCCAAGCCGATTTTGATCGTACAAAACTCGTCCTGTAAGCTGATAACAATCCATAGATTTTTATATTTTCTGTATTCTTTTATCATTGGTCCGTAAATTTCGGAAATTACAAAATAGAAAATGATTATCGAACGTATTTTTATAATCTTGAAATAATCACGCGGTGGCTTACGGTAAGATCTTCAGAAACGTCTATTTACACTTCCTAACTCCTCTGTAATTCGATGCTTCAGATAACTTGCTTTGACTGCCTTAAAGTCTCCTGATCTTGGATAAAAAATGACTGTATAAAATGAATACTAAACTAATTAAAGGGGTGGAAATGACTAATATAACTAAAAAAACTAAACTTCTTGAACGGTTGCTAACACGAATTAATCCCATCTGATCTAAACTGAATGGCTACCCTCCTCCTCTTTTCCCCTCTGGTACAAGCAGCTTATTGATTTGGAAGACTCGGTGGGTATCTCTCTCTCTTTCCATTGTTTAGAATCTATTAGACAACTGCCTTTATCACTCGAGGCTTCCTCGCGCGAGCTCGTATTCGAACGTGGCACCTGTGAGGCGCACTGCTGATGGCAACACTGAAGTCGCGCATGCTCAGTGGTGCGACGTCATTCTGGCGCGAAAAAATGCGTCACGAAAGCATTGGCTACGTATTGCGAAGTTCGTCAGCGGTCTCGTGTGAGGAAGCCTCTGGCTGCAACAGATATATATATATATAGTATATATATATATATATATATATATATATATATATATATATATATATATATATATATATAAATAATATACATATATATATATATATATATATATATATCTATATATATATATACTATATATATATATATAAGAAAAACGGTCCCCTCACGATGCTTGGCAAGAATTCTGCATCTCCTGCAATTCGCTGAATAGGACCACGGCAGATGATGTAGCATGAATGCTGAATTTAGTATTATTTTCGTTTTGTTTTAAGAAACGGGGTAAAAAAAAATAGAATATATATATACCTTTCACTTGCTCAAGGTTTGTTTTATAGGGTTGAACAGCTAATTTGGTAGTATTAGGCGTTGTGGGGTATTTACAGTTTGGGGTAGGATATTGCTTTGCCTCTGGTTAGAAAAGTGGGCTTATCCCATGGTAGTCCCCATACCCCTCTCCCACCCCTCCCCCCAATCCCAGGGTGACCCCTTAAGTTTAGGCTCAGGTAGATATGCTTTTATTTTATTCACTTCACCAGGCTACTTCCCCTTTCAAGCCCCTGTTATATAGAAATGCTTTTTCGGCACTCTTCCAATCTCTCGCTACAGCCTGTAGTACTGACGTTTCCGGGTCAAAGGTAGGAGTGTATATATATTTAAACATTAACTCGCCCATACGTATATTTCTGAGGCTTTTGGGGTATCTTGCATGTTAAG
>NC_087203.1:46569723-46592223 GCF_015104395.2 Macrobrachium nipponense
CAAAGACTATCCTTAGGAATATATTTCATTCCCGACTTAAAAAATAAAGACTAGCTATAAAAATGTATTTCATTCCTGACTTAAAAATTAAGGGCTAGGTTTAAGAATGTATTTTGTTCCTGAGTCAAAAAATAAAGACTAGCTTTAGAAATATATTTTATTCCTGACTTAAAAGATAAAGGCCAACTTCAAAAGATATATTTAATTCCTGGCTTAAAAGATAGACTATCTTTAAAAGATATATTTTATTCCTTACTTAAAAAAGAGAGAGAGAGAGAATAGCTTTATGCTCATGTTGGTGCCTGGGCATTGGGTGTGTGGTGGGGTGGGGCAGGAAGGATGGGCAATAAAGTGCCATAATCGATAGTAAGCCTGAATAACAGGAAGAGGCGATAGAATAATGGAAGGAAGACAGGAGAAGAGAGATAGAGAGAGCGTAGAAAGTATGGCTTTTGAATAATATGCAAGAATTGAATAGCTGTACTGCTCAGCCCAGCGAGAATGAATTATTCATGAGTTTCTGACTTATTATTTATTAAAATCATTCAAAAGACGTATAAATTCTCTATCATCCAAGTGGTTGATATTTTTGCTTAGTCACTTATGGGACCCCGTTTTGGAATCCCAAATGAGTCGCGCAAACCCTTATGACACGTCCCTATAATTCCGTCGTGCCTCTGGGGACATAAGTGGGAGAATTGTACCTGGTTGTTAGTTGGGGTTGTGGAGAGTGTGTGGGGCTAGAGGCCCCATCCCAAAGCTTTTTTTTAATTTGTTTTTTAGCCAATCCATGTAATATATATATATATATATATATATATATATATATATATATATATATATATATATATATGAAGACAAAATCCACGGAGAATGAGAAACGGTAGAGTATACTGCAAGCCTTTCGACTTCTCGTCCTTTGCTTAGCAGACTAAGCAAGTAAAGGAGAGGAAAAGTCGTAAGGCCTTTGCAGAACTCCATCGTTTGTCTGTCCTTGGTGGATTTTGTCTTTATTTATATTTCATCACGTTCCATATCTTTGTGATTCATTTATATACACAAACATGTATATATTTACAGAGGGTAGTATATATATATATATATATATATATATATATATATATACTATATATATATATATTATATACCATATTCAATAATAAATCACCAACAGGAATATGAGTATGAAAACAAAAGCTATCCTTAACAATATGAAAAACATCAATATACTGTCTGATATTCCCCACGAACTCCCCCTGCCTCCCTTTACCATTACGAAACCATCCACTAAATCCTTTAATCAGCGTTTTCCTTTCAGCGCTCCCCTCATTTTGTATAAGTAGTAATAATTACTGGGCTTATATTCCAGGGAGCGGCGGGCGCGGGGTGGGTGGGACGGCGGGAGGGGGGAGGGGGGAGGGTTCGAGTTCTTAGCCCCTCTCAAGAAAGAATTGAATACCCCAGGTTTCATGCGTCAATATTCGCTCGCACGGATATGAAGAAAGTGGGCGTCTCTCTCTCTCTCTCTCTTCGTCACTGAAGATTGAAGATCCGTGTATGACACAAATCTTACCACTAACTTGAATTGCTGTTAAGTCTGTAATACACACACAGACACACACACACATACATATATATATATATATATATATATATATATATATATTATATATATATATATATATATATATATATATAGCCAAAATTTCGGTAAAGGTGAAAGTCCTTAAATTGTTACTTTATGAGTAAGACAAGAATATTATCCTGAGTAGAATCTTTTGAGGTACCTTGGCCAAGTGGAAAGAATGGGAGAATTGGCCTCTTCGCAATGCATTTTAATTTGGAATTCAGAAAGAGTCGACAGGTGGTCGAGCAGAGATGTTACAAATAGCTGTTCATTGCCAATACCCGAGAGAACTCTGTCGTTAAACCATTCATAAAAGTGCTGTGTAGGTAGACAATGTAACTATAAGATTTTATGAGAATGTGACTTTTAATTTTTATATATTTTTTATTTTTTGCATCTACCCCGTGAAGGAAAACGTGATATTGACAGATCTACTAGAAATTATAAGTATTATTCCTACAAATAAAAAGAAAACTTTCCAAGAAAAGAAAAGTATTAATCCTTCAAACTCCTTAACATCACAATCAGTTTGTGACTCCGCCTGTCAGATCCGCCATTGAAAGGTAAAACTACTTCCCAGAATTTTTTTTTTTTTCAAGCTGCCAGTACTACATTTAGCTCTATTTCCCTCCATAATCCCAAGTGATTTCGGGTCATAATGCTCTTAATGGCTCCAACCTCAGCTTGAAGACTGTAGCAATCCAAAGTCCTTCAAGAGATATACATGGTCGTTTATCCCATGATAACAGAGGCGACTTTGGTTCTTATTGCCAACTGAGTCTTCATATGCTTTGGCGAAGGCTTTTTCCGATAAGTGAAATTGGCCATCCTTTATGGGTTATTTCATTATTGTTTAGTATAATGAATTACCTAATTCTCTAATTCCCCTAAACTGAATAGATTGTGAATTAGATAAGTAAATGTATCTGTCGATCACCTTAATAAAAAATATATGTTATTTTTTTATAGATAGTAACCCTATTCTCTTGTTAGCATCTTGTGAAGTTGGTAAATAAGCATAAATACCCGATGAATAAAATATGAAGTTGACAAATATAAGTATCTGTCGGTCACCGCATTAAAAAATATCATATGGAATAAACCCATCTTGACATATTTGTCAAGCTTAATTAGTGCCATTAGTTTTTTATTAATAACCATTTCATACATATCACAAACAATTGAGCTTTCTTATCATGTGGGGGTCGTCATATCAGTAGATCTCTTGCAAGGACTACGAAGAACTGTTTGCCAGTTAGTTGATAGCGTTGCTATGGAAACGACGCTTGCAACAAGCACTATTTGCACATTTTGTTTGGGCAAGATTTCCCGAGCTAACGTTAAAAGAGAGTAGCAATTTAAATGCACGTTTAGCTTCAGTAATGGTAATTTGAGTGTCTTAGAGCTGGAATACTCAGGAATGATGGTCAAGTTCTTCTTCATTGAGAGATGTTACAGGCAATGTTTATGGGTTTGTTATTTTGGTTAATAGATTTTGGGTGTTATTAGTCAATAGTCAGATTTCGTTAATAGAATTTTGGTGGATGTTCAATAAGTAAAATAGAGTTTTTGGTTGAAAAGTAATTTAGATGTTTAAGTAGTTGCATAGTAAGAGATTTGGTTAACAGAATTTGGACGTTAACAGTCAATAGTCAGAGTTTTGGGTAATAGTAATTTTGTTTTTGCTACCTAAATAATGGTCTTGAATTTAATCATATAAATGAAAACCCCTTAGGACAAGTATTGTCCTGTATGTGGCCGGATATGTGTATATATTATATATTATAATATATATTATATGATATATATATGCTATATATATATATATATATATATATATTGTTGTGTGTGTGTGTGTGTGTGTGTGTGTATATATATATAGTATTAAATAAATATTTTATTTATATATATATATTATTATATATATGTGTGGTTGTGTGTTGGTGTGTGTATGTGTGTGTATTAGGCAGCAATATTGAAGCGAATTTGTATCTTGGGGACTGTAACACATTTTTATGTGTTACATGTTGGTGCCAGTATCTTGTAGCGATCTTTCTTAATCCATTGGCAGCAAGTTCGCTCTCTCCTTCATCAGTACACCTTACACGGTGCACTGTAGGCATTACTGAAGTTTCTTTGCATCGTCCCTTCCTTGGGCCCCTAGCTGCTTAACTCCTTTCATTCCTTTTACTGTACGTCCGTTCATATTCTTGTTCTTCCGTCTTACTCTCCACCCTCTCCTGACAGTTGTTTCTTAGTGCAACTGCTTTGAGGTTTTCATCCAATTACACCTTTCAAACGTTTTTCACTCTCCATTTCCTTATCAGCGCTGAATGACCTCGTTGGTCCCAGCGCTTGGCATTTGCCTAAATTTTATATTCCATCTTTTTTTTTTTTTTTTTTTTTTTTTTTTTAAATCTTCTCACGTAGCTGTTCAACTCCATTGACAGTGTCTTGGTAAAAGTCCTTCTTAATGAATATGATTATCCTACTTATATACAGGCAGTTTATGCCGTAGCTGAGTTTTCTGTTTCTCTTTTAGATAGAGGATAAATGTAGACATTTTGATACTCATTATTGTGGTAATGGTACTTATAATATGCTTTCAACTATTCATGTTTTTGTCTTAATGATTTTTTTTATGAATCGTTCGTACTTTTTTCCGAATCTTTTCTGTCAGCCAGTTTTGATATTCGTTCAAAGTTCATTCATTCCCTTATCAATAACAAAGTTTGGATTGTTAGTACAATAAAAATCAAAATAGCCCCAACATTAACAACCGTTAAGCAGTGATAATAAAATTGATAAACAACCGCGGAGTCTACAATGACTGTATTTGCAAATTGCATCCATCCGTCTTGTCCCCTGAGGAAGGGAAATGGTTTTATGTTGCAAAATCCTCGTAAAATTTTATTTACCTGAGCTGGAGGACGTCACGTGACTCCGTCCCATAATTCACTTCTGAAACTGCGTATCCCAAGTATTAACTATGATGGCGGTTACCGCACACGAATTATTTTTAGCCATTTATGTTCTCGGTCTTTCTTGGACATTTTTTTTTTATGACCTCGAAACGGCTCGAGTATGCGTAGGTTATTTTTTTCAGAACCTGTGTTGCCATGGAGTTTTTTGGTTGGTGTTTTTTTTATGCTTTATATCGAAATTCTATAAGATTGTAAAGAAATCCTTTTGGGGTGCTTTTATGTAATAGGTCCCTCCTTTTTGGTGATGGTAGCATGACTGCTTTGTAAACCTTGTTGAAAAAATGCCCGCAGGTCATTTAGTCGATGAAGCTCATATATATATTTATATATATCTATATATTATATATATATATATATATATTATATAGATTATATATATATTATATTATATATCTAGTACTTCTTCCTTAGGACAACAACATGGCAGATTTACATGATTCTTGATGATTTAGTCAGATTATGATTTAAATAAGAAATCTGGAACTGGTTTTCTGTTGATATTATTTTCACATTCTCTCTCTCTCTCTCTCTCTCTCTCTCTCTCTCTTCTCTCTCTCTCTCTCTCTCTCTCTCTCTCTCTCTCTCACACACACACACACACCACACACACACACACACACAACCAATGTTGATATCAGCAATTTCAGCAATTTCTGACGCGAAAAATTTAATCATGCATAAAGGTCTTGTATTGGAATACACCCCTCTCCTGCTCCCATCCCATCCCGTCTCCCCCCCCCCCCACCTCCCATCTCCTTAATTCGGTCACGCGGTTACACCCCCCCCCCCCCCCCCCCCCCCCCCCCCCCCCCCCCCCCCCCCCCCCCCTCCCCCCCCCCCCCCCCCCCCCCCCGTCACATATCCTTGTCGTAACCGCAACTAACTCAATACGAGGATTAATGTCGCCTTCGGGGGGTCTCAAATAACGCAGGAGAATTGATGATTATGACACCCTATTAAAAATAAGAATTCAGTCTCCCGTCAGGGGTTACGTGTTCCCAGGTCAGGTCAGCTCAGGCTGTATATTTTCCCCTCGTGAATCATTTTGGCGTTACCCTTTCAATTGTGGATTAAAAATCTGGTGCTCGTAGTAGGTTGTTATAAACTTTGCTTTGCCATCTTTTTTTTTTTTTTTAGATTTCTTCGTAAAATGTATTTCTTTCTCTTATATTTCCGTCCCTGGATTATGTAAGGCGTGAAATTATGCAGTTGTGTGTGTAGAGAGAGAGAGAGAGAGAGAGAGAGAGAGAGAGAGAGAGAGAGAGAGAGAGAGAGATGTGCAATTGTGTGTCTGTGGAAGGAGAGAGAGAGAGAGAGAAATTGTGCATTATTGTGTCTGTGTATGGGCAGATTTTACATTAGTGTAAGCGTAAGAGAGAGAGAGAGAGAGAGAGAGAGAGATGTGCAATTGTGTGTCATCGAAGGAGAGAGAGAGAGAGAGAGAGAGAAATTATCCATTAGTATGTGTGAGTGTATGGAGAGAGAGAGAGAGAGAGAGAGAGAGAGAGAGAGAGAGAGAGAAAGGTAGTGAGTGGTCCAACCGGTATCAACACAACACACAAACCTAACCACATCTTCCTCTCGACACTGACCAGCCCCTCTCTATCATAACATCACACCAAAGCACGATTATTCATCGCATCTCTCTCTTTGCCGTTGCAGCTCGACGCGGAGACGGACGACGACGCCCTCGTGGCTGTGCTAGTGGGCCAGACCATACGGGAGGCGGTGCTGGAGGTGGCCCACGAGGAACAGGCGGAACAGACCCGAATTAACAGCCTGGCAGCCGACTCCATCTCCTCCTTCCTCAAGGTAAGGATTTTCGATGGTGTTGGGGGAGTGGTATGGTGGCGGTTACAGGGTGTCACGGAATGAAAAGTAGGTTCTCCGTCGATTGGGAGTGGTATGACGGTTACAGGGTGTGGCGGAATGAAAAGTAGGTTCTTGGCGGCGTTCCTCAGGGTCCAAGCTGCAGCCCCTTTCATTTTTTTTTCTGCACCCGCGTTCATTCATACTCTCTCTCTCTCTTCCATCAGACTTTCTACCTTCTCTTAACAATTTTTTCATGGTTATCTGCTAGGTTTCCTTTTAGTGCTGAATGACCTCAGCAATTGACCTTTGTTCCATCTGAATTTCGACCCTCTTAACAATTGTTTCATGGTTATATTTCCTTCCTGTTACACCTTGAGAACTTCATTGTCAATATATCCCTTTCAGTGCTGAATGACCTCATAGGCCCCAGAGATTTTCCTCCTTTTACACCTTTAGAAAAACCTTCTGTATTCTCAATATACCTTTAAGTGCTGAATGACCTCATAGGTCCCAGAGGTTTTCATCCTTTTACACCTTTAAAAGGGCTTCTGTATTCTCAATATCCTTTTTAGTGCTGAATGACCTCATAAGCCCAAACGCTTGACCTTTACAGTCAAAGTCTCTCTCTCTCTCTCTCTCTCTCTCCCCTTCGGTTTATTGGATTAATATCGCCACCTTTTGCCCTTTCAGACGAATCCATTCTTCAACAAGTTCCTTTATTCTGAGGCCTAACCTTCTCCAGCTTGCAGGATGAAGGCGGCGACGTCCTTGCGTCTCCATATTCCAATAGGTTCCTGGTCTCTCTCTCTCTCTCTCTCTCTCTCTCTCTCTCTCTCTCGTCCGTTCCGCTCGATTTTTTTTTGGGGGGAAGTCGCTCCCAGATCACTCATTGATGTGAGTGTGTATTTTCAGCCAGATATGTAGGTCTGGGTTACAGAGGGAATACATGTTTGATGACGCCCTTTTAGGAATCAACTTTCTCTCGCTGTCGACATTTCCAAACGTTTCCCGCTTTTCGGTAATAGATGACGACTACAGTAGAATGTAAAGTGGCTGTTTGTGGGGTTAGTGTTGATACAAACGTTCTGTGAGCCTGGTTTTTGTTTGATTGTTTGTGTGGTGCTTTTACGTTGCATGGAACCAGTATGGTTATCCAGCAACGGAACCAACGGCTTTACGTGACTTCCGAACCACGTCGAGATTCGTGAACTTATATCACCAGAAATATACAATCTCTCACTCCTCAATGGAATGCGTGAGAATCGAACTCGCGGCCACCGAGGTGGCAGGCCAAGACCATACCGATCACGCCACTGAGGCGCTTTCTGTGAGCATTGTAGGCGGAAGTATCTTTTAAAAATCGAATGCTTTTAGTGTTGCATTTTAAACTTCAGCGTCATAGAAGAAGTGTTCACAGACAGATTAACACTCGGCTGGTCGATATCTTTACATTAGGTATATTTACCCTATGAAATTCAAAGCCGGAAGTATTGTAAAAATATTGATAGTAAAAGCAAATGGGCCTTATAAAGATTTCTTTTGCGAGATAGAGAGAGAGAGATGGGGGGGGGGGGGGATGGCTGCGTGTACATTATCTATCAATCTGAAGAGGAGCCTGCGACAGAATAACCAATATTCATCAGTGAAAATCGTCCATATTGGCTTCGATAGGTCTCTCTCTCGTTCTCTCTCCGCCCCCCCCCCCTCCCCCCATCCCCCTCCTCCCTCCCCTCTTCATGGATTTCCTGTAATCGAGAATCCAGGAATATTCCGGATTTATGCGCCGTTGTACGGATTTTTTGCGTTCGATGTCCGAAGGCTAGAGTGTTTTTTTTTTATATATATATATATATATATATAATGGTCAGCTGAGATATCAGTTATTGATCAGCAGAGTCAGTTTTGCAGAACACTGATTTCATATTGAGTTACGATGAATTTGGTGTTTTTTTTTCATATATATAGCTTTGAATTTTATGAAGCATTAAATTGTTTTGATAGTATAGAGGCCATTTTGACGTATTCTCGAATGCTACAAGTTATATGGTACTTATCAACTTGTAGTTTGAGTTGACAAGTCTGTTATTCCACAACTCAAGCGGAGATGCAATACATTAGTACCTTATTACTATTCTTCTTGCATTTGAATACTTTTTTATCTATTTATATATTTGTTATTTTATTTTTTTCATTTTTTGATAAGTGGGATCTCTTTTTTTTTCTGCATCTCACTCTACTTCCTCTTAATTCTAACTAATGAACATCATAATATTCTTTGGAAGCTTGAATTTCAAGTCATTGACCCCTGCAGTTGGCTTGTTCCATAAGAATAGGGTTCATCTTCCGAATAATAATTATAATAATTTGCCATCTTCAGTATACTTATCTGTCATCGTCACCTGATAGATATATCAGAAATACAACTTCCAAAGATTTAAGTACCCATAATAGAATATATAATAATAATAATATTAAACCCTAATAATAATAATTAATAATAACTAATAAACTAATAATAATAATATGTGGCGCCGTGGAGGAGTGGGTTAGGTCCTCAATGGACTTAAGTCAAGTTAAGCAACATTGGGGCTGGTCAGTCGTTGGATGGGTGACCGCTCTCCTCGGCGTTGATTCCTTGGGAAAGGATCTTTACCATAATTTCCTCAGTCTACTCAGCTGTAAATGAGTACCTATCCCTGATGGGGTAGGGTCCAGCAATGGTTAAATAGCAAAACTCAGCAATGATGGAAAGAAATGAAGGAATAAACGACAACGACGTAAATGGAACCTCTGGCAACAGAGGAGCTTCGTCCGGCATCCAGGTTATTCAACCCAATTGAAGGGGAAGACGGTCAGGTACTTGGAGGTCGTTCATCCAGCAACTGATCACCACAACGAAAGTAAATCAACAGCCTGAGATTGGAGTACAGAAGCAAAAAGGAAGAAATGTACCAAGAGAAGAAAATAAGGAAATATGGAGATGCTACATCAGAAGCAACCCGACGGAGAGAGATATAGAAGAAGATTGGTCAACATCTGGAATGAGAGGAATAACACCCCCCAAACAGAGCAGGAGGCTGGCAGACCAAGTAAGGAACATAAAGAAAAAGAACTGGCTCTCCCCAACAGAAAGAAGAACTGGAAAGGGAAATGTCACACGACAACGAATTACACGAAGAGGAACTGAGAGACGATGTCACAGAAAGACGACAGGGAGGATGAGGTATTAACAACGACACACGAAGAAACACCGACGAAGTAACAGAGAGGACGGAATGGGTAGAAAAGATTAGACAATGGATGGAGCCAGATCACAGAGAGAACAAAGATCCCCTCCATGAAAGCCTACAACACCAAGAAATTAAGGGAGAAAACAAGTGAGGTCAATGAAATAATGGGCTAATACACACCCACCAGTATCACAGAAATAAACAATCAACTTGGTATATGCAGGAGGCAAGATTAGTAGCAGAACTGATGGGGGGATTCAACGAACACCAACTCCACTAGCACCACCAACCCAACAGAAACCAAAACAGCAACCTCCTTGGAAAAGGCGCCTGGAAAAGCAAATCATGGGTGATGAGATCTGACTTGAGTAAACTGAAAGAGATGGCAGAAAAAAGGCTAAGAAGCAAGAAAACAAGGGAGGAACTCAACGAGAAAATACAAGTACAAGAGAGGGACTAAACACACAATAGAAGATGTAAAACAGAGGCTTAAAGGCCAAAGCACATAAGATCCAACGGTACATGAACCAGGAAATAAGGATACCAACCAGAACAAATTATTCGGAACCAACCAGAAAAAGACTATACAGCCAAATAAGAGGGGAAGACAACCACCCAGAAATTCCTGAAGCCGAACAAAGTAAGAGACTCTGGGAAAACATATGGAGTAATCCGGTATCACACAACAAACATGCAACATGGCTCCAAGAAGTCAAGGAAGAAGAAAACGGGAGAATAAAACAAAGATTCACAGAGATCACGACAGACACAGTCAGACACCAACTAAAGAAAATGCCAAACTGAAAGCCCCAGGTCCCCGATGAAGTCCATGGATACTGGCTCAAAAAACTTCAAGGCCCTACACCCACGAATAGCAGGAAACAACAATCCAGCATTGTATCTCAAATCACCATGCACACCAAATGGATGACCACAGGAAGAACATCTTTAGTACAAAAAGACATGAGTAAGGGAAATATAGCCAGTAACTACAAGCCTATCACCTGCCTACCAATAATGTGGAAGTTACTAACAGGTATCATCAGTGAAAGGCTATACAATTACCTAGAGGAGACAAACACCATCCCCCACCAACAGAAAGGCTGCAGAAGGAAGTGTAGGGGCACAAAAGACCAGCTGATAGACAAAATGGTAATGAAGAACAGTAGGAGAAGGAAAACCAACCTAAGCATGCCATGGATAGACTATAGAAAGCCTTCGACATGATACCACACACATGGCTAATAGAATGCCTGAAAATATATGGGGCAGAGGAAAACACCATCAGCTTCCTCAAAAATACAATGCGCAACTGGAATACAATACTTACAAGCTCTGGAATAAGACTAGCAGAGGTTAATATCAGGAGAGGGATCTTCCAGGGAGACTCACTGTCCCTACTACTCTTCGTAGTAGCCATGATTCCCATGACAAAAGTAGATGGATGCCGGGTACCAACTCAAGAAAAGAGGCAACAGAATCAACCATCTGATGTTCATGGACGACATCAAGCTGTATGGTAAGAGCATCAAGGAAATAGATACCCTAATCCAGACTGTAAGGATTGTATCTGGGATCATGGATGGAGTTTGGAATAGAAAATGCGCCTTAGTCAACATGCAAAAAGGCAAAGTAACGAGAACTGAAGGGATAAAGCTACCAGATGGGAGCAACATCAAACACATAGATGAGACAGGATACAAATACCTGGGAATAATGGAAGGAGGGGATATAAAACACCAAGAGATGAAGGACACGATCAGGAAAGAGATACTCAAGTCAAAACTCAACGCCGGAAATATGATAAAAGCCATAAACATATGGGCAGCGCCAGTAATCAGATACAGCGCAGGAATAGTGGAATGAACAAAGGCAGAACTCCGCAGCATAGATCAGAAAACCAGGAAACATATGACAATACACAAAGCACTACACCCAAGAGCAAATACGGACAGACTGTACATAACACGAAAGAAAGGAGGGAGAGGACTACTAAGTATAGAGGACTGCGTCAACACCGAGAACAGAGCACTGGGGCAATATCTGAAAACCAGTGAAGACGAGTGGCTAAAGAGTGCATGGGAAGAAGGACTAATAAAAGTAGACGAAGACCCAGAAATATACAGAGACAGGAGAATGACAGACAGAACAGAGGACTGGCACAACAAACCAATACACGGACAATACATGAGACAGACTAAAGAACTAGCCAGCGATGTCACATGGCAATGGCTACAGAGGGGAGAGTTAAAGAAGGAAACTGAAGGAATGATAACAGCGGCACAAGATCAGGCCCTAAGAACTAGATATGTTCAAAGAACGATAGATGGAAATAACATCTCTCCCATATGTAGGAAGTGCAATACGAAAAATGAAACCATAAACCACATAGCAAGTGAATGCCCGGCACTTGCACAGAACCAGTACAAAAAGAGGCATGATTCAGTGGCAAAAGCCCTCCATTGGAGCCTGTGCAAGAAACATCAGCTACCTTGCAGTAATAAGTGGTACGAGCACCAACCTGAGGGAGTGATAGAAAAAACGATCACGCAAAGATCCTCTGGACTATGGTATCAGGACGGATAGGGTGATACGTGCAAATAGACCAGACGTGGACGTTGATTGACAAAGTCAAGAAGAAAGTATCACTCATTGATGGTCGATAATACCATGGGACACCAGAGTTGAAGAGAAAGAGAGGGAAAAATGGATAAGTATCAAGATCTGAAAATAGAAATAAGAAGGATATGGGATATGCCAGTGGAAATCGTACCCATAATCATAGGAGCACTAGGCACGATCCCAAGATCCTTGAAAAGGAATCTAGAAAAACTAGAGGCTGAAGTAGCTCCGGGCCTCATGCAGAAGAGTGTGATCCTAGAAACGGCACACATAGTAAGAAAAGTGATGGACTCCTAAGGAGGCAGGATGCAACCCGGAACCCCACACTATAAATACCACCCAGTCAAATTGGAGGACTGTGATAGAGAAAAAAAAATAATATTAATAATAATAATAATAATAATTTGCCATCGTCAGTATACTTATCTGTCATCGTCACCTGATAGATATATCAGAAATACAACTTCCCAAAATATAATTAACCCGGGTTTGAATGTTCTTCGTTTGCCAGACCATTCTGAAATTGGTGTTTTTTCTTCCTTCTTGTCGAAGCTTTGTTATGTAGTTTTTTCTTTCTTAAAGCTCAATTTTATTATTGAGAGAAACTATTGACGTTCTTAGTTTTTTCCGAGACTCTATTCTTTTCTCATTAGACTTTCATTTCGTGTAAAAAGAAACTGGCAATTCATCTATCGTTTTTCTAGTTAAAGCTTCCGTCGAGACTTGTCTGTTTTTTATCGTTCTTTTTGTATTTCGCGTCTGCATGAATAGTTCATTCCTGTTTTCGGCTTTTTTTCATTGAACTGTCATCTAGATTAACTTTTTTGTATTGTATTTTACTTCGTGTCTGCATCAATAGTTCATTTTTTTCGTTATTTAATCGAACTATCGTCCAGATACAATTTGCATTTTATTAGATTTAATTCTGTGTTCCAGTATATATTTATTTCCTATTCTTGGAAACTGATTTGGAAATTCTATTTAAAATCCGACCTCGGCGCCAGTTGCAATAGACTTTTCGCTTACTCGGGGAGTAAGCCTACAAACTACTATGTTGTTGTTGTTGCTATTTTTGTTGTTGTTGCTGTTCTTGCTGTTGTTTCTCTTGTTTGGGGTTAGGAAAGCCCCATGGAAAAAGCCTAAAAAGGTTTGGAAAATGTGTTTCGCGTTGAGTTAAAGATACAGGAATTTTAGGATGGAATATTTATGTTTTATTTATTAGAATGAAAATGTAAAAAAGTAAATAACGTGGATGATAAACAATACAGAACAATTATTTATTTTAATTTTCATTGGTGAGACAACGCTCTATTTGAAAGTAGATTTTAGCGAGCGCCCCGAGAATGCTGTATGTCGGGATCACGCCTTGTTTTTTATCTAGACTGAGTCTTCATTTTCATTTGCTGTTTTTAAATCCATTTCTGTTTTTGTTTCTCTTGCCTCCACCTTTCCAGGGATTGCATTTGCTCGCTGCTTTTTTTATCGTTAAATGTAGCTGTCTTTGTTCGTAGGATTTCTCTGATCTTGGTTCTTGTTTACGCTCGTTTTTGTTCACGCCCTTTAGATGGATGGACTTCCTGTCTTTAAACTTTCTTGTAATTGTCTCCTCTGTCCTTTTTATCTTCCACATCTCCTCGTCCGTCTTTAGTTTTTCTTGTCCTTGTTCTGGTACGTGGCGTTATTATATTTCTGTTTTCTGTGCACTCGCTAAAGATCTGAGGGTTGAAAGAAAAATAGTTCGAACGGACAGACAAAGCCATCTCAATCGTTTCATTTTACAGAAAACTAGAAGAGATCATCAATTTCTTTTGTTCTCTGTTGTCTGTGCACTTGCTAAAGATCTGAGGACGGATGGACAGACAAAGTCATCGCAATCTCTTTACCAGAAAACTAAAAAAAATAATCATCAGTTTCTTTTGCTGAAAAAATGATTGAGGATTTAAATTGACCATTTTGGAAGATCATAATTCCCTCTAATTTTACGAAGCTGAAAGCTCCATATGCCTCTATCGACTCCAAATCCTGAGAGATAATAGAGATGATAGACTTCCGGACGCCGGGAACACGGAAGAATGAGCAAAATAAAGGAGCCAGTTGATGGTATTGTTGTCTGTTATATACATTGAGAGTATTGATATTGCCTGCGGTCAAAAGCAGCGATATAGATAAATATTCTGAAGATTTTCTGAACGCTGGGGATATTTAAGGTCAAGAAGCGAGGTCACTCGATTGTCAGGGAGTGCTTTTGTGTGTGTGTGTGTGTGTGTGTGTGTGTGTTATATATATATATATATATATATATATATATATATATATATATATATATATATATATATATATATATATATATATCATAGTTTCTAAAATATATACTTTATTTCATTCGTCCATGTTCCCTTCGCCCTGAAGTTAAGATTCCATTAATTCTCAATCATTTCTTCGTTAGTTTACTTAATTTTTTAGTCACGTTTTGTGATTCTCTCTCTCTCTCTCTCTCTCTCTCTCTCTCTCTCTCTCTCTCTCTCTCTCTCTCTCTCTCTTCTCTCTCTCTCTGATTCCTTCCCCTCCCCCCCGCGTCATTTAACATTTGCAAGGAATTTCGTGTTTGGGAGATGGTAGCGGTTTCCAATATGACACGGAGCCTATGACATTGATAAGCTGTCGATAATACGATACCATTGACCAACATCTTTATATTTTGGAGTCCTCTCTCTCTCTCTCTCTCTCTCTCTCTCTCTCTCTCTCTCTCTCTCTCTCGTCGTGGGAATATTGTACGTATTTTGGATAGATTTGAGTTAGGGTTAAAATATCTCTCTCTCTCTCTCTCTCTCTCTCTCTCTCTCTCTCTCTCTCTCTCTCTCTCCGATTCGTATTGGACTATTATACGAATATTTTGATAGCCTTGTAGCTAGAAATCATGTGTGTATAGATCTCTCTCTCTCTCTCTCTCTCTCTCTCTCTCTCTCTCTCTCTTCTCCTGATTCGTCCTGGATTATTATACGAATATATATAGCCTTGTAGCTACAAAATCCGCCCCCCCCCCCCTCCTCTCTCTCTCTCTTCCTGGACTGTTATACCTATGTTGATAACCTTTGCGATAGGATGATATATATACTATATATGTGTGTACGTATATTTATAAATATACATGTATGTATGTATGTATGTAACTACATATACGCATATGGTTTTGGCGCATGTAATTGGTGATGTATGTAATTTTGAAAGCGTATTCCTCCGCTTACAGTGAGCAACATTGAATGACTGTTGCAAGGAGGTTTAAGATACGCATATCGTAAAGAGGAAGAAGAAGAAATATATATATAAAAAAACAATAATAAGAGTAGGACAGTCGACCAGAAGCAAAAAAAATTAAATTCCATAACTGGATGTAAATAAAAAAAAAGATAAAAAAATCGTGTGATTTACGAATAGAAATGAAACGGAGACAGCTGATGTTTATGACATTAGCTGGGTCACGTACACTGGATGGTTTCAGCCTTTCCAGTTTTGTAAGCAAAAGAACAAAGGGGTTCCAGTTTGTCAAAAATGATTAAAGAAAAAAAGACGTGATGGCGTTATAGAAATCTTTAATATATTTCAGAATCTCTCTCTCTCTCTCTCTCTCTCTCTCTCTCTCTCTCTCTCTCTCTCTCTCTCTCTCTCTCCAGTATAATGAAGGTACTTTTTTCTGGGGAGAAATTACCAATAAAAAATAAATGGTTTAAAAACATACATATGAATTATTAATAAAAAATGAGATTCACACTGCTTTCATATTTTCATCATAGAGTCTCAAACAGAGTCGAATTTCAAGGCCAATATTGTCGTGGTATATTGTCGTGGTTACTCACCACGCCATTCGCAAACGATTTCGTCGTGTGGTGGTAGGCGTAGGCTGATTTGCAATATAAGGCGACCAATGCTTTCGTTTAGAGCGAAACCCCAGTTTGAAGTGTTGCGCACATCGACTCTCTATTGACTTGGTACGTCGATTGAAGGTTATGAGAGTAATTCGCAATACAACGCGACGAAAACAGAGTTAGTCTTCATATTATGCAGATTGCTAGCCATTAATCTTGCTCTTACGCCCTACCCCTTGCAAGACGCAGGGAGAATGGCGTAGTCTACTGATGGGTGTGGTCCAGGACGTACTATATTATGTTTAATAACGAAACCCTAGACACAAGCTCTTACCGATTGATTCACACTGCAACTGCTTTGAGGTTTTCACCCTGTTACGCCTTTTAAACTTTTTTTTTTCTTCTGTTACACCTTTCAAACCTATTTTTCACTGTCCATTTCCGTTTCAGCGCTGAATGACCTCGTATGTCAAAGCGCTTGGCCTTTGTCCTGAATTTCTATATTCTCCTGTGTTCTGGTTAAAACTCTCATTTGGAACTGAATCGATCTTCTTGGCCACACGTCCTACCGCTTAGGGACAAGACTAACAGGATAAAAACAATTGACCACCTGCTGGCAACATTGGAGTTACGAAACCTTTACCAGTGTTTGAGGCGGAATTTGGGACATTATTATAACGGAGCGTTTTATTCAAGTATTTAGTTTCTTGCCCAATCGACCTCAGACCTCTTCTTCCGGTATTTAAGGCAATCATCCCTATTGCCTAACATACTGAGAGTACAGCCAATAGATATTACATGTTATGAACTACGGACTAGATCATCTACCATGGTTGGGGTGGTGGTGGTCGCTGTTTATGGCTCTGCTTAGAACGGCATATTTACGTTAACTTTGTTTCTTAGCCTTTTAATTTTCAATTGAATTATTTTAACTTACTCGGGGAGTAAGCCTACAAACTACTTTGTTGCTGCTGTTGTCCTTGGTGGGGGTAGGAAAGGTCTATGGAAGAACCGAAAATTGTCTGAAAAAGGTGTTTCGCTTTGAGTTGAAGATACAGGAATATACGGATTGGATATTTATGATTTATTTATTAGAATTAAAATGTAAAAGACAAATTTTCGCTGGTGAAACAACGCTCTATTTGACCGTAGATTTTAGCACGCACTTCGAGTAAGCTGGAGGTCGGATCACGCCCTTTTTTTTATTGGTGTTTTTGCTCCCTTTCAGTATAGAAAGATATCGTTTAGAATAGGGACACATGACCAAAATTGTCTTTTTTTTTTGGAATTGTATGATGTATAAGAGTATAAAGATATGGAATATGAGCTGAAATCTGCTGAATTTGAGATGTAGAACGCTCGGTTCAAGAAAGGTAGAGAGAGAGAGAGAGAGAGAGAGAGAGAGAGAGAGAGAGAGAGAGAGAGAGAGAGAGAGAATGTGCAATAACTTACGTCACACCAGATTGATTCAAGCACATTGCACGAAACGAAAGCGCCACTTCAACATGCAAGCACTTCGAATCAAAGTGGTAGGTTTCGCTACTTACTCGACGCGGGAGATTTTTTTTTTTTTTTTTTTTTTTTTTTTATTTGGGGAATACCCTTTGCGGAAGTGGCAAGTGGGTCACCTCTTCTTTTTATACTGACCTCATTAAAAAAAAGAGGTTAGGTTATGTTTGATAGTTTGACGATGTTAGTAAGAGCGGTTAATGTTATTCGTAACGATAAATTGATACATTATTAATCGATTATTGTGACAGAACGGTATTGATGACAATCGTATTTGATTATCTGTTGTAAGAGTAAAGCTAATTATTACGACTCGTAAGTTGATAAGTTCTTGATCACAAATTCCTTAAGCAACTTGAAGTAGGTCATGTTTCTGTGTTCGCGAATATATCTCAAGAATCAATTGATAGAACATATTGAAATTTTGCAGGTGCATTCATGAAGTAACTTTCTCAAGTTGGTTTTTTTTAAATATATTGTTTTAGATCAAAGTTCAAGGTTACAAATTTTCCGTGATTTTTAAGCTTGCCACGAGTGACCTTGGAGGTCAGAGTTCAAGGTTGCAGATTTTTGGTGGCTCTAAGCATACTATGAATGACCTTGAAGATCAAAGTTCAAGATTAGAGATTCTCAGTGGTTTTCAAGTTTACCAAAATATACCTTTTAACCCTTTCACCCAGGAATTTATTTGGACTCATTCTCAGCTAAGTATACATTTGAAAAATCTTCCATTTTATTAAACTTTAAGCCAGATATTTTGAAATTAAACTTACTTTATTAAATAATTTATATGTTTATCATTTTTGTCTCTTTGGATCAGTGAGATCTCTTCTTTCTGTATTTCCCTTTACCTCCTCTGACTTCTTCCTCATGAACTGGCACCATAATATTCTTTGGTAGCTTGAATTTCAAGTCAGTGGCCCCTGTGGTGGCTTCTTCCATATGAATAGTCTTTTGAGGGTTGAATTTCAAGTCAATGGCCCCTTTGGTGGGTTTGTTCCATATGAATAGGTGTCATCTTCTGAATAATAATAATAATAATAATAATAATAATAATAATAATAATAATAATAATAATAATTAATATAATTATAATAATAATAATAATAATAACAATAATAATAATAATAATAATAATATGATAATAATTGTAATAATAATGAGATCAGAATCATCTGCATCATAATCAGATTCTGAATCAGAAACAAACAATCTAGAGAGAGAGAGAGAGAGAGAGAGAGAGAGAGAGAGAGAGAGAGAGAGAGAGGACTCTTATAGTTATGTTTAATGATGTAAAAACCATGAAGACGAGTCTCCACGGTCGTTTGACATTTTTATGGTTTTGGTGATGCGCAAATTGGAAAAAAGTTTTAGAATTTTCCCCAGGAAAATTTGTGAAATTCTGAAAAACGAGGAAAGAAAAATGTGAGGGGGAGGTGGATATAAGCTAGTGAGTGATTTCTGTCGGTACGGGATTCGAAATGAACCTCCAACTTCTTTTCCGTTGCCTCGGACTAAGCAGCAGTCTTTGGTTGGCTTTCATGCAGTGGAACCTCGGCAGAATCCTTCGAAATGGACCCAGGTCTGGAAATTTTCTTTGGAATCAAGAATTTGCTTCTCGCCTCTGTTTCTAGATTGGCATACACTGTGGACCCAGGTCTGGAAACCGCCTCTGGAATCAAGAATTTGCTTCTCGCTGCTGTTTCTAGATTGGCATACACTGTGGACCCAGGTCTGGAAACCGCCTCTGGAATCAAGAATTTGCTTCTCGCTGCTGTTTCTGGATTGGCAAGCACTGTGGACCCAGGTCTGGAAACCGCCTCTGGAATCAAGAATTTGCTTCTCGCTGCTGTTTCTGGATTGGCAAGCACTGTGGACCCAGGTCTGGAAACCGCCTCTGGAATCAAGAATTTGCTTCTCGCTGCTGTTTCTGGATTGGCATACACTGTGGACCCAGGTCTGGAAACCGCCTCTGGAATCAAGAATTTGCTTCTCGCTGCTGTTTCTGGATTGGCAAGCACTGTGGACCCAGGTCCGGAAACAGCCTCTGGAATCAAGAATTTGCTTCTCGCTGCTGTTTCTGGATTGGCAAGCACTGTGGACCCAGGTCTGGAAACCGCCTCTGGAATCAAGAATTTGCTTCTCGCTGCTGTTTCTGGATTGGCATTCACTGTGGACCCAGGTCTGGAAAGCGCCTCTGGAATCAAGAATGGGAATCAATTTGCTTGTATGCTGTTTTTAGATTGGCAAGCACTGTGGATCCAGATCTGGAAACCGCCTTTGGAATTGAGAATTTGCTTCTGGGGGCTGTTTTTGGATTGGCAAGCACTGTCACAGGCAACATGCCTGAAAACTTTTAGCAGAAAGTCGATGATGATGACTACTATAGATAAATTGAAGCACTGCAGGGAGAAGTTCTCGAGAGAGAAGAGAAGAACAATGTGACGCTGCTGAACGCCAACTTAACCAGAAGAGTTCAAGGTCTGGAAAATAGCGAGGAAAAAGAAGAGGAGGTGCAGGGAAAGGAACTTGGAATAGAAAATCAGCAAATAGAAGCAAATTCATCCCCATTCTTGATTCCAGAAGATGCAAGCATACAACAAGACGGCTTAATAAGCGAAAAGATGCAACAGAAAGACTCAGAGGACGAGATCCTTTTGCTCGAGAAGGAAAGGTAGCTGACGTAGGAGATGACGGCTCAGGAAAACACACGAAGGATTCTGGAAGATGAGATGGCTAGGATGAAAACTGTCAGTAAGCGACGGGCTAAAAACTCTGCCTCTTTTCAAGAACTAGGGGATGCCCTGAACAGCTACGTAACGAGCAGCATTGCTCAAGTTGGCAAACCTCAGTCGTCAACTTCAACATGATGAAGAAGTGAGAGAAGAATGCAGACGACCAAACGGATCCGTGGACTGGAAAGCGAACTCGACCACTGTAAGACTGTGAAGGAAGACCTCCAATTCGACGTTCGAGAACCTCTGGATCCTTAGAGATAATGTAGGTCAGGAAGGGTCACTGATGTTTGCTGGAAGAACGGAGATGTCATTGACACCAAAGGAATCCATTCACTGCTCAAGTCGAGTCTCATATGCAAATGTTCAATTGGATTAGTTGGCATTTTTCATTGTGTTGTCAAGGATATGAGAGAATGTTAAATCAACTCTCTTTGGTCACGGAATATGAGAAAGCCATGTTCACTTGATTCAAGGAATCAAATAATGAGCTGGTATATGACCTTACACAAAAGTCAGATATGTATATATATGATATATATATATATATATATATATATATATATATATATATATATATATATATATACATATTTTAATACCATTAAAACATTTGTATGTGTACCACACAACACAAGACTTGGACAAAAAAAATGTGATAATGAATATAGGTACTGACCAGTTTCTACTTTTTTTCAAAGTCATTGAAGAATGGCTGATGGAACACAAGTAGAAATCATGATATTATATACTTGGGAAACACTACGGACGAACATAGAAACCAATGAAGACTGAGAATTCGCACCTGACAGGTGTCCAGTAGACGGGGCAATCAAATTTATGTTATAGAGTCAGCTACTTGTATATATATGCATATGTGTGTGTGTTAATTTATTGATATTTTTTTTTTCTTTTGATAAATGGGATCTCTTCTTTCTGTATTTCCCTTTACCTCGCCTTAATTATTCCTTATGAGCACCATATAAATAAGTTTCATCTTCTGAATAATAATAATAATAATAATAATAATAATGTATGTATATATATATATGTATATATTATAATCATATATATAATCTATATATATATATCTATATATGTGTGTGTGTGTGTGTGTGTGTGTGTGTGTAGACTTAGTGCACTTTGGCACTCAGGTGTATAACATGTAAATTCCTCAATGATATGAAAACTCTAAAAAAAGAAAAAAATACCAGCTCTCAACTGCTGAGCTGTGTCAAATTCCCAGTCATTTCAAATTGTTGTGGAATTTCCTGCTCTCTCTCTCTCTCTCTCTCTCTCTTCTCTCTCTCTCTCTCTCTCTCTCCTCTCCTCTTTGGAGAATGCTTAAAGTTGAAGAAGTATGTACATGTGAGTGTGTGTAACATACCTAAACTTAAAAGTATTTTTTATCTGTACGTAAACACTGGCGCGGATTTTCATTTTCCCTAATACCGTCTTTTCTGATAAACTTAAATAACAGTTATCTCTCTTTTGCATCATATCCATCTTCCCAAACAGGAAAGTAAAAAAAAAAAACCATTAGTATTGTTTACAGTAACTTGGACTTTCTCCAAAACAGCAATATCTCTCTTAACTCTTTAACTATATTATCTATTTCTGCTTTTTTTTTCTTAGATGATTCAAGACGGAAACCTGGGATATTATCAGATCGGTGTAATGGTAAGAACAATAAAATGCCAAAAAAGAATTTGATGTGTGCTGTTAGCCTTATTATTATTTTTTTATGCTCGGCCTTTTTAAAAATTTTCATCATTGGTTTGGCAATTTAGTGTTAAGTAGATCCGGTTGTGTAGTCACGGTCCATCATTTTCTACCGTTTACAGTTGTAACTCTTTCATGAGTAATGATTCTCACAGGATTGGTGTCCACCTCTTTGAGAACGGGGTATGTTATAGTAGTTTTGAAGTCAGTCGTATGAAAAGCGGTATTTTCATTGTAAATACTCGTTGATTCTTAAAATTGATATTGATACCAATGACTGAGCCTTTTTTCTTCTTATTAATTAATAGCAATAACTATCCCTGTCTTGCGAATTGGCAGCGTGATTTTCATTGGCACACCTGCCATGGATGCTAGCTTTACAGACTGCTAGAAAAT
>NC_087203.1:46594723-46616279 GCF_015104395.2 Macrobrachium nipponense
TTATTATTATTATTATTATTATTAGTATTATTATTATTATTATTATTATTATTATTATTAAGATAGAACCCTCTTCATAAGGAACAAACCCACCACAGGGGCCACTGACTCGAAATTCAAGCTTCCAAAGAACATGAAGCTGTTCATTGGAAAGAAGTAACAGAATGTAATGGGAAATACAGAATGAAGAGATCACTTATTAGAAATAAAAATAAAAAAAATAAAAAAAAGACTTGACTAAATCATTATTTTTCCAGGTGTAACTGTGACATTCAGAATATTTCCAGGTGAACATTTTATTTTGTCATATTTCATTTCTGTCTTTTTTACTTTCAGCCTGAGGCCAACTCGGCTGAAGAGGAACCTGCGAAAGGTAAATGTCTTTGTGATTTGTTGAAAAAATTGATATCCCTCAGTAATGTGAAACATATGTTGATGCTGACATATGTTACTTTGATGTCCTCTGATCGAATGCTATCCGTCACTTTGACAAGTGTCAAAGTGACCTCAAGAATGACGGTGGTGACCTTACATTTGACTGAAATTTTGTCATTTCCTAGATGTTAAAAATGTCATATGATGATATTTATCATGTTGATAAAATGTCAAATGATAATATGTATCATGTTGACACTGAGATGTATTGAAGTTTGTATTGTGATATTTTGACAAAGTTATTTGTGTTCGAATGTCATCTGCTCACACTAAGGACTCGTCCGCTTTCGAGTAAAACACGTCTTGAACACATGTTGGTGACTTGCCACATACATGTAACAAGAAGTTGAAGACAAGTCAGCAACTTGTTGCAGGCATATAACAAGAGGTTGCAAACAAGTCATCAACTTGTTGCATACATATAACAAGAGGTTGAAAACAAGTCTGCAATATGTAGCATACATATAAATAGAGGTTAAAAGAAGTCATCAACTTGTTGCATACATATATCAAGAGGTTGCAGACAAGTCAGCAACTTATTGCATATATATAACAAGAGGTTGAAAACAAGTCAGCAACTTGTTGCAGGCACATAACAAGAGGTTGCAAACAAGTCATCAACTTGTTGCATACATATATCAAGAGGTTGAAAACTAGTCATCAACTTGTTTCATACATATATTAAGAGATTGAAAACAAGTCAGCAACTTGTAGTATTCATATAACAAGAGGTTGAAAACAAATCAGCAACCATAAATGGAAAACAAATCATTGGTCAGTGCTGGATACGCGTTGAAAGCACTCGTTGGGAACGCCAGTATGTTGTCAAGTTGTATTCAACCTGTTCGTGAAGTGCATGTGATAAGTTGACAACTTGTGTTTATGACATGTATTACTCGCCACCGCTGAGTCCTTCATAGACTTAAGTAAGGATTTGTTCCTAGGCGAAAGGTGGTCTTGAATTAAACAAATTCACTGAAATTGTACAGCAGAAGGTATTGTAGGCAGAGGTACACTGTAGGCAAAATTCTCAACTCCCGCCCAGCTCGGCAGTAGTCGTTTCCGTATTTTATTAGATTTCCGAGACGTTTTCCCTTCACAGCTAAATTCTCTATATCCTAGCCGTTTACTTTTCATTAAGTGTCCAGAAACAAAGTCTCAGATCCATTAAGCGAATTCTATCTGCAGGCGGCGAAGAGGAAGAGGAAGAGGACGAAGGAGAATCCGCCGCCCCTGAGGAACGCGAGGAACCCGAAGGGAAGGAGCAGACTCCTGACGAAGAGGAGGCCCCCAGGATGGAGGAAGTCACCTCTCCCGATCCCAAAGATGAGGTGAATGACATCACGGGAGGGGAGGTAAGGATGAGGAGGCCCCGGTGGAGCCCCTGGGTTTATTTGGTGATGTTATGGCTCTTGCATTGTCCTCCCGTTTTCTTTAACTCTCCCATTATCTGTCACCTTCCCATTTTCTATGATCTTCCCGTTTTCTTTTACAATCCCATTTTCTGTTACGTTACCATCCCCATTATATATTACACTCCCATTCTTCATTACACTCATTTCCTATTACCCTCCCATTTTCTTTTACCCTCTCATTTTCTTTAACTCCCCCATTTTCTGTCACCTTCCCATTTTCTAATATCTTTCCATTTTCTGTTACCCTCCCATTTTCTATTACCATCCCTATTATATATTACACTCCCATTTTCCACTACACTCATTTTCTGGTACCCTCCCTTTTTCTTTAACTCGCCCATTTTCTGTAACCTTCCCATTTTCTGTCACCTTCCCATTCCGGTTCCCATTTTCTATTACCCTCCCGTTTTCTCCATGTCATTCGTCTTCTTATTCCTACCACCGCAATTTATTATCTCTTTTAGGTAAATGTAAATGCTTTATACTTATCAACAATAACTTATCTCTTCTGGGTGAAATATTCCACAATTGTATGTTTGTGCACATGTCTGTGGATTTTCTTCTCCCAACCTGAGATCACGAGAAATTCATAATCAAAAAAAGAAAGAAAACTATATGCCGCCTTTGTCTGGCCATCCGCACTTTTTCTGTCCGCCCTCAGATTTTAAAAACCACTGAGGCTAGAGGGCTGCAAATTGGTATGCTAACCATCCACCTTCCCATCATCAGACATGGCAAATTGCAGCCCTCTAGCCTCAGTAGTTTTTGTTCTATTTAAGGTTAAAGTAGGCCAAGCCACCACCGCGCCTTGGATAAAGTTTCATGGGCCGTGGTTCATACAACATTATACCGAGACGACCGAAATATAGATATATTTTGGTGGCCTTGATATACTTCTCGGTATTTTCTGAATCTTGAATTCCTTCTTGCTCACGGGTCAGGCGTTGACCAAACATAGCCTGCACGCAAGTATGTGTAACCTCTTCTTTTTTTTTTCTTCGGTGTGTTCCTCTCGTGAAATTAAAATGAATGTAGTTATCCATCGTAAAAATGAGTCATTTGACATCAAGAAATCCCCAGGAACGTCATTTTTATGTAGATTCTTCGTGTTCCAAGTGAGAACATCTCTCGTAACATTCTTGGGAGTACAAAAACAGGAAATGTGAAAGATCCCAGTGCTTTGCTGTGCGTAAGGTATTATTATTATTATTATTATTATTCAGAAGATGATCCCAATTCACGTGGAACAAGCCCGACTCCAAAGGGTTCATTGACTCGAAATTCAAGCTTCCAAAGAGTATGGTGCTCATTTGAAAGAAGGAACAGAAGGTAATAAGAAATACAGAGAAGAGATCAGTTATTAAAAAAGAAAGGATATATAAACAAATTAATAAGGAAATACATGAAAGTGTAGATAAATTACTTAAATACAAATTTAATTGTTTTGGGGTAGTATTGCATTGCAACTTGCTTGAACTTCTGAAGAAATTCCAATTTGCACGACGTCCTCTGGTTAGCTGTTCCATAGTCCAACGGTGTGAAGAGGAATAAAGGACCTCTGGAACTTTGGAGGAGTTGGACAGCGAAGCAAAACATTTACTGCATATTGGTGCTTCTGCTGTTCGGCGAATCTGGTCGCTCTCGGCAGAAAAAAAAGGAAATAATTAATCAATTGAAAATAATAAGATCTCTGTTCAAATGCAACTTATGAAAAACTTACATACAAGAGACCATCCGTCAATGGTCCGAGTCATAGTTGCTGATGTTAGGACACAGGAGTATACCACTACGAGCCTCTGAAAAACAGCAATAATAAAATATCATTAGTTTTCTCCTAGGGGCTAACATTGACTCTAAATTGGGGTGAGAAGGTAGAAAACGGGGTCGTCAACACCCAGGGCATGACTCTGCATGTCATGTCACACACACACAAACACACACACGCACACACACACACACAACAGGGGGTCACTCCGGATTTTATGTCATTTCAGATATCAGATCAAAGGATCAATACCCAGCCCTGCGAAATGAGGGACCAACAAGAATGCTGTGAATTTCACCCGAGGAATTCTTTTTTTGAATCCTGGTGTTTCTGTCGCCCTTCCCTTTGTCAGTCTGTATTTTAAGTTTAATTTCTCTTCAGATTTCAGTATTAATGCCTGAATGAAGTAGCCTGTTAAATATTTTGTGTTTTAAGAAGAATATTTTTGTAACTTCATCAAATCCTCCCTTTGTATGTCTTATCTGTAAATTATAAGGTTCATTTCTCTATACAGATTTCATCATTAATGCCTAAATAAAGTATCCCGTTATTTTTGTGTCTTTAAGAAGAATATATTTTTTTTCATGAAATCTTTATTATGCTCTATCGAGCAAAGGCCAAATGAACACGCACCCCAGCTCCCTTATCTGACCCAAACCTTTACGAAATATGAAAATTGGCAAATGGAAGGTGATTGGTTCCCTGCCCAGGGCCAACCAATAGACCCGCTCCTTGAAAAATGGGAAAGTATAGGACTCAAAGAAAGCAAAAACAAGGAAAGAATTCCAGAGCTCGATAGTGATAAGAAATTGTCATCGATGGTTTTGTAATTTCCAGAAATTGAGAATTTAGAAAAGTGGTAAAAGAGGTAACACTTTCCATAGATTATGGAATTGTACCCTTCATATGCATCTGTTGAGAAGGAAAAAAAAAAAACCCGTGATCCGACCTACAGCTTACTCTGGATGCGTGCAAGATTTTCCCCTCACGCATAATTTGGCAACATTATATTCGTAACTTGACGTAAATTAAGACGTGCCAAAATCTACGGTCAAATAGAGCCTTGTTTCACCAACGGAAATTAAAATAAAAGATACTATATTTTTTTAGAAATAGATTTTCTGTACTGTTTAACATGTACATTATTTATTTTTTTCACATTTTCATTTTAATAAACAAAGAATAAATTTCATATCCTAAAATTCCTGTATCTTTAACTCAACGTGAAACACCTTAAGCTTTTCCATAGACCATTCCTACCCCCCAACAAGAACAACAACAAAAGTAGTCTGTAGGCTTACTCCTTCAGTAAGCGCAAATACACTTGAGCGCTAGACCAGCATTCCTGCCATGGCGCCAATGACCTTGTAGTTGTGACGCCAGATAAATTTTAATCACTCAGTCAATTCTGTCATGGCCTGATGAGAACAGTATGAAGTCTAGCACCAGAACACCCAATTTGCTACGAATAAATTAATCAATTCTACCATTTCATCTTCCTTCTGACTTTCCACCCTCTCTAACATCTGTTTCATAGTGCAACTGCTTTGAGGTTTTCCTCACTGTCAATTTCGCCTTTCAGTGCTGTATGACCTCATTGGTCCCAGCAAATCGGCCTTTGGCTTAAATTCTGTATTCTATCTTGCTCTAAAATATTGAGAAATGACAAACCAAAGAGAGTAATGATAATGGTTTAAAGAAACAGACAGTAATCATTGTTGATAAATATTGTCAGACATTTTTTTTTTTTTTTTTTGGCCTTATATAAACACATGCACAAGCCTCAAATATTCATTTGTATCTATGTATAGTATAGAAGTTTTTATCACCATTTCATAGATATAGATTAATATTAATATCTGTGAAAAAGTATTAGTAAATTTATGTATGTATGTATGTATGTACATGGACACATACAATGAGTGTTTCTACCATTTTGTCTTATTGCTAACATGGACCTCCCTAATTTTGCAAAACTGAATTGAAACCATTTTGCTTAACCTCACTCATACCATAATGTAGCCCGTAACTATATTCTTGCATATTTTGATATCCACCATAACTAATGATTGTTCTTTTTCCATTGCAGGAAGCGCAGCCCGTCGAAGTTGAAGCTTAATAAACTTCTGACTGACATCTCCCGAAAGAACGGGATCTCTGCTGTCGATATTATTTTCTAGCTGTCATACTTTCATTTTTAAATGATCGATTCTCCAACTCTCCATTTTAAGATGTATCGCGTAAATGTCCCCACAATACAATGTCGAGGAATCTTATAAACATTTCTCCCCGTTAAATATTGTCATCGTTTTGTTGATCAGTGTAGTTCCTCGTTTGACGAGTGGTTTACGTGTTCGCCTACCAATTCAGTAGTCCGAGCTCGATTCCCCGCTCTGCCAGCGTGGAATTAGAGGAATTTGTTACTGGTGATTAGTAATTGATTTCTTGAAATAATGTGGTTTGGATCCCACAATAAGCTGTAGGTGCTGGGTAACCAATTGGTTCCTAGCCACGTAAAAATATCTAATCCTTTGGGCCAGCCCTAGAACAGCAGTTAAATCAGCTCAGTGGTCTGGTTCAACTAAGATATACTTTTTTTTCTCCCTTAAAAGTTGTCCATCATTTTCGCTGATCAGCGTTTATCATTTCATTTGTTATCCACGTCTTTTGGAGAAGAGAGAAGCAGTCAGACGACCAAGCGATATGTATAGAGTCAGTTACAAAATAGCCACAGTTAGTCAGTCCAGTCAGTCAGTCAGTCAGTCGAGAAGGCGTTTAGCTCGAATTTTGTATTTCATATCCTGTCATGGTTACGATAGGGTTAGCCAATGTCAAGGTACACAACGACCAAAGGGAAGATTTTTTTACCAATATTTGGTACTTGTCAACTGTGCAAAGCTGTCTAAAATAGTCGCGGGGCTAAGAAACCCCCTTGACGTATGACGCAGTTTCCCCCTTTTTTTAAAAATTAAGTTCTGAAAGGACCTTAGCTGAAGCATTTCGTACGGAGGGGAAAGAACTTATTGACATGATGTATATTGTGGTAGTTTTCACTTAGGTTAATTTTAGTATTATGTATATAAAGGGTTTGTAATTAGTGAAATATATACAAACATATATTTTGATATGGTGCATTTCGACTTATCATGATCACGGAATCAGCTTTTGTGAGTAGTAATAGAAGAGAGAGACGGGAACCCCTTCTCGCACATATACATACAAATAATGGACGGTGACGTAGCTATGACGTCACTATATAACACCTGTTGTGACGTCACTGAAGATGACGCTGCACGATGACGTCATTGAGGAACGCTACATGAAGAAAGCGAGCTGTCAAGAATATGTACGCAGCCATCATCCTTAACCCATCTTTTCCTGTGTCCGTTAAAGCATTTGGATTTCATGCTACGCTTGAGCGCTTGAGGAAGCAAAGACGGAAGTGAAGAACAAGGTGATGGAAAAAGGGCGGGAAAAGTATACCACACTCGCGGCAGAAAAAGTTAAGGGAGCTCGAGTCGCCTAATTTCCTTTGAAAATACGAGTTTCCGGCGTAATTCTGCCACGCTGACGTTCAACAGTGACCCGGTAATACGTCTGGAAGGTTTTAATGTCGAACGGAATTAACCCTGATGTATTTTAACTCTAAAGAATGAGATGTCGAAGTTTGGACACCCAGTAGAATGCGCCGGATCCTAAAAGAAAACATCCCTTCGATCAAGTTTTACCTCCCGTCGAAGAACCAGTAGAATGCGCCCTATGTATCACATTCATGTCTCCCCCAAATCATTATATCATTTTACAAGAACCTGTTATAAAATGAATGACAAAAAAAAAAAAAAAAAATATTAACATTGTTGTTATCAATTGATGTAAATATGTGATACAGACCTGTTTATTTATTTATTGATTTGTTCATTCTTGAATCGGTGATTGTAATGTCTCCAAGGTGCCTTCTTTTGGCAACAAAGGACCAATAATTAATAATAATAATAATTAGGAACTAGTGAAAATCCAGGACTCTTAGTCAATTTACCCTTTGTAAGTGCAAGGTTAGTTTGATCTATTTTTATAAAGACGGTCGCAAATAGAGACGTTGATCCAAGTTGAGAATGTTAAAAAAAAAAAAAATACAAATTCATGTTCAGCTTTTTCTTGAAATGTTTATTCAAATACAGTCTCTTTTTTTCCTATGTGTTTTGGCATCCTTATATTTTCATGATGATTAAGGTACTTTTGAATGAATATCTAGTTATCCTTCTATGGGGTGTATGTCTGTACATACACGTATTTCTGTCAATGTGAATTTTTTTTTTTTTTTTTTCTAAATATATAGCATCAGCAAAAACACAGTTGGGTCTATATTTTTCTCAGAACCTAATGTATAATCATCTACTACTGATCAATTTCATGAGTTTGTTACACCAGAACACTGACATGTGCATGTGTGTATATATATATATATATATATATATATATATATATATATATATATATATATATATATATATATATATATAGAGTGTTCCCCCCGTATTCCTATAAAATTGCTTAAATAAAATACTGTTTTGTCGGTTAAAACTCAAGAAAAACCAACTAAAAATATTTATACCTGTTTTTTTTAAATAGTTTTATCACAAAAAAGTGCATTTTATGATGAAATTGAGAAAATAAACAGGAATTTGTGGATATTTCTCATAGAAAAATACCCCGAATAGGCGAATCTTCCGCGAATAATATGGGTATGATGTTCCAGGGAGAAATCTGCGAATTCGGGGGTTCACTATTATATATATTATATATAATATAGTATATATATATAATATAAATATGATATATATATATATATTATATTAATATATAATTATTATCTATATATATATATATTATATATATATATATATATATATATATATTATATATATAAAAAAATACACACACACACACACACACACACACACACACATATACATACAAACATACATGCAAACAGCTACTCATTCAGATATTTAGTGACAGAATTGTATACATGCATACATTGTTGACTGTATAATTTATATGTGGATCCTTGTGTATACTTTAGAGTGGGGCGTATGTACGTATATAATGAATATGCAAGGTGGGGAATCTGCAATATTTTAATTTGTCACTTAGCCTTTCATTTTGACGTTTGAAAACCGAATCTATGTATGGGTGTTTAATCTAAATGGGTGTCTGTGTCTTTTCAAAAGTGTTCTCTCATTAATGTGTAAATGAGTGTGACCGCTTGAATATGTATAGTAGTTACTTCCTGCGTTTGTCAAGTTCACGAATTCATTCTATGTAACCACTATTACAGTGCTACCACACTTTTTCGCGGGGATAGGTTCCAGAACCCACCGTGGAAACATAAAACCTCTCTAAAAACACTTATAACCTCCAAATACCATGTACCCCATAAAATGAAATGCTTATAACTGCCTATTTTGATTTTTAAAAAACGAATTAGCAATCATTTTAGAGATAGGTCCTTTAGAAAAATTCACGAATTAGTGAAAATTCCCATGGAAACATGCAAAATGTCATCCACAAAAATCAGCGACAAAGTGAAGCGCGGAAAAGTGGGGTACTACTGTATGTATTTTCATTTCTTTTCTGTCTTTGCCAGATCTAAATTGGAGTTAAATTGAAAGCAACTTATTTCTCTAACAACTCATTTTCCTGCAGTTTTCAACAATAGGTCTCCCTAATTGTGTGTTAGGTACCATGTGCATTGCCCTCGAAATAAAATGTACATGAGTCCCGTTTTTTGTCTACAAGTCAAGAGATAAGTGTCTTGACATACAAATTGAGCAGGGTACATATGCAAACAACAGGCAATGTGGGAATGTGCTGTTGTGTATTACAAAAGTTGGTTTTAATTCATTTGTTTCAAGTATGATACTAATGTATATATGGAAGTGCGTATGTACTGATTCGGCTGAAAGGTTACACTCGTCAGTTTGTGTCTACTGGTCATTTAAATTTGCTTGAATCCCTTATTGTTATCCATAAAGTAAAAATTCAGAGTTGTTAATATATCTGGAGCATTCTGCTTCTGTTTTGTTCATTTTTTTTACTAAGCAAATGTGTTATTTACTGACCTCAGGTAAGACTAAGGGAAACAGGAAGTTGCATCCACTCTGCAGTGAAACATTTCATGAACACATGTCGGCGACGTATCACAAACATATCACAGACAAGTTTAGTACAAGTCAATGACTTGTTTTATGTGTAGAAAGCCTTCTTCTGCCTTGTCTTAATCTTGGGTCCACCCTTTATCATTGGTGTTAGTACTGAATACTTTTTTTACTCTTCTTTGATTTCTGTCTGTTCATTTTATCAGTAATATTTTTTCATTCAAAACATATATATTATATATATATATATATATATATATTATATATATTAATAAATATATATATTCCATATTAATATATATATATTTTTTTTTATATATACAGTGAACACTTACAAGTTATGACCAAGTGGATGCGTGATAATCACACATATTCATAAGTATAAAAAACCACATGCTCTCACAAAGACGTATGCTCAAATTATATGCATATGTGCAAAAACAACACACACACACACACACACCCACACTCACATGAACTACTTTCATCATTCATCATCTGTACATTATTTTGTAGAATCGAAACGATGAATGCAATTCATGAAAATAAAACCTATGTACGAACTTATGTATATTTTTTTTTTTAGTGACTGACTTATATACAGTACTATGAAATGTCATACAATATGTAACATTCACAATAAAATATTATATACAAATAATTGTCTTTTGAAAACCTTTCGCTGGTACTAGTGGATTGCATCAAATAGTTTACCAGATTTAGAAGCTTTTGTTTATATTTTATATATATATATATATATATATATATATATATATATATATATATATATATATATATATATATATGAATAACTTTATCACGAAGTATATAAAACGTGATGTTATGTATAAATAAAGGTTTTTGCCACACACACACATATACGTATATATATATTGTGACGAAGTGCCAAGTATCTGGTTACTACACTTACCATTCATTAATGATACCTCACATAAACCAGACACCTGAACCCTCATCACAGGTATTAAACGACTGAATACTCTAAAGGCAACAGTGATCCCTTAACAACTTACCAGTATTGCAGAAAATCAAACTAAGTTCATCAAAATAGGTGTGAGGTGATCTTGTAAGTAATTAAATTAATCAAAGGGCATCACTCCATCAACAACTTTAAAAGTCTAAGTATTTCCCTGATTTCAGAAGTCTAAGTACTTCCCTGGTTCTAAGTCACTTCAAGTTAATGAAGGAAAACAGATCAATTACCACTCTATGTTTCTACCTAACATCAATATAATCAAATGCAAATATACTGGTATAAAAATGAAAACACTTATAAAAATTTTAAATACAAAAATTTATTATTAAACTCAAAATTTATAAGTGAAATTCACAATATCAGGGAAAATTACTGTTACTTGAAAACAAAGTAAAGTTTAATTAATTCTTGAATCAATTAAGTAAAATTAAATCAAAATTAATTTATCACAAAATTCAAGAAAATTAATTCAATTGAAATTCAAAAGTGTTAGGCAATAATTGAAAATTAGAAATTAATTCACAAGTGCTAAACAACAATAAAACTTGAAAAGAATTCTAAGTAAATGCAAATTAATTCACAAGTGTTAAATTTAATTAAATGTGCAACGACTAATTAATGAAAATAACTAAGTCAATTAAATTGTGAATGTAAATGAAAATACAGAAAATGTGGACAGTATCAAAAGTATTAATCACACAGAATATAAAATAAAAAGGCACACTTCAATAAGAAAATGAACAAATGCACAAAAATGAAACAAACACAAAACACAAAAAATTGCAATGTGTAAAAATGTAAATAGTTTCTCTCAAACCACTGTAACCATCAGTTATTTAGTTTTTACCAAACCACTGTTCCGTTCAGTTATTAGTTGTTACCTAACCACTGTTCCTATCAGTTATTAGTTGCAACTAATAAAAATATAACACACTTTACCTTTTTGGTATGCCAATTTCTTTCTTTCTTGCTGCAGCTCGTTTCACACTTTCGCAAAACCAGGCGCCGACACAACAACGTTTGTTCAGATTCCACAAAAAACACTAAATACTACTAAATACTACTAAATAAACTCTAAGAAATATCAAATCTGAAATTTACAAATTACGAGTGACCATTCAAATAAGTACGAAATCTTTACGTTACTTTTAAAATCAAAAGTGCTATGCAATGGAGAGAGAGAGAGAGAGAGAGAGAGAGAATGGGAACGGTTTGAATCTTTAAGCCTGAATGAAAAACTTCTCCCTTACAGAAGCTGGACAGGGGAGACACGAAACGTTTTGGGCAATAATGCTTCCAGAAACTTCCAAATCTTACGCAACTTTACATACAAAATGTGTAATCTGCACGTGGCTTTGACAAAGACATACGCGTACAAGACAATTCTGCTCAACAGACACGTACCCGATCGAAACGGAGGTTGAGCGATAATTAAGATTGACATGTATTGATAACAATGCGAAGACTCGAGCTCTCTTATCAAACGTGTTGACAGATTAAGAAAGCAAACGGAGATCTCGGAGTTCCTCTAATCTCACAGTGCTGACATAATAGGGAAACAATCGTAGTTTCGAATGGACAAAGAAAATCTCTCTCTTTCTACATTCTACGTTATATATTCTTTTTATATTATGTTATGCAAAATCTGAACACATATTTTAAACATCCTATCTCTAAGCTATCTAGGAATCTGAAAAGTGTTGCCAAAATCTCATATACAATATTTTATACAGTCAAAGGGGGGAAATATGCATTTTGAAAGTAGCAATATATAATATACCTCCCCCCATAAGATTTTTTATCACAGTGTTGAGTCCAACAATTCGCAATGAGATAAATAATCAGCAACTACATTGTTTTTGCCACTATTGTGCTGCACTCTTAAGTTATACTGTCGCAGGCACAAAGACCACCTGGTCAGTCTTTGATTATGATTTTTCATTCTCTGGATAAATGATAATGGATTGTGATCAGACAACACTAAAATTTCTTCATACCTAGGTATATTCACATACACTTCAAATTTTTTCAATGCTGTAATTAAGGCTAAAGTTTCCTTCTCAATTGTCGAGTATACTTTCTGATGTTTTTTCAGTTTTGTAGACATGAAGCACACAGGATGGTAGATATTATTTTCATCTTCTTGAAGTAGAACAGCTCCAATGCCACAGTCTGATGCATCAACTTGTATCCCAAATTTCTTGTCGAAGTCTGGAGCTTGAAGTACTGATCTTGAAGTTAAAATGGCTTTTACCTTCTCAAAGGATTCTTGACACTCTGGAGTCCAAAACAAACTTAGCTTTGGGACTAGTTAAGTCTGTCAAGGGAGCTACTACAGCTGAGAAATCTGGGCAGAAACGACGATAGAATCCAGCAATGCCTAAAAATCTCTGTAGCTGTTTCCTGGTAGTAGGTGGGGTAGCCTTACGGATACCTTCTACATTAGCATTTACTGGAGCAAGAAGGCCTTTCCCAACTTCAAACCCAAGATACTGTACAGTTGCCTTTCCATGCTCACTCTTCTCTAGGTTGACTGTTGGTCCTGTTCTTGAAGTTTCTTGAAAACTTTCCTCAGAATCTTCAGATGTTCTTCCCATGTTGTAGAGTAAATCACGATGTCATCTAGGTATACACCTACTCCTTCTATCGATCCTAGCAGTTGATCCATCACTCATTGAAATGTTGTGGGTGCATTCATCAGACCAAACTGCAGAACAGTATACTGATACAGCCCAAATGGAGTAATAAAAGCTGACAGCAACTTGGCATTCTCATCTAAGGTAATTTGATATCCTTTCAACAAGTCTATCTTAGAAACAAACTTGGCTTGCCCAATATTATCAAGTAACTGATTTATAAGAGGCAAAGGATAATTATCAGCCACACTGATAGAATTCAGTTTCCTATAATCAGTACACATCCTAAATGAACCTTCTGGTTTCTTCACTAACACACATGGAGAACTGAAGTGACTTGAACTGGGTTCTGCTAATCCATGTTGCAGCAAATACTCAACTTTCTTCTTCAAAACATCTCGATGATACGGTGATAAGCGATAGGCTCTTTGCTTGAAAGGTCTTCCATCTTCTTGAATCTTGATTTCATGCTTGGTCAGATCAGTACGCCTAGGCACATCTGAAAAAATTTCTGGGAAATTTCTAATTACTTCACGTAAGTCTTCACCTTGTTCAACACTCAGATGTTTCAGTTTATCCTCCAAATTCTCCAAAATTGAAGAATTATTCATCTCTCTTGCAGCTCCCAATTCGTAGCCATCATCGTCTTCTGTAGGTAAAGTTGTTTGGGTTACTGACACAGCTTCAGTTTTAGTTTCTGAGAAATAAGGTTTCAAGAGGTTCACATGTATCTTCCTTTGTCTTCTTCTTCTTTCTGGTGTTTCAATCACATAAGTTCTATCACATAACTTCTGAATTATCTTGTAAGGACCTTGAAATTTATCAGTGAGGGGAAATCTCTTGACAGGTAACAACACTTAACACTTGTTGACCAACACTAAAACTTCTTAGCTTAGTCTTAGCATCAAATCTCATTTTCTCTTGACTCACTTTCAAGTTTTCTAAAGAGAATTTTCTAATCTCTTTCAACCTTTTCCTTAAGTTCTTCACATACTCTCCTTGGCTTTCCTCTTGATTTTCTTCCCAATTTTCTGCAAGAATCTTCCACGGTCCTCTCACTTCTCTTCCAAAAATCATTTCATTAGGTGAACATCCCATACTTCTTGATAAGTACTCCTAACTTCAAACAACATTAATGGTAAACCAACATCCCATTCTCTTCCTGACTCAGAACAATACTTTATCAGCATACTTTTCAATGTCTGGTGGAACCTTTCTAAGGCACCTTGAGTTTCTGGATGGTAGGCAGTGGATAACTGTTGTTTCACTCCTTACAAAATTAAAAATTCATCACATCCTGGAATAACGTTTGAAGTAAAGTTTGTTCCTCTGTCACTTTGTACTACCTCTGTATACTAACTTTGAGAAAAAAACTCCACAAGTTTTTTTTTCAGCAACTATCTTGGCAGATATGTTTCTAACAGGGATTGCTTCTGGATATCTTGTCACAGGACACATTAATGTTAAACAAATACTCATTCCCTTCTTTTGTCTTCGGCAGCGGTCCAACCATGTCTATAATCACTTTGTTAAAGGGTTCTCCTCTAACTTCTATAGGTTGTAGGGGGGCTTTCTTGATGGTTTCATTCGGTTTTCCACCTATCTGGCAGGTATGACACTCACGACAAAACCTGCTAACATCTTTGTGAAGTCCAGGCCAGAAAAAATATTTCATGATCTTCTCCACAGTCTTCCTGATTCCCATATGTCCAGACTCATGAGCTACTGCAACCACTTGCTTTCTCAATGGATTATGGAATCAAAATTTGATGATATTCGCCCATACAGCATCTCTGGTATATCTGTAGGTCGATACTTCCTCATCAGCAAACCTTCCTTCAGATAATAACAGGTAGGAGTTTGTTGCATCTCTTCTCGATCAACAACTCTGAAGAACAAATCAGTTAACAATGCATCCTTCTTCTGCAAGTCCATTAGCTTCTCTCTTGTCACTTGACCAACTTCAAGGGTTGAATTCTCAATATCTGCTAACTCAGCTACTGTAGTTTCACTACTGTCTTCAGGAACACTTTGACTGCTCGGAGTCTCTTCAGGAACATCAGGTTCTTCTTTTTCGTCATTGTTGTCTTCTTCATCTTCTTGGGAAATCTCTTCTTGGTCAGCACTATGGGAAACATCACTTCCCTGGAACAATTCTTCTAAGCACAAAGATCCTTCACTTGATCCTTCTTGGGTGTTTAAATCCTCAGTTTCTTCACCAACAGTCGTAGTCCTCTTCATACTTCTGGTAGTTACACAACTAGGAAACAGGTGGGGGTTATTCTTCTCCAACTCTACTGTAGGACTAATCCTCAATGGTTTGTCTGTCACTACAGGACAAGGAATAAATGGCACACCACCAACTTCATTCCCCAACAGAACATGTACACCTTCCACAGCCAGTCAGTCCTTTACAGCAAAATCAACATTCCCTGTCACCAATTCACATGACAGGTGTAAGCAGTATATAGGAGTTACTTCCTCTCCTCCTATACCCTTCAAAATAACTGAATCTCCTGTGAGACTTCTCCAACTGAGGGTGAGAACCACGTACTACTACACTATGGTTACTCCCTGTATCACGTAATATCTTGACTGGTACCTGCACACTTCCACCTTGAGTTGACAGCATACCCTCATAGGTATATGGCTTAAAAGCCTCCACACTGCTAAGCCACTCACTGCTTGAGGTAACATTTCCACTGGTTGCTAAACATTCAACTTGTTTAGTCTCATTCTTCTCTGGAGTCTGATTCTTCCCACTGCTCTTTCGTAGTGTTTCACCTGGTCACCTTTCACAACTTGACCAACTGGCTTTGACTGCTGTTGATTCCGGTAACACTCTTGACTGCAGTGTCCTACTCTTCCACACTTGAAAGAAACAACATTAGGTTTCTGTAATTGTCTTGAAAAACTGGATGAGGATTTCACATTAGCTTGCTGAGGTGTATTACCTTGTGTACTCTTGGTAGTATCACTTGTAGGTTTTCCATTAAATTTGTTCCTGTTATTTGGATAAGACTTAAAACCTGGGCGTTGTTGACTCTGGTACTTGACATTGTAATTACGTTTACTACTGATTATATTGTAATCTTCACTCAGTGTAGAGCAGACTTTGGTCAAGTTTGTCTCACCTCTCTCTCTCTAAATAGGCTATATGTTCAGGAATTCCTTTAAGATACTGTTCAAGGACAAGCAATTCTTCTAACTCATCAAAAGTTTTAACTTTAGCAGTTTCTAACCAACGTTTGAAACACCTTTTCACTTTGTACGCATAATCTAAGAATGTTCCCTTCTCATCTTTTCTTAAATTTCTGAATCTTTCATTGTAGTACTCTGGGGTCATCTGGTAAACTTGTAGCACACTGCGTTCAAGTACCTTGTAGTCTTTACACTGATCAGCTGGTAAGGCTAGATAAGCACTTCTCCCTTTACCAATCAAGACACTTTGTAGCAAAACTGACCATTTATCCACTGGCCATCCCATTCCTGAAGCCACTTTCTCAAAGTGATCAAAAAACTCATCTGGAGCTTCTTCAGTAAACTTAGGGATTAACTTCCGTACTCTCACTACATCAAATACAGGGTCTTGATTACCTTGGTTAGGGTTAGATGGTGTTACAGGTAATGTGGATCTAGCTCTTATCAATTCCATTTCCCTTTCATGTCTTGCAATTTTCTCTTTCCTACTATTTTTCCTTTCCTTTCCTCTTTTATCCTTTCTCTTTCTCTTCTGCTGCTTTTTCTTCTTCTCTTTCTCTTCTTCTTGTTTTTCCCTGTCTATTCTTCCTCTTTCAGCATGCATATTTAGCTTAATCAAATTCTCTTGTGCTTCAATGCGTTCTAAGCTCTAACTCTTCATCACTTTTCTCTTTCTTTTGTTTTCTTTCTTTTTTTTTTCCTTCTGCTTGCTTATTTATAGAGATCAGCGTGCTACATTCAACAACTCTTGGCCAATTCTAACTCATCTCATCAGTTATACTACCAGAGTTTATCAATGATTCCATAGCAATACCATCTTATTTGTGCCTTTACCATACTAGTAGACACATAACCACCACATGCCACTGCTAAAGCGCTCCACTGTAGCCTTAGGTCGAGGTGGTTTCCAGATAAAAACTTGGATGGAAAGGGCTGCTAAAAATTCCTGAACCTTGAAACTGCCAGCCTTTTCCTCTAAGTTATCAAACTTACAATTCAATACAATAAATGCAAAACAAAATTATATGGTCCCTCTCCTAACAAAATATATCCCTAACACTACCAGTATATACTAGAGTGATAATGAAATCTGTTTTCCCGGGTCTGGGCACCATTAATTACTTGTGACAAAGTGCCAAGTATCTGGTTACTACACTTACCATTCATTAATTGATACCTCACAAAAACCAGACACCTGAACCCTTCATCACCAGGTATAAACGACTGAATACTCTAAAGGCAACAGTGATCCTTAACAAATTACCAGTTATTGCAGAAAAAATCAAAAACTAAGTTCATCAAAACAGTGTGAGGTAATCCTTGTTAAGTAATTGTATTAATCAAAGGGCATCACTCCATCAACAACTTTAAAAGTCTAAGTATTTCCCTGATTTCAGAAGTCTAAGTACTTCCCTGGTTCTAAGTCACTTCAAGTTAATGAAGGAAAACAGATCAATTACCACTCCATGTTTCTACCTAACATCAATATAATCAAATGCAAATATACTGGTATAAAAATGAAAACACTTATAAAAATTTTAAATACAAAAATTTATTATTAAACTCAAAATTTGAATATAAGTGAAATTCAACAATATCAGGGGGAAAATTACTGTTACTTGAAAAACAAAGTAGAGTTTAATTAATTCTGGAACCAATTAAGTAAAATTAAATCAAAATTAATTTATCACAAAATTCAAGAAAATTAATTCAATTGAAATTCAAAAGTGTTAGGCAATAATTGAAAATTAGAAATTAATTCACAAGTGCTAAACAAAAATAAAAATTGAAAAGAATTCTAAGTAAATGCAAATTAATTCACAAGTGTTAAATTTAATTAAATGTGCAACGACTAATTAATAATAATAACTAAGTCAATTAAATTGCGAATGTAAATGAAAATACAGAAAATGTGGACAGTATCAAAAGTATTAATCACACAGAATATAAAATAAAAAGGCACACTTCAATAAGAAAATGAACAAATGCACAAAAATGAAACAAACACAAAACACAAAAATTTGCAATGTGTAAAAACGTAAATAGTTTCTCTCAAACCACTGTAACCATCAGTTATTTAGTTTTTACCAAACCACTGTTCCGTTCAGTTATTAGTTGTTACCTAACCACTGTTCTTATCAGTTATTAGTTGCAACTAATAAAAATATAACACACTTTACCTTTTTGGTATACCAATTTCTTTCTTTCTTGCTGCAGCTCGTTTCGCACTCAAAAAACCAGGCACCGTTACAACAACGTTTGTTCAGATTCCACAAAAAACACTAAATACTACTAAATAAACTCTTAAGAAATATCAAATCTGAAATTTACAAATTACGAGTGACCATTCAAATAAGTAGGAAATCGTTACGTTACTTTTAAAATCAAAAGTGCTATGCGATGGAGAGAGAGAGAGCGAAAGATGTGAACGGTTTGAATCTTTAAGCCTGAATGAAAAACTTCTCCCTTACGGAAGCTGGACAGGGGAGACACAAAACGTTTTGGGCAATAATGCTTCCAGAAACTTCCAAATCTTATGGAAATTTACATACAAAATGTGTAATCTGCACGTGGCTATGACAAAGACAAACGCATACAAGACGATTCTGCTCAACAGACACGTACCCGATCAAAACGGAGGTTGAGCGATAACTAAGATTGACATGTTTTTTTATAACAACATGAAGATTCGAGCTCTCTTATCAAACGTGTTGACAGATTAAGAAAGCAAACGGAGATCTCGGAGTTCCTCTAATCTCACAGTGCTGACATAATAGGGAAACAATCGTAGTTTCGAATGGACAAAGAAAATCTCTCTCTTTCTACATTCTACGTTATATATTCTTTTTATATTATGTTATGCGAAATCTGAACACACATTTTAAACATCCTATCTCTAAGCTATCTAGGAATCTGAAAAATGTTGCCAAAATCTCATATACAATATTTTATACAGTCAAAGAGGGAAATATGCATTTTGAAAAGTACCAATATATAATAATATAAAAATAATAATATTTATATATTTATATATCTATATATATATATATATATATATATATGGTATATATATATATATATATATATATATATATATGTATATATGTGTGTGTATATATAATATATATATATATATATATATATATATATATATATATATATATATATATATATATATACATTTTTGGGATAGTCATATTATTCATTTTGTGACTAGTGATCATGAAGCAACCTATGCACAGTACTACTCATAAATCCTTGAACCTAAAGGTGCGTCCACACGATCGAACAATGTCCGACGAACAAACATTGTTTCCATATCATAGGCGAAGCAGGATGACGTCATAAGCGCTGAAACTATGGAAGTAGATCTGGTAACAAACAGTGTTACCAGATAAGGTTGTATGCCACTGTTTTTACTCTGTTCACAAGGCCAAGACCGGCAGACAATTGTTAATTGGTAACAATGTTTGTCCGTCGGACATTGTTCGACCGTGTGGACGCACCTTAAGGATGTGCAGAGACCCGTCATATAGTCATTAGGTGACCAAGCAGTGCCAAGTAGTCTTACTATAGTAGATTCATATAACTCGTGCATCTGATGTCTAGGCCAGTCCCTTGTGACGTTCCTGATTGGCTGTTGATAAGCTAATCACAGGGCTGGAAAATCTCAGCCTCTCTCGAGAGTTCACATAGGCAGGATGTATGTTCCAGCTCTCCTTAGGGATACATCTTTCAAAAGTATCCCTCAGGAGAGGTGGAACACACATCCTAGTGTGAACTCTCTCGAGAGGCTGAGAGTTTCCAGCCCTGTGATTAGCTTATCAACAGCCAATCAGGAGCGTCGTAAGGGACTGGCCTAGACATCAGATGCACGGGTGATGTGAATCTACTATAGCTTATATCCATTTCAACATACAGTATGAAACTACCCAAGGGAAATTGATTTCATTTTATAACAATTTCACTGAGGTTTCAAGATGCTTCATTCTTTAGCGTCCTAAGAATGCGCTTCCTCTCTGCTGTGTGAACAGGTGATAAGCTCTATGACACCTTGGGATAATAAAAATGCTAAAAAAAACTTAGTTTGCTTGAACAAGTATTGATGGCTTTCGGGCAGATGGCCAAGTACTACCAGAGTGAAATACAGAACATGGATTTTTATAACTTTATAGCCTGGGAGTGGATACAAGATTGGCTGGTTAAGTCCATTATGAACCTCCCTAAGAAGACTTTTACTAGGGATCTTATGAACAGTGTCTGAGTGAACTGATGGTATGTATTTTAAAAGGGATGTGTAATCTGTTGAGTGTACTATTATCAGCCGATGACTCCTGAAAGGTGAGATTCTAATAGAGTAATTTTCTGATCTAGTTTTTATTCAGTAAATATCTCCTTACGTCCTTCTCTTTTTTTAGTTAAAATTTTTAGTTAAAACTAGGGTGACTTCACCAAACCTCTCACCAGTCAGGTTATAAAGGTTAGTTTCAATTCAGCTATAAATATTACTGTTGAATTTCTTTTTTCTTTTTTTGGTCCTTAGAATCGAAATCAACCCATCACTGACATAATGATAAATAATGATAATAGTGCAAAATATTTGCAAAAATAAGATCATTCGAAATTATTTGAACATGCAAGAGAGTTTTCCGAAAAGGTAGTACTACCAATGACATGCATACTAATATAAAGAAGTTATTATATACTTCACCACCTGAAAAATACCCCCACTGAAAAGGTGTGAGGAATATTGGCTGAAAAAGCAGGCGTCCTGTCTCTTCTAGGTTTTGACAGGAAGGGCGTAAGCAAGTCCCCTTGGGTAACCAGGGCATAAAACAAGGTGTTTGGGCTGCTCTTGGAAGCACCGGATATCTTCTGTTAAACTGACTTCGTTTAGTCTAAAGAAAGACTCGCGACATAGTTCCTGCTTTCTAAATTTCCTTGAAGAC
>NC_087203.1:46616779-46629279 GCF_015104395.2 Macrobrachium nipponense
GCATCTGCTTTGTTGCGAATCGATTTATTATTGTTACTATTATCATTATTATTATTATTAGTGATATCAGCTGTAGCAACTGACACCATGATTATGGATTCTGAAAAGATAGCGGTTATATTATTATTATCATTATTATTATTATTATTATTATTATTGTTGTTGTTGTTGTTGTTGTTGTTGTTATTATTATACAAGTGATATCTGTTTGTGACTTCCACAATGATTACGATTTTGAGAAGATTAAATATATACTATATATATATATAGGTATATATATATATATATATATATATATATATATATATATATATATATATGTATATATATATATATATATAATATATAGATAGATAGATAGATAGATAGATAGATAGATATAATATATAGATATATATATACATAATATATATATATATAGATAGATAGATAGATAGATAGATAGATAGATATAATATATTGTATAAATATAATATATATATATATATATATATATAATATATAGATAGATAGATAGATAGATAGATAGATAGATGTAATATATAGATAAATATATATATATATATATATATATATATATATATATATATATAATATATAGATATATATATATATATATATAGATATATATATATATATATATATATATATATATATATATATAGATAAATATAATATATATATATATATATATATATATATATATATATATTATATATGTATATATATATATATATATATATATATATATATATATATATATATATATATATATATATATGTAGACATAGGCGGGAGCTAGCATATAGGTGCGAGGCCGAGCAATCTGTAAGACATAGGGTTTTGATTAATAATATATTGTTCGTGCATTCTCTGTAACCTGTGGAATGTGGAGGACAGTGCAGAGTAACGACCTGAGGGTAGCTGATGAATGAGTTTCTAGGGGATGGCGTGAGATAAAAATGCTTAGTTTGTCGAGTCAATGTACGACAGTTTATGAACTCTTCCCAAAGTGCCTTTGTGAAACTAGATGCAGCTAGAACCGCGAGGCGTTGTCGAAGTGTGCATTCGTATGTGCGTGTGCGCCTCTTCTATTCATAATGCCAAGTTTATGGGAAGACTTGCACAGACATTCGGGGAGGAAGCGAAGCCATGATGGCAGATGCCAAAGTGTTTTTATTTATCAGTGAGTGATATTCCGGTTGGGAATGGGTAAGTGTTACCTTTACTTTAGCCAAAGGGGTGGCTTGTTTGATATCTTGTAAGATGTTCCATTTTATTAACTTTGTCTTTAAACTTGTGTGTGTACTTACCAGAATGTGTTCTGTATCTTTGGCAGATGGTTCTGGATTTCGGTGGGACAGAGTTCCCAGGAAAGTGTGACCTTTTGGGTGACTTGACAATGAGTTGTTTTAAGTTGTCTGTAAGACTGGTGGGATTACTTAGTTTAATTGATTTATTCTTGTAATAACGTTATGTTATGATGCAACTCTCTCATTTTCATTACCTGTTAGAATGGAGAGAAAGAGGTGGAGAGAGAGAGAGAGAGAGAGAGAGAGAGCCTGTGTGTGGGGGTCTGCCTTCCGTTTCGTGTCCACGCTTACCGTATGAAATACATGGAGGTTTTCCCATGTATATATATAATCATTGTTCAATTTCCCTTCGTAGCTGTAACTTTGTTCGTATAATCATCAGGCACACACATTGCTGTAATTTATCTTGCCTATTTTCCAAACGTTTGAATAGGGACCTTATTTCTACTTTCAAGCTTTCAAGCCTACGGGCAAATAAAAACTGCGCTCTTTATCTCTTAAGAGCACAAGCAAGACCATGAACTTAGAGAGAGAGAGAGAGAGAGATTTTGCGATTTGCCTACAAGAGTATCCAAGTTGAAGTTTAGGCGCGCAGAGCAAGAGAGAATTAACATGTTCGGAATCGACGATGAAAGAGAGAGAGAGAGAGAGAGAGAGAGAGAGTCATTTGGAGTGAGAATATCTACGGGAGACTTAGCAAAGGACAGGCCGTAGGGCAAGAGAAGGCCATCATGATATTTAGTACTCGGAATGGCCCTCGGTAAACTGAATGTCCTTTTGACGCGTCAGTTGTCACCTCGGGCCTTCGCTATTACGAAACTTCTGTGTTTCCTGCCTGACGGATTAAACTGAATATAGAATTTAGGCCACAGGCCAATCGCTGGGGACCTATGAGGTCATTGAGCGCTGAAACGTTAATTGACAGTAAAAGGTTCGGAAGGTGCAACAGGATGAAAACCTCAAAGCAGTTGCACTATGCATCAGTTGTTAGGAGAGGTTTGAGAAAAGCCAGATGGAAGATAGAAAATATGAAAGGAGGTACAGTAAAAGAAAGGGATTAGGTTGCAACTTGGCGGTCCTAAAGGATGGCACTAAAAAAGTATATCTTAGTTTTACCAGGGTTGGCCCGAAGGATTAGATAGGAACCAATTGGTCACCTAGCAACGGGACCTACAGCTTATTGTGGGATATGGACCACACTATATCGAGAAATGAATTTCAATCACCAGAAATAAATTCCTCTGATTCCGCGTTGGCAGAGCCGGGAATCTAACTTCGGACCACCGAATTGGCAGCCGAGCGCGAAAACCACTCGTCCAGCGAGGAACTAAGTAAGACTACCTCCTCTGGGTGTCATATCTGACGGAGAGGACGAACCGCACCTCATCTTCTCAGACGCGTCTGTCGGACGTATTAAAAATAAGAATTCGGAGAGAAATCAATGGACGTCTGAACACTGTTGTGGTGAATTATTTTCTTTTTTTTTTCTTCTTTTTTTTATTATCCCTCGGCTGCAACAAACTCATTCATGAGTCAGGCGTTGGAGATCTTACTCAGCAGGTGTTCCGATATGAACTTTTGAAGTCGTCTTTTGAGAAGGTGACATCAAAAAAGCAACGAATGAATTCTTTAAGGATCACCTACGGAGATGATGATGTTTTTGTTGTTATTTTTTTTTAGTAAGACGCGACTCTCTTTGTAGCCTTCTTCTTCTTCTTCTTCTTGACGTCACTTACTTGGATTTCACGTCTCGATAACCCCACTTGCGTAAACATTGGCAGAGCGACTTGTTCGAGCAGAGAAAGTTGACAGGGAGAATATGTTAACGTGTTCGATGAATTCGATGAATAAGGTATTCGGTGTCATATGTTATATTCCTCAAGAATGGATGACGTTCTTTATTAAGCATGACTGCTTCAGGCATGCATGTCGTCTTGAGAGAGAGAGAGAGAGAGAGACGGAGAGAGACGCACGCACGCAATCACTAAGTTAAATCGTAATGCATATATATATATATATATATATATATATATATATATATATATATATATTATATTTATATATATGTATATATATTATATATATATATATATATATATATATATATATATATATATATATTATATATACAGTTCCTCGCCTCGTGAAGCTTTTAAATTATAGCGGAAACGTAATATAGCAATTCTCTTAAAAAGAAAAAAAAGAATACATCTCCACCACGGACGATACTTATAACATGACGAGCCAATCAATGGCCTCCATATGAGCTGTCACGAGCTCTTTTGGAGGCCAAAGTGTGTGTTTTCGTGACGTTTCCATAATTCTTCAGCGTTTTTTGTCAATTGTTTTACTTAAGGTCCTGGTCAGCGAGGTATCGGCGGTCGAGCGAACGGTTTTGGGAAAGTGAACGATAGTTTTGGATGATGTGTCAGGCGGGTGATGGATGGTATTCGTGGATGTGATCGCTGTTTTAGTAGTAGCAGCCTAGTTGTATCCTTACAAAAAGAATTGGGCTGGGCCAGGCACGCACTTATACTTAACACACCTCTCTCTCTCTCTCTCTCTCTCTCTCTCTCTCTCTCTCTTGTGGACTTAATGTTTTGCTGCTGTTCACGAGAGACGTTTAGTTTCTTCGTATGGTGGATGTATTGGGCTTATGTGTGTGTGTATGTATGTATATATATATAATATATAGATATATATATATATATATATATATATATATGTATATATATATATATATATATATATATATATATATATATATATATGTATATATATATATATATATATATATATATATATACACATATTCACATATTACAGGTAGATGTTCTGTTACAGCACAATTATATCTACTAAAAGGAACCCATAAAAACGCCAAAACATAGAAAGTAATTACTGTATTTCACAGGCTGCTGTCTCTCTCTCTCTCTCTCTTCAGGTAGGTAATGAAGAGAGAGACAGCAGTGTCTGAAATAAAGTACTTACTCTCTTCTATATTTTGACGTTTTTATGGGCTCCTTTTAGTAGATATGTCTAACTTACAATGACTAAGAGTGTGCATGTTGAAGAAATAACAGTGCAAAGGTTGATTCAGGCAGCACCATAGTTCCCAAAATGGTATCTAATAGAAGTACTTGTTCACCCTGACACCAAAAACGAAAAAAAAAAAAAACTAGGTGGCATTTTTGCTTGAAACTTTATCTAAAATAGCGTCGTTTTTTAAGGGGGGTTGGCAGGGTGACATACAACTTTATCTAGAATGGTTTTTCGATTTTTTCGCTCCAAACTCGATCTCATTTCTAATTAGAGCGAAAAAAAATGCGATGCGGCGACGGAATAGTTCACTCGTTCTCAGGAAAGCGGGTAGCTGCATATTCAATTCTGATAAAGAATAGAACACATACATACATACATACATATATACATATATCATTAGATATATAATATTTATATATTATTATATTATAATCACATATACAGCTATATAAAAAAAAAAGGAATAGAGAGAAAAATCAAAGGAGTGATAGACAGACCAGCTTTCGTAAATGTTTAGGATCCAGACTTGCAAGTCAGAAGCCAGAGTCGAAACTGTAGAGGTTTATTTGCGGCGTTTTTCCTGACTTTCCTGTAACCCCCCCCCCATCCTCCCCCCCCCCCCCCCCCGTTCCCCCCCCCGCCATTCCTTCCCCCTCCCTCCTCCAGCCAGCTACAGAAGCTACAGCAAAAGTCGTGAGACGTCCCATTTCAGCAGACCCACACCCCCTTGCCTCTGGCATCGAAACTGTGGACGTTTAGATGTAATGTCTCCCCCAACCTTCTTCCATCCTACAGCAGCTTCTACAGCAGTATAGTCGTAGAAGTGATTTAGGCAAACCTCCCTCCCCACCCCCTCCACACCCCCAAACTTCCTGTGGCCACGTCAGAAGGAGGAGGAGGAGGAGGAAGAGGAGGAGGAGGAGCTGGTACCTCCCTCAGTCACCCATTTCTTTTGTCGCCATGCCAGTGATGGTGGTGAGTCCCTCTTGACTATGTCACTAACCCTGACATCCAATGATTACATCTCCGCTGGTTTTTCTCGTCCATTTGAGAGAGAGAGAGAGAGAGAGAGAGAGAGAGAGAGAGAGAGGAGGTCCTCCTCCTCCTCCTCCTCCTCCTCTTCGGTTGTTCTTTGATGTTGATTACTATTGAGTTCCTGTTGTTCTGTTTGTGTTGCTCCGGCGCGTCCCTTTGCTTGTGTTGTTTGTGTGTGCTCCCGTTTGTTAGTCTGTGTTGGCTTAGGCTGGCTCTCTCTCTCTGTCTCTCTCTCTCTCTCTCTCTCTCTCTCGTTCGATTAGAATTTGGATGAGTGTTTATTCGTTTTATTTTGGACACCCCTCTCTCTCTCTCGGTACTGCGTAGGGAGGGATGTATGAGAGAGAGAGAGAGAGAGAGAGAGAGGTGTTTATGAGAGAGAGAGAGAGAGAGAGAGAGAGGAGAGAGAGATCTTTGTATGATAGAGAGCAAAGAGAGAAGAGAGAGAGAGAGAGAGAGAGAGAGAGATCTTTGTATGATAGAGAGCAAAGAGAGAAGAGAGAGAGAGAGATCTTTGTGTGATAGAGAGCAAAGAGAGAAGAGAGAGAGAGAGAGAGAGAGATGTTTATATGATAGAGAGCAGAGAGAGACAAGGAGAGAAAGAGGTGTATGTAAAAGAGAGAGAAAGAGAGGTGTGTGTTTATGTGAGAGAGGGATAGAGAAAGATGTTTGTATGATAGAGAGCAGAGAGAGACAGAGAAGAAGAAGAAGAAGAAGAGAGAGAGAGAGAGAGAGAGAGAGAGAGAGAGACCCGGAGGCTAGGGAAACGGCGACTTGAAATGTGATTTACCCGTGAAACGTAGATCCACGTCGATTCCCGTCCCAGGCGCGAACGAAGTCTTTGGGGCAGACACCATTCCTCCCGCCGATCCTCCGCCCGCAGCGGCCTTTAGTGGGAATGGGAATGTACTACCTGAGTGGGAATGAGAATGTATCCGAGTTCTTTTTCAATGCGGCCGCTTGGTTCCTCTTGTTCTCGAAGAGTCCCAAAATTGCCCGTGTCACCTGAGGATTTGAAATCGCTTCTACGTTTTGACAGGTGTATTATAATAACACTGAAGCCCCGTAGGATGGTAGTGTCGTCAGTGGAGCTCGCGTGGTGCACTGTAGGCATTACTCAAGGGGTCTTTGCTTTGCAGCGTTCCTTTCTTAGGCCCCTGGCTAGCAACTACAAACATAAAAATGTAATACAAATCTCACGTTTTAGTAAAATGCTTCTTGAAGTATCCGAGAGAGAGAGAGAGAGAGATAGAGAGAATTCATGTTTTATATCTATAAATATATATATAATATATTTATTTCTTTATTTATTTATTATAGATATTTTATATTTATATATATAAAACTTATTTATTTATATATTTATATTGTTTTTATATATATATATATATATATATATATATATATATATATATGCAATCGACGAGAGAGAGAGGAGAGAGAGAGAGAGAGAGAGAGAGAGAATGAATATTTTGTAATTCCAGTCCAATGAAAACGAATTACTTCCAGTTCATCACTGACAAGATAGAGGAAATGACATATACGCCCGTGCGCATGCGCGGGCGGACATCTCCCTCCCCCCTCCCCCTCCCCCCTACCCCCCTCCCCCCATCCCCCTCCCCCCACCCACACATCTCTGGATTTGGCTTCCAAAATGTCCCTCAGCAATTAACCGATTCATGTTCTGGAAAAAATGGAGGAGCGTTCGAGTCCCTTATTTCTGTTCCGAAAGGCGGTGAGGGAGTTTGTGTGTGTGTTTGTGTGTTTGTGTGTATGTATGTTTGTGTGAGTATGTGTATGTCTGTTGTGATTCAGTGGAAAGATTGAAGCGATATTGCAGTTTGTTTATCAGGTACCCACAGGCACAAGAGTCAGCGATTGATTATTATTATTAATTATGACTCTTATTATTATTCTTATCATTATGAAAGATTACAGTTATTATTATCAAAAAGAATGTTTATTATTATTATTATTATTATTATTATTATTATTATTATTATTATTAAAAACAATATCAGTATGGATGCAGCTAAGTTCAAGGTCGTTTGAAAGCGTGTCTCCTTCCGTGATATTATTATTATTATTATTATTATTATTATTATTATTATTATTATTATTATTATTATTATATTCAGTAACATCTTTATCTTCGGTCGTTCTTCGTCGTAAATTCCTTCCAATTTCCAACAAGAAATGTTTCATGTCTTTTACTCCTAACCTCCATAGGGGGGGATAGTGTCGCCAGTGCACCTCAAGCTTTGCACCGTAGGCATTACTCAAAGGCTATTTGCAGCGTCCCTTCCTTAAACTCTCCTTTCATTCGTTTTACTGTACCTCCGTTCATATTCTCTTTCTTCCAACTTACTTTCCTCCTGTTACACCTTTCAAACGTTTTAGCTGTCAGTTTCAACCTGATTGAACTCGTAGGTCCCTGCGCTTGGTTGGGCTTTAGCCTAAATCTTATATTCTATTCTATGATTACCTGTTTCAAATTCCCCCCCCCCTCCCCCCTCCCCCACCAAGGCTCTGCCGAACAAAATAATTAATGGATAAAAAAAATGATAATAAAAAAATAAAAAAATAAATAAATGACTATTAAAGAAATAGTTTACTTTTTTCCGGCACCGATTGTTTTAATAACAGTTGATCACGACGCGTACTCTTATGCAATTCTTTCCGCGTCAATTAACGTTTAATCATTTCGTTTTCAGAGTTTTTTTTTTTTTTTTTTCTCCTGCACCTGCCGTTCCTATTACACTCCATTTGAGGCAGATTTTTTTCTTTTCTTTTCTTTTTAACCTCCAGTTCTCTCTCTTCTTCTTCTTCTTTTTCTTCTTCTTTTTGTCTCTCCTTTAATTACTAGCACGCGGACTTTATCACATAATTGCTTTTTACAACCGTTATTATAAACCTCTCTTTTTTTGTTGTTTTCCTGGAAAGAAGAGGAAAGGAAAATGGATAGAAATTAAAGGTAGGAGGAACTGAGTTCTCTCTATCTCTCTCTCTCTCTCTCTCTCTCTCTCTCTCTCTCTCTACCTACCTCCCCTACGTTCTTCCCTACTGTTATTGTCGGTTAAAAAGCAAAGAGGAATTGAGGTATATATGTCTCTCTCTCTCTCTCTTTCTCTCTCTCTCTTTCTCTCTCTCTCTCTAGCTACCCTACGTTCATCCCTTCTCTCTCTCTCTTCTCTGCTGTTAATGTCTGTTAAAAAGCAAGGAGAAATTAAGGTATCTCTCTCTCTCTCTCTCTCTCTCTCTCTCTCTCTGTTGCTATTGTCTGTTAAAAAGCAAAGAGGAATTAAGTTATATATGTCTCTCTCTCTCTCTCTCTCTCTCTCTCTCTCCACCCTACGTTCTTCCCTGCTGTTATTGTCGGTTGTTCTGCGTTTCATCGCAAATCATCATTTCCCCCTCTTCATTTTTCTGCTTCTTCCCCCTCTTGTAATCTCCATTACTCCTCTTCTCCCCTGTTTTCCCATTCCAAGTTTATCAGCTTTTACGGTCCTCTCTCTCTCTCTCTCTCTCTCTCTCCTCTCTCCTTGTAAGACCCCCTACGCCGTCTATGCTAGAATCCCTCTGCTATAACAGCCTGCCTCTCTCTCTCTCTCTCTCTCTCTCTCTCTCTCTCCAGTCCTTCGCTCCCTTCAGTATCATGCCTGGTATTCCAGTTCTTCATTTAATTCCAGGTTTTACAGCCTTTCCATCCGTCTCCCAAATTCTTATTTTCTCTTCTTCTCGTGACAGTTAAAATCATTTTTGTATACATCGTGGAATTTCGTTCTCTCTCTCTCTCTCTCTCTCTCTCTCTCTCTCTCTCTCTCTCTCTCTCTCTCTCTCCTTCTATGACCTGTTCCTCTACGTTTACTGGGTGAGTTTTTATAGGTTTTCAAAGATTGAATAGATGAGTTTTTATTGTTTTTCAAAGACTGACTGGATGAGTTTTGATGGGTTTCATAAAGTCACTGGATGAGTTTTAATTGGTTTTCAAAGATTGACTGGATGGATTTTGATAGGTTTTCAAAGATTGAATGGATGAGTTTTGTTGGTTTTCAAAGATTGAATGGATGAGTTTTAATTGGTTTTCAAAGATTGACTGGATGGATTTTGATAGGTTTTCAAAGATTGAATGGATGAGTTTTGTTGGTTTTTCAAAGATTGAATGGATGAGTTTTAATTGGTTTTCAAAGATTGACTGGATGGATTTTGATAGGTTTTCAAAGATTGAATGGATGAGTTTTGTTGGTTTTCAAAGATTGAATGGATGAGTTTTGTTGGTTTTCAAAGAGTGACTGATATTACTAATTGTATTTTCTGATATATGGTAGACTAAGGGACGATTGAATAATTAATAGCTGTCATTGTTATCATGGCTATACAAACCTTTAGAAATTCTCTCTCTCTCTCTCTCTCTCTCTCTCTCTCTCTTTCCTTTCCGATCCCCAGGCGACCCTATGTGGTAATAATGGTAAAAACCTGCCACTGTCCCCTCTCTTTCCCTCAGGGGGCCTTTGGGTCGTTTGCTCCCCCGCCCCCCTTGTTGTATTCTTCCCCTTTCCATCTCCTCCTCCTCCTCCTCCTCCTCCTCCTCCTCCTCCTCTGGTCCTGACACGTCATCGACCCCTGCAAATATCTGAAAAGAAAATATTCCCGCACAATTTTTCCCCTCGCATTTTTATGTGAGTGTGAATGGTGCGACGATGGCTTGCTACTTCTCTCTCTCTCTCTCTCTCTCTCTCTCTCTCTCTCTCTCTCTCTCTCTCTCTCTCTCTATATATATATATATATATATATATATATATATATATATATATATATATCTCTCTCTTTCAGTTTCACCTCCAGTCTCTCTCTCTCATCAAAGTATCGCTCTTTAGAAATTAGTTTTTGTTTTCGAAAATGTAAAAAGTTTTGTAAATATCCGAAAGAGCGTTGCATATACATATATGTTATTATGTATACAAACATACATACAGATATATACACATGTATATTTATAGTCATTCAATTTTTCCTTGATTATTCTCTGCACAGTGACTTTATATTCAAAATAATAAATACCGAATATTACCGCTTGTTTTTTGAAAGTATATATTTGTTGGATAAGAAATAGCAGGAAATATTTGGTACCTTTTCGTTTTATCGTTTTACATTTTATTTTATTTATTTATTATTATTATTTTTTTTATTTTTTTTTTTTACAAAAAAGACATCGTGAGATGTCATTTCACCGTCTCTTGATCCCATTATTATCCTTTCATACATAAGCCACAAAAATCTTAATCGTTGCTGTCGTTTTACGCCTACCAGCTTTAGTTTTCTGTGAAAGAAAACTATTGATATGGTTTTTTTGTGTGTCCGTCCGCATTCAGATCTTAAAGACTACGGAGGCTAGAGGGCTACAAATTTGTACGTTAATCATCCAACCCCCAATCATCAAACGTGCCAAATTGCAGCCGTCTAGCCTGAGTAGTTTTGACTTTATTTAAGGCTAAAGTTTGCCATGATCGTTCGTCTGGCAACCATATAAGCACCGACAAAACAGGGCACCACCTGGCCGTAGCTGAAAGTTTCATGCAGCATTGTACGCTGTACAGAAAACTCGATTGCACCGATTTGTGATTATACTGTCCTCACACCACCGTTCGTTAAATTTATCGGGTAGTGTCGTCAGTCCACCTCACGTGTAGGACTGTAGGTATTTCTAAGGCGTGTGCGTCTCTCCTCTCTCTAACTGCTCCCTAATTCTGTCTTTCTGTCCAGAGGTCCTTTATTCCTCACACTTTTAGGCTGTGGAACAACCTCCCTCCTGAATTAGTCGTATAATTGGAATTTTAGTTCAAGCGAGGGGCAATGCATTACTACCCTGATACAATTTTCCTTGTATTGTCATTTTTTAAAATTTATTTATTGATTTATTAATTAATCTTTCTAATAAGTAAGCTTCAATTTCGAGTCAGTGGCCCCTGTGGTGGGATTGTTCCTTGTGAATAGGGTTCATCTACCGGATAATAATAATAATAATAATAATAATAATAATAATAATAATAATAATAATAATAATACAGGCTTGTTCCGTATGAATACGGTCCATCTTATGGATAATAATAATAATAATAATAATAATAATAATAATAATAATAATAATAATAATAATAATATGGTTTGAAAGCTTCAATTTCAAGTCAATGGCCCTTAGGTGGGTGGACTTGTTCCATATGAATAGGGTTCGTCTTCTGAATAATGTGATATAATAATAATAATAATAATAATAATAATAATAATAATAATAAGAAGAAGAAGAAGAAGAAGAAGAAGAAGCAGAAGAAGAAGAAGAAGAAGAAGAAGAAGAAGAAGAAGTATATTAATACATGCTTGTTCCATATGATTAGGGTCCACAGGGTCCATCTTATGGATAATAATGATAATAATAATTAATAATAATAATAATGAAAATAGTAATGGTAGGCTAAAACAAGTAAAGACATATTTCGTCGAAGACCTTGGACGACGCTAGGGCGTCTGTCAGTATCATCTGTCAGGCCCCTGCGCCCTTGGTGGAGTCGCGCGCCTCTGTTGTGGGCTCAGGCCAGACTGGAGCCTTTGTTCTGGACTCATTTCCTCTCATTAAAAAGGAGATCGATTGATGGCTTCCCTTATTTGCCAAAACAAAAGGTCGAGTGCAGTCTTTTCGGCGCCCCGTGGAGATCTCGTGTCACGTTGCACTTGGACGAAATTAAAAAATCTCGATTGGGGTTTTTTTGCTAAGACAAATTCTTCAGTTTTTCAGTTCAGATTTTTTAAGATTCGTATTTCCAGGTTCTACCTCAGCTTTATTTACTTATTTATTTATTTATTTATTTATTCATTCATTTTTTAATTTTAAGATGTGAAATGGGTTTTATGCAGAATAAAAAATTTCTAATTCAAGTTTTTCAAATAGGATTTCTCAGTTCAAAGAATTGTTAAGTGTGTTTTATATATAATTCTAACTTTTTCAGGAATCGTACATTATATATATATATATATATATATATATATATATATATATATATATATATATGCAATATAAAAACACCGTATCGTATTGTAAATATTCCTACAAAAATA
>NC_087203.1:46634279-46636779 GCF_015104395.2 Macrobrachium nipponense
TTACTGTACCTCCGTTCATATTCTCTTAATTGCATCTGACTTGCCACCCTCTCTGACATATCAACAAAAATAGAGAAGAATCTCTACAAGCGTAACGCTGCTGAAGTAGCCATTATTTTTAATAAAGTATGCTTGAGAGAGGGTTCTGCTTCCTAAGTCATAATAATAATAATAATAATGAAAAAGAAACCAAACAAATCAACTTTGAACTTGTTTAACTTCTAAGTAATTAACATTTAAGTGTAAGTTAAAAACTAAATGTAAATAACTTAAGAAGTAACAAGTTAACAAAGTGCAATTTTGGTGGGTTCTTTTTCAATCTTCCAGAAGAAAACTGAAAGAAGTTTTTCGTTTGCGTTAATAATAAATAATAATAATAATAAAATAATAATAGATAATAATAATAATAATAATAATAATGGTACGAAAGGCGATCAGCATTTTCAATAATTCACACTTGTCCGAGTCCTTGTGTGTTCAGGGGACAAAATTCCGGCAGGGTGCCCTTGAATAAGTAATCGTTACATTCGTGGTACTGGCGTCGTTACTCGTTGATTCCAGCCATCGTGAATCTCTCGTGAATATTCCATCGGAATCGATGGAGGAAAGTTGTGGCTTGGATGGTCATAGTGGACTTAAAAAAAATAAAAAAAAAAAAAAAACTCCGTCAAGCGACGTTGCAATGCATTTTTTTTTTTCTATCATTTAATTGCGGTTTTATCTATTTATTTATTATTGAAGTTTTTTTTTTATAATGTCTGTTCTTTCTGTGTTTCTCATTACCTTCTTGTACCTCTTTCGAATAAACACCATCATCTTTGGAAGTTTGAATTCCAGGTCAGCGGCCCCTGTGTGGTGGGCTTGTTCCATATGAATAGTTCGTCTTCTGAATAATAATAATAATTAATAATAATAATAATATAACCTGTTTGTTTATTGATTTCTTTAATTTTCTCTTTTTTGATAAGTTGATGTTCATTTATCTGTACTTCCTAATACCTTCAGGAATAATAATAATAATAATAATAATAATAATAATAATAATAATAATAATAATAATAATAATAATAATAATAAAAGTTCTTATAAGGAAAGATGCGTAGACGAGTCAAACAAGAAATGAGAATAAGTCCACTAACTAAACAAAATGGTTTGTTTTTGAGCCCGAACTTATTATTATTATTATTATTATTATTATTATTATTATTATTATTATATTATTATTATTATTATTATTATTATTATTATTATTATTATTATTATTATTATTATCAACAGCTCTAATGATGATGGTGAATCCTGTAAGGTAACTATTATGATTTATTTTTTATTATTATTATTATTATTATTATTATTATTATTATTATTATTATTATTATTTGCTGGAAGAAGACCCTCATCAATACAGGTTTTATTGAAAAATAACGGTTATTCCAGCCAAGTTTACTTTGTATAGAAGTAATAAGAAGAATAGAGAAACTTCTATACAAAATTAACACGGCTGAAATAACAATTATTTTCAATAAAACCTGTATTATTGTTAGTTATTATTATTATAATGATGATGAATGGCTGCAGTGAGGACTCTTGATTAGTCAGGCTAATCACTATACAGGGACCTGTATCATTTACCTCCACTCATTTCGACCGAGCATTCATACAGGCTCCGTGATTCTAATACCTGCTGGTTTTTTTGGGGTGGTTGATAATAATGAGCCCGAATGGGAGGCTAATCTTCTGGACCATCGCTGAAGGATTATAATAGACACGTCCTAAAAATATGATGAGACACAGCGGTTGGGTCAGTATAAATAATCATTTGTGAACTGTCAGAGAGAGAGAGAGAGAGAGAGAGAGAGAGAGAGAGATACAAGGAGTTACAGGGGTTAGAATGTCTCAAAGACTTGTTAGTCCATCTGAGGAGACATCGTGTGCTCACTTATCTGTAGGAGCAGGTTTTACTGGGCATTCACAGTGTCCTAACGGTTTTGTCTAGCTTTCTTTTAAACTGTTCCACACTGTTGCTTTTTACAACTGAGAGAGAGAGAGAGAGAGAGAGAGAGAGAGAGAGAGTTTTGCTTTCAGTAGTAGACTTGAATATCAACGTTTCTTTTATATATTTTTTAATGACTTCGGATATACCGTGGAATTCTTGATTGACATGTGCTACGGAGAGAGAGAGAGAGAGAGAGAGAGAGAGAGAGAGAGAGAGAGTAGAAATAATGATTGGGAACTGCCAGACACAAAGCAGACAGTTCAGAGAGAGAGAGAGAGAGAGAGAGTGTGGAAGGGTTATTCCCAGGCGAAAGTAATTTGTATGCAAATAAAGTCAAGGTTTGGGTAATGTGTGACTTAGTGTTGCATTAAACATTCCGTCGGAAGTATATATATTGACTTTGATCCTTAGACTCTCTAGTCTTTTCAGAGAGAGAGAGAGAGAGAGAGAGGGAGGTCTCGGCACGTCAAGAACATCCCACGTACTTTTGTCTGGACCCACTCG
>NC_087203.1:46641779-46679279 GCF_015104395.2 Macrobrachium nipponense
GTAATTATTATTATATTATTTTATTATTATTTATTATTATTATTATTATTATTATTATTATTATTATTATTATCAAGAAGTAATAACCCTATTTATATGGAACAAGCCCACCACAGGGCCACTGTCTTGAAATTCAAGATTCCAAAGAATATTATTATAATATATATATATATATATATATATATATATATATATATATATATATATATATAATAGAAGCAAACACAAACTTCTTTCGGGTTTTTTCTGAAGATGGAAAAAGATACCCACAAGATTACTGAGTATAACTTGTTTACTTATTATTATTATTATTATTATTATTATTATTATTATTATTATTATTATTATTAGTTATTATTAATTATTATTAATTATTCAGAAGATGAACCCTACTCATATGGAACAATCCCACCACAGGGGGGGGCCATTGACGGTCGAAATTCAACCTTCTCAAAGAATGTTATGGCGTTCATTAGAAAGAAGCAAGAGGAAGTAAAGGATTATACAGAAAGGAGAGATCTCGTATTTAAAAAAATAAATCAATAAATAGATGAAAAATATATTCAATTGCAAAGAGAACATTACGAAGATGTGGGAGAATCCCTTGATATGAAAATAGCCACAAAAACAGCAAGGAATGTTCGTTTGCGAAATAAATCCAGAAAATCATGAGATAGTAACAAATCAAAATTTAAAAAAATCCTCTTTTGGTATATAATCGAATCGTGTAATAGGCATTCGATATCTCGTCCCTCGCTCTCAGATTCAAATGGCCCTTCTGCTACATATATGTATATGTACCAGCCCCCGCCATCCTCCTCTTCCTCCCCCTCCTTCTCCTCCTCTTTTCCCTGAGGAAACAAAAGGATTTTAGGCCTAAGGCCTATCACACCCTCCTTTTCACACCGATACCCGGAGAAATAAAAAAATGGAAAAAATGGAAAAGGGGAGGGGTGGGTGGGGGGGTGGGGGGTGGGGGGAGTAGCACTCTTTCTAGTGCTTCAACTAAATCGATTAAACCTTTTCCCCCTTTGTGGTGGAACTCTTGCGTTAAAACGGGGAAGGGGTTTGGGGGGGGGGTGGTGGAGGGAAGACAGCTGGCTTTGATTATCCCTTCGCGCCAAATAAGCATTCAGCTGAGAGCTGATCCGAACCGGATCTTTCTTGTTTGTCCGCCCCGGGAGGGGGGCGGGGTTGGTCTGGGATCAGAAAGGTAGGGGAGACATGACACATCCATACCCTCCTCATGTAAACCTGTCTGTCCACCCTGGGTGGGTTGGAGTAGGTAGGTTATCGGGATTGTAAGGGAGACGTGAAGGGCAGCGTCGGGTTCCAGCGCAGGGGTCAAGGGATAGGGTGATTTTCAGAATAGTATTGGGAGAAAGTTCTTGTAAAGGGGGGGGGGGAGGCCAAGTGGTAGAAAGCTGAAATTGTAAGAACACTTTTTTTTTTTTTTTTTTAAGTAACGATTAGAAAATACTTTACATAGATAACAACTTTTGACTTTATTAAAAGCATCGGCTTTCATCTCCACTTCTGTTTTATAAGTAACTGACACCCCTAACCCCCACCCTAACCCCCACCCTGCCTCCACCCCCTAAACTCAATTTTTTTTTTTCTTCCTCCTTCAGGGCATTGAGACGGGGATACTTTAGGAATTGTTGAGAGAGAGAGAGAGAGAGAGAGAGAGAGAGAGAGAGGCCTCCTCAGATCCTAGTCTTGGACCTTTTCAATATGCAGGACGATGTTCACAGGTGGTCGTGGTGGGCCACTTTATGAGAGAGAGAAGAGAGGGGTGGGATGGTTTGGGGGGGGGAGGAGAGGGGGGTGGGGGGCGCTTTTATGCATTTCGCAAGAACACCTACCGAGCAAGGGGGCCGCCCATAATGAACTTCACTCGGGCGTAAAATTAACTTCTTCGTTAGTGCTTTGTCTTTCTCCCTGAGGGCGGAAGTGGAGGAAAGGTCCTTAGTTAAACTTGCAAAGTGTTGTTGCTGACGAGAGAGAGAGAGAGAGAGAGAGAGAGAGAGAGAGTGTGTCTACATACACACAATTATACATGACACCATTTATATAATTTTATAAAGTTGAAAATATATTGTCTAAAAATCTTCTCTCTCTCTCTCTCTCTCTCTCTCTCTCTCTCTCTCTCTCTCTCTCTCTCTCTCTCTCTACTGGCACATAAGCAGTGGAGGTCAAATTCTCGTGCCACTAGGGAAAGTTCCAAAAACCTATTTCGGAACGTGAACTTGTAAAACCTCATTATTGTCAATAGATTGGCGATGCCTTCTACTTGATGAGAGTTTAAAATCGCTTGTTATAGGGTAAAGATTAAAGTTTTTCTTATTTATTTTAATTTTGTTTAAGTTTTTTTTATTTTCGATAAAATGAAACAGCATGAAATGTTGAATGACTGATAGGTTGATAAAGATCACTCGAGTAGAATATTTTAAGAATGAATTAAGTTTTAATATTATTATTATTATTATTATTATTATTATTATTATTATTATTATTATTATTATTATTCAAGAGATGAACCCTATTCATATGGAACAAGTCCACCATAGGGCCACTGCCTTGAAATCAAGCTCCCAAAGAATTATTATTATTATTATTATTATTATTATTATTATTATTATTATTATTATTATTATTCATATGGAACAAGTCCACCATAGGGGCCACTGCCTTGAAATTCAAGCTCCCAAAGAATTATTATTATTATTATTATTATTATTATTATTATTATTATTATTATTATTATTATTATTATTATTATTATTATTATTCAGATGAATCCTATTCATATGTAACAAGCACACCCCAGCGGTCAGTAACTTGAAATTCAGACTTCCAAAGAATATTATGGTGTCCATTAGGAAGAAGTTACAGAACCTAATGGGAAATACAGAAAGAAGAAATCAGTTATTAGGAAAAAATTTAACAAATTGATAAATAAATAGATACAAATGTAAGTACATTATTTTTTAAAAAAACAAAGAACTATTTTAGGAAAGTAATGCGCTGCATCTTTGCTTGAATTTCTGAGGCTCCAATCTCAGGACAGCCTCAGAGAGGCTGTTCCAGAGTCCAACGGTGTGAGGAATAAAGGACCTCTGGAACTGAGGGATAAAGGACCTCTGGAACTGAGGGCTAAAGGACCTCTGAAACTGAGGGATAAAGGACCTCTGGAACTGAGGGATAAAGGACCTCTGGAACTGAGGGCTAAAGGACCTCTGAAACTGAGGGATAAAGGACCTCTGGAACTGAGGGATAAAGGACTTCTGGAACTGAGGGATAAAGTACCTCTGGAACTGAAGAATAAAGGACTTCTGGAACTGAGGGATAAAGGTCCTCTGGAACTGAGGGATAAAGGTCCTCTGGAACTGAGGGATAAAGGACCTCTGGAACTGAGGGATAAAGGTCCTCTGGAACTGAGGGATAAAGGACCTCTGGAACTGAGGGCTAAAGGACCTCTGGAACTGAGGAATAAAGGAACTCTGGAACTGAGGGATAAAGGACCTCTGGAACTGAGGGATAAAGGACCTCTGGAACTGAGGGCTAAAGGACCTCTGGAACTGAGGGATAAAGGACCTCTGGAACTGAGGGATAAAGGACCTCTGGAACTGAGGTAATAAAGGACCTCTGGAACTGAGGGATGAAGGACCTCTGGAACTGAGGGATAAAGGACCTTCTGGAACTGGAGGGTGATAAAGGACCTCTGGAACTGAGGGATAAAGGACCTCTGGAACTGAGGGATAAAGGACCTCTGGAACTGAGGGATAAAGGATCTCTGGAACTGAGGGATAAAGGACCTCTGGAACTGAGGGATAAAGGACCTCTGGAACTCGGGAGAAGTAAACTGTCCCTTTTTAATTCATCTTCAGTCCTCAGGCAAAGGTTTTAACAATTTGACAGTTGAATGACGTCTGTGAAACAAATCCCAAGATGCATACTTGGGGGAAATGACCAGAATTATTGAACAGTGCCCCGAATAATATTTATTTTCTTCGCAACGTAAAACGGTATCTCAAATGTTAACTGGAAGTCTGGTTTCGCGGAATTTTAATTCACAAAAGGGAAGCGTTCTTCAGATGTTTAGGCTGACTTTAATGTTGGACAATTCCTTTGCGTTTTATAGAAAATATGAACACTAAGTGTTTTTTGTTTTCTATAAGAAAAACGCAAGTCTTCTGTTTATCTTTGTTGTGAACTTAATCTGTAGAATGCAAAAAAAAAAAAGTAAATATAATGTTTTAATATAGTATATATTATATATATATCTATATATATATATATATATATATATGTATATATATATATATATATAATATATTATATATATATATATAGCGAATCCAGGGAAAATGATGCCAGGAATCCAAGCTTTCTCTTTATTCAGACATCGTCAAGTTGCTCCTTGACGATGTCTGAATAAAGACGATGCGCTGGATCCTGCTATCATTTCCGTGGTATTCGCTTATTTATGAAGTCACGTCATCTACGTGATTTTTTAAGCATATATATATATGGATATATATATATATATATATATATATATGTGTGTGTGTGTGTGTGTGTGTGTGTGTGTGTATGTATGTATATATATGTATATATACAAGATTCCTTGACAATGTCTTAGGAAAGACGAAAGCGCTTGGATATGCCTATCGTTTTTCCTGTGGTATTCGCTTATTTATTGAAGTCACGTGCATCTACTGTGATTTTTAAAGCAAATGTATATATATATATATATATATATATATATATATATATATATATATATATATTATATTATATATATATATGTATATGTATACAGAGAGAGAGATAGGCTATTTATACATTAGATATCATCGCTACAATACTATTTTATCTTTCTTGGTGTACAGAAGTCGACGCAACGATACAGGTACCAAACCCGTTTGCATCTAGAAACGTCAAAATAGGACGAAGACACTCCCGACCTGGTAAACGTGAGCGCGATATGATAATATTTATCCCTCTTAAAAGATTAATGATGGTTAGGCAACACCATCGAATGGCTTGCGCGTGCAGGGCCATCCACGCATGCGCGGAACGCAGCCTCGAGTTTGTTCGGCTCCGTCTCTAATCTGACAGGTGAAATGAGAGGTGTAGTGGGGGAGGGGTTTAGGTGACCCCATAGTGGTTGTGGAAAAGGGGAAGGGGGAAGGGTGTGTAGAGAGAATACTGGAACCTTGAAGGTCTGGAACGCCTTCCAGGTAATATTATGATATATAGGGGTGCATAAGAGAAAGAGAGAGAGAGAGAGATAATCGAAAATAAATGTCGAGGTGAAATTGAAGAGAGAGAGAGAGAGCGAGAGAGAGAGAGAGAGAGAGAGAGAGAGAGAGAGAGGATCTTCGAAATTAAATCTCAGAGAGAGAGAGAGAGAGAGAGAGAGAGAGAGAGAAAGGAAAAAATCTTCGAAAAAGAATCTCGAGGTAAAAGTAAAGTGAGAGAGAGAGAGAGGGAGAGACCATGACTTATTCGTACAGTCCTTCCACCCTTCACAAAAAAGAAATAACAATAATCATTATAATAACTTTGTTTATCCCTCTTGGAACGATTCCAAGTCGCCGACTTATCTCTCATTCGGGTCTGGGCGTCGGGGTGGGGGTGGGGGGGGGGGGGTGATGTGGGAGGCTGGGAGGTACATGTATACATATATATATATAATGGTTTCACAGAACGAGCGACGACTCAAGTCGCGGAATTCCCGTTGGCGTCAAACAAGACGACTTGAAACTAACGGATTCCCTGGTTCGGGCAATTCGCAGATGGATTAGACGCTAATGTATATGAGACCGAGGGTAATTCTCTCTCTCTCTCTCTCTCTCTCTCTCTCTCTCTATTTCAATCTAATCTCAAGATACATTTTCAAAGATTTTTTCCTCTCTCCTCTCTCTCTCTCTCTCTCTCTTTCTACTCTAATCTCAAGATACATTTTAGAAGATTTTTTCCTCTCTCTCTCTCTCTCTCTCTCTCTCTCTCTCTCTCTCAGCGCATGACGTCTCCTTTGATGTACTAATAAGTCTTTGAGACATTTTGATCGTTGTAACTCTCTCTCTCTCTCTCTCTCTCTCTCTCTCCAATATTCATTTTCGAAGACTTTTTCCTCTCTCTCTCTCTCTCTCTCCCTCTCTCTCTCTCTCTCTCTCTCTCTCTCTCTCTCTCTCTCTCTCTCTCTCTCTCTGAGATGAGATGCGCTCTCTCACCAGCGTCTCCGATTTAAGCGGTCTCTCATTGCTGACAACATAATTGGCTGAGCTCTTTGTTTACACAGCCACAGCTGCTGGAAGGTGGCAAGTTACAGCGGTGTATAACTCTCTCTCTCTCTCTCTCTCCTCTCTTCTCTCTCTCGTACACAGCTGTCACATGCAGCTGAATCTTGTCTATAGTAATAATTGTTACATCGACTTATTTACTTACTAGTTATGTGTTAAATGAACTGGGTTGATTATTAGTTTATATTAAGATATGTATGTTGCTCTATTATACTTATTCTTGTATATATATACATATTATATATATATATAATATATATATATATATATATATATAATATATATATCTTATATATTACTTACTTTCCTAAATGAGCGCCTTATTCTTTGGAGGGCTGGATTTCACGTCATTGGCCCCTGTGGTGGTCTTGTTCCATGAATAGGGTTCATCTTTTAAATATTAATAATAATAATAACTACTAACTAACTAATACTAATAATAATAATAATAATAATAATAATAATAATAATAATAATAATAATTACGAATGGTAGACGAGTACTCAGATATTGCGACGGTCGCATTTTTCTGATATCTTGTAAGAAGTTCAGAGTAAAGTGTATGGTAAACTTGTCCTGTTAGCAACTTAATACATTTTTTCACTATGCAACATAAAATCTTTTATTGTTAATTTTATGAGAAAAACCAGTGTAAACTGGAAAATAAGACTTGAATTTGAATTTTAATTTAATTTATTTATTTATTTATTTATTTATTTATTTAATTTTGTTGCCGTGAATGTCTTGGCTATTCATTAGCTTGGTGGAAGTAATTGGAATTTAAACTAATGGATCACACGTCTTTAACTTTGAAGATTCTGCGGTCAATTTGACCTGTTCCAGGCTGCTTTCCTGTTCCAGGCTGACTCATTCTTCCAAACTGATTTCTTCTTCAGACTGTTTCCTGTTCCAGATTGTTTCCCATTCCAGACTTTCATAATCCAGACTGTTTCCTATTCCAGTTTCCTGTTCCAGACTGTCTCATTCTTCCAAACTGATTTCTTCTCTAACAGACTGTTTCCTGTTCCAGGCTGTTCCTATTCTATACTGTTTCCTATTCCAATTTCTTGTTCCAGACTCTTTCATTCTTCCAAACGGATTTCTTCTCCAGACTGTGTCCTATTCCAGACTGTTTCTTATTCCAGTTGCCTGTTCCAGACTGTCTTTTGTTCGAGACTGTTTCCTATTCCAGCCTGTTCCCTGTTCCAAACTGTTCCCTATTCCAGACTGTTTCCTACTACAGACTGTTTCCTATTCCAGACTGTTTCCTGTTCCAGACTGTTTCTTGTTCCAGACTGTTTCCTTCTCCAGACTGTTTCCTGTGCCAGGCTGTTTCCTATTCCAGACATTCATAATCCAGACTGTCTCCTATTCCAGACATTCATAATCCAGACTGTTCCCTATTCCAGACTGTTTCCTATTCCAGACTGGTTCTTATTGCAGACTGTTTAACGTTCCAGAAACTATAATTCAAATGACAAATGTCCCACGAAACACCCGCCCCCCCCCCACAAACAACAATCTCCGTCCCCCCTAACAAAAAATATTTGTCCAAGTCATTCCTGATATTGTTTTTTTTATTATTTGTATATTTTTGTCCCCATTAATAATACCCTAATCCGCGAATTGTAATTATCAACACGATTGTATAACAGCTATATAAATATATATGTATTATATGTATTATATTATATTTATATTTATATTTATATATTGTCGCGCCATAACAATAGTCGTTCATTTATTTATTTTTTTTATTGAAATCATCGTTATTAAGAGTTATTGTTTTTTGACAGCGTTATTCCTGACACCGTCGCGAATAATGCAATTATCCTCGATTAATTTTTCGCCCATGGCAAATCCGCGATCATGGAAATGGGCTGGCTTTTTGGGGTCCAGGGCCTCCCTCCCCCCTTCCCGTCCCCCCCCCCGCTACCGTCCCATTTGTCGATGATAGAATTGATGTCCCCCCCCCCCCCCAACGTTGATGTAGCTGTTGTTCTTGTTTTTTTTTTTTATGCTTGTGTCTTTGTTGTCGTTGTCCTAGAGGGGGCTGGGGGTTATAGAGAGGGATGGGGAGGGAGAGAGGGAGAGGGAGTAGGAGGGAGTATCATGGAGCTCTCATAACCTCTTAATGTGTTAATGAAACTCGTTTGCATTATGGGGCTTTTTATCTGGGCGTGAGGGGTCAGAATGCCCTCCCACTCCCCTTCCTCCTCCCCCTCCTCCTCCTCCTCCTCCTCCTCCTCCCTTTGATGTTTGGGAAAGGAGGAGCAGGGGGAAGGAAGGAGGGAGTAAAAGAGGCTAGGTATGGGGAGGGAGGAGGGGGAGGGGTGCGTCGGAAATGAAATTTAGTGCATATGATTTTGCCTTTTTTGATTAGCAGATTAAAAGCGTCATTTGTTTAAATAAAGCGATCACTTTTGTGTTGTTGGCCGTCGCAATTGCGACGCCTTTTTGTCCCAAAGTTGGGAAATTAATGGCTTTTTATGTTATTGCAATTAGGTACCCACTTTCATCGGTGTTAAATATTTTCGACGCGAATGATAATATGATGGAATTGGGCGGATCGTATTCTGGGTATTTATACATTATCAATACCGTTGAGTAATTAATTCTTAATAGCGTTTTGTTATCAAAGGGGCCATTTGTTATTTCAAGCACAAAGGGTTTTTTTGTCAGGGGGGGTGGGAAGGGTTAACATTACATTTATACAAGCATTGTCGATATATCCGCGTTTTCTAGTTTGCTTTGTACTCATACATTATTTCCCCTCTTTATAATGTATTGTCGTTGGATGCATCTCTCTCTCTCTCTCTCTCTACCTGATGTCATCAACGCTTGCAGCAGCAAAACGGTACAAGCACACGCAGTTGCACCGTTTGCGGTGCACTGTACGCATTACTTTGAAGGTTCTCTGCAGCGTCCCATCCTTAGGCCCCTGGCTACTATAGGAGCGCCTTTCATTCCTTTTAATTTACCTCCGTTTGTATTCTTTTTCCTCCATCTTACTCTCCTTAACACTCTCCTAACACTTTGATTCATAGCCCAACTGCTTTGAGGTTTTCCTCCTGTTACACCTTTCAGACTTTCTCACTGTCAATATTCTATTCTCGCTCCCCTATTTCAGTCTTGCTATCCAACCTATCGAACTATTTCTTCTTAGCATTACTTTTTAGCACAGCTGTACGGTTTGTTTATCACCTCCTTTGTTGAATCGATCTGCCTCAGTTTCGTAACAATCAGACCACCTTGAAATTTCTGGTAAAAGTGCCTGGATTTTTTTTTTATTTACCCCTCTCTCTTCTCTCTCTCTCTCTGTCTCTCTCTCACTGTGTTCAACTTCTCTGATCTGTGTGTCAGTCCCCTGATTCTCTCTCTCTGTCTCTCTCTCTAGTGTGTTTTCCTCTCTCTCTCTCTCTCTCTACTCTCTCACTTCTCTCCTCTCTCGTCTCTCTCTCTCCTGTTCCTCTCTCTCTCTTCTCTCTCACTCTCTCTCTCTCTCAAATGTGTTTCAACTTTATTTCTGTCTTCCATCTCTCTCTCTCTCTCGTCTCTCTCTCAATGTTTTCCACTCCTCTCTTCTCTCCTCTCTCTCTCTCTCTCTCTCTCTCTCTCTCTCTCTCTCAAGCAGATGCGTTATACTCCCATATAATTCCTCTTGTGCCGAAACACTATACTATACAATACATAGACTGGACGACCCGTGAAACGAGCAACCGGCCAAATGGAGTCTGACGAATTATTTAATTTTTTTTTCTGTCCCAAAATGATAACTAAGTTTGCCGTTGCTGACAAACGATTGCAAAGCTTGTTAAACTAATTGTAAATTGAGTTAATGGGAACGGATGAATATGCTGTTGCTGTTTCTGTTGCTGCTGCCGCATGAGATTAATGATGATTGCAAATATATTCCTACCGGAGGAGGAGCCCCTCCCTCCCTGGTGCTCTGTTGGTGATGATGCTCGCTGAGAGAGAGAGAGAGAGAGAGAGAGAGAGAGAGAGAGAGAGAGAGAGAGAGTTGTAAGTAAAACGAAACGTCAGCTCGATGTTGGTACGTGTGTATGAGAGAGAGAGAGAGAGAGAGAGAGAGAGAGAGAGAGAGAGAGAGAGAAAGGGGTTAAGAGAGAGTTGTTGTAATGTAAACGAAATATCAGTTTCTTCGTGGGTACGTGTGTCTGTGAGAGAGAGATGAGTAGAGAGAGAGAGAGAGTTGTAGAGAGCGAGAGAGTTGTAAGTTAAAACGAAACGTTCTTAGTTGGTACGTTGTCGATGAGAGAGAGAGAGAGAGAGAGAGAGAGAGTTGTATACAACGAAACGTCAGCAAGTTGTTGATACGTGTGTATATCTGAGAGAGAGAGGGAGAGAGAAAGAGAGAGAGTTTTAACTAAAGCGAAACGTCAGCTCGATGCTGGTACATGTGTATGAGAGAGAGAGAGAGTGAGAGAGAGAGAATTGTAAGTACATTGAAACGTCAGCTCGATGTTGGTACGTGTGTATGAGAGCCAGAGAGGAGAGAGAGAGCAGAGAGAGCAGAGGGGTGTGTGCTCAGTTAACAATTCTTAGGTGTCTTTACAAATTATTAAGCAGCTAAAAAAAATTCAGCTCGACTCAATTTTCATTTATTCAGTTGTGTTACTGAAATGGCGTCCATAGTTGCAAATGCGTACGAGCGCTTCTGGAGTCCTGTAATTTTATCAGCTCTTCCCCCACCCTCTTAATTTGGATATATGCATATGCTGTTATACCTGCGTTTGTTTATCCGTTCATTATTTCTCTGCTTGTTTTGTGATAGAGAGAGAGAGAGAGAGAGAGAGAGAGAGAGAGACTGCTATCTTCTAGTTTGCTCATCTGTGAGAATAAGTGCTCTTCAAATAAGTGCATTGTCGATATTTTTTTTTAAGTTTTGTAAATTTGATATTGCTTTTCAGTTATTTTTTTGCGTAATAATAATAATAATAATAATAATAATAATAATAATAAAATAATAATAATAATATAATAATAATAAACATGAAGGATATGAGATGAGGCAGTGAAACTTGTACCCATAATCATAGGAACACTAGGAGGCACGATCCCAAGATCCCTGAAAAGGAATCTAGAGACTAGAGGCTAGCAGTAGCTCCAGACTCATGCAGAAGAGTGTGATCCATAGGAAACGGCCCGCACATAGTAAGAAAAGTGATGGACTCCTCCCTAAGGAGGACAGGATGACAACCCGGCGGAGAAAACCCAACACTATGAATACCACCCAGTCGAATTGGAGACTGTGATAGACAAAATAAAATACAATAATAATAATAATAATAATTTTATAGTGTGGGATTCAGAGTTGCATCCTGCCTCCATAGGAGTCCATCACCTTTCTCACTATGTGCGCTGTTTCCAAGAGCACACTGTTCCTGCATGAGTCCTGGAGCTACTTCGGCATCTAGTAGTTTTTCCAGGTTTCTTTTCAGGAGTCTTGGGATCGTGCCTCCTAGTGTCCCTATGATTATGGGGTACGGAATTTACAATTTCCGCTTGCATATCCCAATATCCTTCTTCTTCTTCCTTCTTCTTCTTTATTATTAATTATTATAATTCTTATTATTTATTATTATTATTATTATTATTATTATTATTATTATTATTCTTATTTTAAAAAAAATTATTCTATTAAAAACTCCATGAATTCAATATGAAATTCAAAAAAATGGAAAAGTCAATCCACAGTAACCCGTGTTACTGTTTGTTTGAATTTTTTTTTTGTTTGAAATATATATTTTTAGTTTACCAAAACATCAAACAGACATACCGCTGTAGATTTTACCTTTGCCATTATTATTATTATTATTATTATTATTATTATTCTTATTATTAATTATTATTAATTATTAATTATTATTATACAGGAAAAGGTTGAATTCCCTTTTATTCTGTGATGGAACAAGCCCCTCCAAAGGGGCCAAAGGGGCCACTGACTTGAAAATTCAAACTTTCCAAAAAAAATAAAAAAGAATAAATAAATTCATATTGTTTACCTATTATGGGTTTAGCAAACTGTTCCATTTAATTGTAATTGAGAACCTTCAGTGGTGTTTTTTCTGGCTGTGTGTAAAACGAAAGGCAACTATGGAAATTTGGCATTATTTAAACATTCACATCAACTTAATCATTTAAAACTGTTGCAAATATAAACCAAACCGTAAGTTTCTTATACTCTTATCAGTATTGTTTACGGGCTTTGAAATATAAGCATTCCCGTAGAATTAGAATATTGGCTGAATTTATTTTGTTTATTGGTAAGATTCATTATTGAAGTCTCGGCCATTAAATTCGTGTCCTGAATCTTTTCCCAGTAATTTTACATTTCGCTATTTGGAGGTTTCCCCTTCCCTCTTCAAAGAAACCCTCTCCTTCTGGTCCCTTCATTCTCTCCTTCTCTCGTCCTCTCTTCTCTCTCCTCTTCCTCCTCTCTCTCTCCTCTCATGCATCGCCATTGAGCCTTCAACCCATATCCTTATCCTTTTCCCCTTATCTCTCCTCATATCTCACTTGAGTCCCCTTTCTAATCTCTCTTCTCTCTCTCTTCTTTCTCCTCGTCTTTCTTTACATCTGCCCATTACCTCTTACCCCATATCTCCTCCACCCTTCTTCCCGCCTCTTCTCCTCTTGTCCCTCCCCGTCTCTCTCTCTCTCGTCTTCTCCTCGTATCGTTTTATATGTATAGGCATTACCCTCTTCTTCTTTTCTTTCATTTTGTCCTATTTATCTATTTCTATTTATTCTTTTTCAGATGTAGAGCCATTACCCTCTCTTCACTTCTTCCCCTCTCTCTCCCTCCTCTCCCTTTTCCTCCCTCCTTCCTGCTCCTCTTCTCTTGTGTCCAAGCCATTACCCTCACCCATCTCAAACCTCTCCCCTTCCGCTTCGTATTCAAGCAATTACCCATCAAAAAAACCCATTTGGTCTCCTCCTCCTCCTAAGACCTCCTCCCCTCCTTTCCTCATTTGTCTCCTCCTCTACCTCCTGCCTCCTCCTGCTCCTACCCTCCCCCTATCCCCTCCTCCTAGCTCGAACCGCCTGCCTCCTCCACCACCTCGTCCCGTCAACGCCCTCGTTTCCATTACTATCTCCCTTTACTTTTTCCTCCATCCTCCTTCCTCCTTCCTAACTCCATTCTACCACTCTTCCCTCCCAATAGATATTCCTTCCCCGGAAGGCAGGTTTATAATCTTTGGGCATCATTTTTTCTTTTGTCGCAGGTAACGAGCATGCCCGAGAGGAGGCGAGGCGTATGGGGGTGGGGGAGGAGGAAGGAGGAGGAGGACGGACGAGAGGAGGCAAGAAGCATCTACCGAGTGAGCGTTTTTGGCTTGCAGAAGGACTCTCCAGTTCTCCGGCCTCCCAAATGGCCGAAGGACTCTTAAGTTGGTCCTCCGTGTTCAGGATAAAGTGTGACCACCTTCTGTCCCGGGCCCACACTCCTCTCCTCTCTCTCTCTCTCTCTCTTTTCTCTCTTTTTCTCTCTCTCCTTCTCTCTCTTCTCGTCTCTCTCTCTCTCTCTCGTTCAACAGACGCAGCATGGTCTGTGTGCACCTTTGACCATTTGATTAATTATTAAAGTTGACAAAATTACTTTCTATAAGTCAGCGTTTTTCTTCTTCTCTCTCTCTTCTCATTCCTTCCTCTCTCTCCTCCTCTTCTTCTCTCTTCTCTTCCTTCCTTTTCTTCCATCCTTCTCCTTCTTTTATTTTTCCATCTTTTCTCGACATATCCCTTTTCTCTCTTATTCCTGTCCCTTGAATTCTTCTTCCTTCTTCCCTTCTCGTTTTCATGTCCGTTTTCACCTCGACAGACCTCCTTTTCCATTCTTCCTTACCTCCTCCCTTCATTCCTTTCCCTTCCTCCCTCCGCTCCTCTTCCCCCTGTTCTTTCCCCTTTCCCGTTTCATCCGTTATTCCAAGAGAGGGAAAAGTGGTTTTTCCTTGGTTGAGTGTTTTAAGAGGTTTTAATGCTTAGAACATAGTTAAGGAAAGCTCTTGGGCCTCCACCCTTACCCCCGGCCCGTTCCCCTCCCTCCCCTTCCCCTCCTCCCCTCCCCTCCTTCCTCCCCCGTTCAACCCTTACTTTCAAACCCCCATCCCGCAATGTAATCCTTCCTCTCTCTCTCTCCTCTCTCTCTCTCTTCTCCTCTCTCCTGTCGTAGCTTAGTACAGGCTATATTTTCTTTTTACTTGCGCATATCTGGGGTTATTCTTTCTTTTATGGATCGTTTTAGCCCCGTGTGTGCATGTGTTTTGCGTGTGTGATACGTTGTATGCATATATGCATTTATGGATTTTTTTTATGTTAAGAGAGCCAGCGCCATCTCCAGAAACTGGCTCCATGCAATTCTGTTCCTTTCTGGTACCTTGGGTTGCCTTTTTTGCTTTGTTTTTTACATTTTTTTTTTTTTTTTTTTTTTTTTTTGTTATTATTCTTATTTTTTTTTTTTTTTTTTGCTTTCCTGATTCTGCAAGTACCTGCAATTCTCCGAACTTCAGTTTTTTTTTTTTCCCTTCTACCCGCCGTTAAGTTTTAAACCTTTATTTATTCAAATTTAGTGATAATAACAATAGTTGTAGTAATAGATGGTATGAATAGCAGTACAGTAATGATAGTAACTAGAATTGACGTATGATCCACTCAAGATTATGTTATTATTGAACATGATTCGTTATAAAATCCTAGAATATAACTGTTCGAATGCATTCCTTTATTCCATAATATTCGTATGTTTAGTATTGGAATCCACCTGTTCAAAATTGTCCAATTATTAACATGGGAACATTAAGAAATCCAGGAAACCCTTATTTTGGGGAATTGTCGTTTATAAGAACCTTAAAAGAATATAAACTGTTCGGAATTATGCATAACTGTTATTTCCATCAATAATTCGTGTGTTTACCGAATTTGCAATCCAGAGCGAGAAAAGTACCTGTTCAATGGAATTGTCCAAATTTTAATAAACAGGTTAGGTAATTGAGGCAACTATTAAGAAATCCAGGAAAAACCAACTTGTCTTATTTTTTATTTCGTTTTTCCGTAATATAAAGAACCTAGGAATATAACTGTTTTTTTCGAAAATGCCATTCCTGGTATTTCCATGAATAATTCACGTTATTTTGTTTAATATTGGAATCCCAAAAAAACCTGTTTTCAAAATTATCCGAATTTTAATTTAAACAAAGGGAAAAGCCATTAAAAATCCGCTCCAAGGAAACCTCTTCATTTTTTTATTCGTTATAAAAGAACCTAGGATATTTAGAATAGGTGCATTCCAATTGTAAACATACGAACATCAGGAAATCTATAAATACTTTCGACGATGAAAACATGTACAAATATCTGTTTCAAAATGCGAATGGATTCTAGTCTGATACTTGGCCGTAGGTCATTAGTCCTTCCGTTTGTTCTGTTGCCGTAGGCGAAGAGAGAGAGAGGAGAAGAGAGGGACGAGGAGAGGAGAGCAGAGGAGAAGAGACGGAAGGCGCTATATATTGGTTGGACAGGTCGGTCAATTTCCTCCATAACGTTTCTTTTCTTGGAGCAAGCCTCGTCAAATTTCCTGCACCAAGCATAAAGATCTGGAACAAATGGTCTCGGAATGGTGGAAATGGGGTTTGGGGGGGACGGTTTTTTTGGGGGAAGGGGGAGCCAGACTTCCCTTCGACCAGTCTGTTTGAAGCTCCACCAGAGAACTTCAAATTTCTCCCGATTCTGTTTTATTTGTTCTTTAATTTTTTATTTATTTATTAGTTTGAAATTTTTGTTTCCATTTCTAATTTGTTAATTTGTTCATTTTCTTTGTTATTTTGTTTGATTAATTTGTTACTTCGTTTTGTGAATTTTATGTAATTGGTTAATATTATATATTAATTCTATTTGTTAATTTATTCGTTCTGTTTATTTATTGGTTAATTTATTCATTCTATTTGTTAATTTATTAGCTTTGTTTATTTACTGGTTAATTTATTCATTCAGTTGCTATTTATTCGTTATTTTATTCATTCTGTTAATTTATTTGTTAATTTGCTCATTCTGTTTATTCATTTTTTAAAATCTATTCATTCTGTTTATTTATATGTTAATTTATTAAATCTGTTTATTTGTTAGTTTATTCATTCTGTTTATTTATTAATTCATTCATTCCGCTTATTTATTTGTCAATTTATTCATTCTGTTTATTTATTTATTAGTTTATTCATTCTGCATAAATCTCTGGTGGATTGTTTTCACGATTGAAGATTTAGCCATAATTTTTTATTATATTTTTTTTTATTTGTTAGTTTTCGTCAAACTCGGTCTTTGATGTTGAAAACCGTGATGAGATTTGTGCGAATTATTTCTTTTGTATATTTTTAAAGCTTAGCGCTTGATGCCGTTAGGTCTGAATAATATACCATTATTATTATTATTATTATTATTATTGGTATATTATTTTATTATTATTAGTTGGCTAATGATAGGTCTTATATTATTAACATGTGTATACTACGTATGCATTCACAGTAGTCTCACTTGTCAGTGGATTCCTAATCCATAAGTATTATTCAAGGGCACAGACGAGCGGGATACCGCTGGGAGAGACACTTGCTCCTGTCTCGTTTTTCTATTCTGGAAATTTTTTTTTTTTTTTCTCTCTCGCTTTATTATTGTCATACGTTCGCAGGTGTTTTTTTGGAACACCTGTTCTAATCGTTTGTGTGTGTCATATGTATCTATGTTTCTGTAGTTTGATTAGTATACATATATATATAGAGTATATGTATATGTATATGTATATATATATATATCATATATATATGTATATACTATATATATATATAGATATATATATATATATATATACATATATATATTATATATATATAGAGAGAGAGAGAGAGAGAATATGATTTTGACGAGAGGAGAGGAGAGATTTTATTATATTTTATATATTTTTACTTTTTTTTTATTTTATCATATGTATATATATATAAGTATATATATATCAATATATATTTACTCATATATATATTATATATATATGTCTATAAATACATAATATATATATATATATATATAATATATATATATATATATATACAATATACTTATATATATATATATATATATATATATATATATGTTTGTGTGTGTGTGTGTGTGTGTGTGTATATTATATATACATATATATATGCGTATATATATATATATATCTCCCGTGAAGAGTCGACGTTATAATTGTTATCTAATTCTGGATATTATTCACATATCTTTGTTAAATCCTAGCAGCCCTTTCTCAACAATTTAAAGGCGCTTCAGAATCCGTAGCTCTCTCTATCTCTCTCTCTCTTCTCTCTCTCTCTCTCTCTCTCTCTCTCCGTTCCGAAATTGATTATCGTGTCAGATCTTCAAGTTTTCTGAAACTTTTTGTTTCTCGAGTGATCTTGGATTTACGACAACTTTGAAGGTGGTATTTTCGTAAATTAGCTATATATCATATATATATATATATATATATATATATATATATATATATATATATATATATATATACGCACGCACGTGTGTGTGTGGGTGTGTGCGCGCGCGCGTGTGGGTGTGTACGTATATAAATAGGCAAGCAAACGTTGCGTCTTCCATAACTACCACGAAAGCAAAACAGAACCAGGATAGATAAACGATATTGAGGAGACGAAAATCATAATTGAAGCGGCATCCCAAGACGCTAAGGAGACTGACACAGAGAGAGAGAGAGAGAGAGAGAGAGAGAGAGAGAGAGAGGAGAGCAGAGCAGAGCAGAGGCGATAAAAATTATGGAAGGAATTAAGCGCTACGACCATGTTTAACGACCAGGTTTTATACGGCAATTTGCAGGGTTATAGAGAGGCACCACGGGAGACGCTTGAGACAATAGTGTGGAGGACAAGTCGTTGTGGCCGGGGGTCGTTAATGCCGAATTACGGCGACCAGGTCGTTTTTGTGGGGTGGGGTAGGATGGGGGGGGGGGGGGGGGGGCGAAGGGGGGGCGCGAAGTCGTTCTGCTGCTCTCTTTGCTGTTGGTGCGCCGATGGGTGGATACTGCTGTGATGGGCGGGTGGGTGGTGGATGGGAGGTCTGGCCCAAGATGTCCTCTTGAATCTCACTTGACAGTTGACGAATCTCCTGTCACGCATTATATATCTATATATATATATACTATATATATATATATATATATATATATATATATATATATATATATATATATTATTTCAAGAGTAAATAAACACTGATCATCCATGTGGGTTGCTTGACAGACCAAATTAACAACATCGAGAACTTGAAAACCTTTCATACCAACCCCACGACAAGAAGACCCCCTTGAGCTGAGACGTACGACTTCTTGGAGTCTCTTGGAGCTCAGTTTCAACGCTCCTCCGAGTCCTCAGACAGACAGACAGACAGACAGACGGACGGACGGACGGAGAAATCATCCGGGTGCGAGAGACACGAGGACAAATCAATAGAAGGCAGTGGGAGATGAGAGATGTCTTTAAGACATATACACAAATCCTAGACTGTCCTTCTGGAATGGCTTACAGCCATAGGAGGAACCGATACGTCGAAACGGGGATATAGGACTCTTGGAAGGACTCGAATTCAAGTGCTATGTACCCCCTTCTTCGCCTGTCAGAAAGGAGATAGGACTCTTGGAAGGTCATGAATCCTAGTGCTATATACTCCCTTCTTCGCCTGTCAAAACGGGGATAGGACTCTTGGAAGGACTGAATCCTAGCACTATATACTCCCTTCTTCGCCTGTCAAAAAGGGATAGGACTCTTGGAAGGACTCGAATCCTAGTACTGTATACCCCCTTCTTCACCTTCAAAATCCTCCTCCTCCTTCTCCTTGTAGAGTATCCTGCAGCAGGCGAGCGAACTCCTCCGAGTAGATCCTACCACTATATATCAAAGATGGAGGGAGATCCTTGTCTTAAATTACCACACAAAGGACGCGCCTGGCTTTCGAACGAGGAGAAGGAGGAGGGGGAGGAGTTCCTCTCCTTGGTCCTGGATCATCCCTGGAGTGGGAGGAGGAGGAGGGACAGGGGGAGGGTGGGAGGCTGGAAATGTATTGGTGGCGGCACACTCACACACACACACACACTCACTCATACATACTTACACATACTTACACACGTACATACACAGTCACACACGCCCTTCTCGCCCTTTCTTTTCTCGATGTATAGAGTTGTTGCTCTCTCTCTCTCTCTCTCTCTCTCTCTCTCTCTCTATAAAAATATTCTATATATATAATATATCTATATACTATAATATAATATATAATATATATATATATATATTATATATATATATTATATTATAGTATACGTAAGGAGAGTTTTGACTAAATCGCTTATATCCTTTTAACCTTCCAAGGATCAATGTCAATTCGATATGTATTTATTTCAACTCTGTCTCCATCTTTATATATAGATATATTATATATATATATATATATATATATATATAAATATATATATATAGGATATATTTAACGTGAGCGCGCGGAAAACAATCCGGACGTAATTCACCTCTTAATAATGCCACCCGTTCCCGACACATTTACCCAAACCAGTTGTGGGGAGTTGTGGCAAGTTGGAGGTTTAATCTCGACTTGGGCTCTCTCTCTCTCTCTCTCTCTCTCTGTGGTTCGCATCCTCCTCCTCCTCCTCCTCCTCCCCCCTCTCGCTCTCTATCTCTCTATCTTCTCCTCCGTTTTGTTCTCTCGCATCATGTTTGTTGTTTTTGTTGTTGTGATATATTTTAATTTTCATTCTCTCTCTCTCTCTCTCTCTCTCTCTCTCTCTCTCTCTCTCTCCTCTGTTAGTCTTTCCTTTCTCTCGTCAGGAAGTTTTGCTGTTATTCATTTGTTTCGTTGTATGCTAGTGCGTCGTAGTAGCAGTGGATATATATATGGATATATATATATATATATATATATATATATATATATATATATATATACATACATATATATCTCAAAATTCACCATAACGTGACTGGAATATTTTGAAGTAATAAAAGTCCACTGTTATGTGAGATGTGTCTTTTAAGAATTTTTTAATACACATCTTACATAAGTGTGGACTTTTTCTATTTCAATTTATAAGTATATATACATATATATATATATATATATATATATATATATATATTCCTATATATATAGAATGATTTCTCATGTGTATTTTAGTGTATGCGTGTAAGTGGGCCAAAGTGATTGTGTCTTCTGTGAGGGGTACACACACACACACACACTACTTATACTTCCACAACTGGTGAGGCTACTACTGTTGCTACTGCTCGCGGTCCATGGGCGCAATTATGATTTTCGGCCTTCGGCTAAGTAAAAGTTTATATGAGGCGTTGCAACTGACACGTCACTATGATTACCAAGAGAGAAAGAGAGAGAGAGAGAGAGAGAGAGTTCAGTGGTATCGATTCGCCCAATACGCACGCACGTATATACACACATACACACACACACACACACACACACATCTCGAAAGGATCACACATGGGACTCTCTCTCTCTCTCTCCCCGTTTCCAGGACAGAGAGAGAGAGAGAGAGAGAGAGACATGAAGATTCTCTCTCTCCTTCCATTTATGAATTCCGATTAATGTGGTGGTATGTGGCATCTTGGTTGGGTGGTGTGGTGGTGGTGGTGGTGGTGGTAGTGTGGCAGTTAGCTGTTGCTATTGATCTGCGGGGCCCGAGAAGCGCGATCGCCCCGCCCACCCCCCTCCCCTCCCCCCCCCTACCCCCCACCCTCCCCCCCCCCCTCCCCCAAACAACGCCAGGCCTAGGTGACCCCTTGCGGGGTCTTATTCTTCCAGTCTTCGCCCGACTCAACCCTACCGACTTGTATGCCCCGACCCGAGGAGAGGAGGCTCTACTCTCTTTCTCTGTGTGTGTGTGTGTGTGTCTTCCAGCGCTTCCTTCTTCCCTCTGTGCGTGTGTGTGTCCTTGTACCCTCCCACATACACACGTGTACGTTAGAGTTTCGAAATCTTTTTGTTATTTTTTTTTTTCAAATATTCGCGGGAATTAGTTAAGCCTTCGTAGTCATGTTCAGTTAAAAACACTTCGATGACTTCGAAATCTTTTTTTTCAAATATTCGCGGGAATTGGTTAAGCCTTCGTCGTCGTGTACGGTTAAAAACACTTCGATGACTTCGTTTAGCTAAGAAGCGATGACGATGATATCTTCTTCTGTCTGTGTTCTCGTCGTCGTCTCTCGCGCGATTATTTTTCATTCTTGATGCGTCAATTTCTTTATTTATGATTTGCAGTAGTGGTTATACCGTGAGCGCTCTCAGCACTCCATTACACACCGAGACTCACGTGGTATGGAAACAGACTCCTCTCTCTCTCTCTCTCTCTCTCTCTCTCTCTCTCTGTGAGTCTTACTCCGGATTAATGGGAACTTTTAATTAAAGATATTCTCAGCCGAGTTTCTCCAGGCTTTATATTCGCGCTCGCATTTTTCAGTATCGCGGAGAGTAAAGAGAGAGAGAGAGAGAGAGATATGCACATCTTAATCACGGACAAATGAGACAGTTTCTGTGTGTGTGTGTGTGTGTGTGTGTGTGTGTGTGTGTGTGTAAGTGCAAGATTCTGTTTCGTCGTGTTAACTAGAGCGTCAGTTATAGTCTCTCTCTCTCTCTCTCTCTCTCTCTCTCTCTCTCTCTCTCATGTAAGATTCCCTTTCGTCGCATTTATTAGTATATCAGTTATAGTTTTCTCTCTCTCTCTCTCTCTCTCTCTCTCTCTCTCTCTCTCTTTTATGTAAGATTCTTTTTCGACGTATTGACAAGTATATCACTTATAGTTTCTCTCTCTCTCTCTCTCTCTCTCTCTCTCTCTCTCTCTCTCTCTCTCTCTGTTAACCTTCCTCTGTCATCATCACGTGTCCCTCAGCATTTATTATTACTTCTGTTGCCGCGACTTCGTCCTCCCATATGCGTCTTTATTCTTAATTGACGGTTTCTTTTTTTATTTTCTTTTATCTGAGACATTCCTGTATTTTGATACCGTACTATTTTTCCTTCTTGGGAATCGACTCCTTCTTCTTCTTCTTCTTCGTTGTCGTCTTCTGAGACGCATTTCTGCGTCTTTTTGAAAGCTGTTTCGTCCTGATTCGGAAAGTGACGACACACGTCTGTTCGTAGTAGGGGGAGGAGAGAGGGTCCCCCTAAGAGAGACATCCCATTTTTTTCTATAAACCGTCTCGCTCAATTTCTTACAATTCACAAACTGAGACGGATTCATTGGAAGACTTCATTTATGCCAGTATCTTTCAGATTTTCCCTTTTTTTCAGTTTTCTGTGAAAGAAAACGTATTGAGATGGTTTTTTGTTTGTCCGTCCGCAGTATTTTCCGTAAGCCCTCAGGCTAGGGGGCTGCAAATTGGTATGTTGGTCATCCACTCTCCAATCATCAAATGTTCCATATTGCAGCTCTCTAGCCTCAGGTGTTTTTATCTTATTTAAGGTTTAAAGCAAGCCATGATCGTACTTCTGGCTGAGCTATATGTACCAAATAGGCTTCCACCAGGCAGAAAACTTGATTTGTGCTGAAGAAACTCCGGCGTTTTTTTTTTTTTTTTGCTTGTGAATTCTAGATGCTATTCTTCAAGACCTACTTCATGCCAATATATATCAGTCTTTCCAATTCCTTTTTTTTTTTATTCTGAATGCTATTCTCCTCTCTTCGCAACCGTAGCTTGAGAGAGAGAGAGAGAGAGAGAGAGAGAGAAAGAGAGATAGGCACACACACGGGACATTTGACGTGAATATTTCATTGCTATATTTTGACGTGGAGAATGGGGATACTTGAAGCTTGTAGGGCCCCATATGTATTCATAATAAAACAAAGGTCGAGAGCCTTTCTCCCACCCCCCACCCCCTCACCCACCTCTTCTTTAGGCACTGTATTTGTTTTTATTGTGTTTTTGTTTTCACCATTTTAGCTGATGCTTGTTTGAGCACTATTGTTTACAAGGAGCTTGTACTATTTACTTATAGACTCAGTTTGTTTTTTATTGTGTTTTTGTTTTCACCATTTTAGCTGATGCTTGTTTGAGCACTATTGTTTACAAGGAGCTTGTACTATTTACTTATAGACTAATGGTTATGTGTGTTTATTCTTGCTATATAAATATTTATAAATATATTTTCTTATATTTACTTTCGTAAATCACTCGGTCATTGCTCTGTTCAACATCTCACTCATGGTCCGCATTATGGAGAGCTGTTTGCCACAAGTTTTTTTTTCCTGTTTAATATTGTATTTTCGCATTTCTTCAGTATATGTAACTTTCCGTCCAAGAACCTAGTTAGGGAAAGAGAGACTCATTCATCCATTCATCTCCTTCGCTGTATTATATCCAGTCGGCCATATATTTCCACACTTTTGATTTACAGCTGCCCACGTAGTTTTTATTCCCTTGGATAATGCCGTGAATTCATTGTAAATACATGGGCCCCTCCCCGTCCCCAACAGGGGAGCCGTTTACATCAGTTATGAGCTCCGCGACAGACTTCTCTTATCCCGAAAGCTTGGCCTTGAATAATAGATGGCGACAAACTCTTTCGCTTTTCAAACGATAAAGAGACATACCTGTTCCGAGGAATAGCATAGCGCGTCGCCGCCAATAATTGATAGCCAGTCTTTGAAAAGTTAGCAAGTACGCTCATGAATGATTATATCGCCCCTGTGCTGTGCCATGAGATGCTTTGGAGCGGCGCAGTCCGGCGTTTTAATATTCAGTTTCATGTACATATATTTTCCTTTATTCTTAAAACTACCTTTTATTTCAAACGGACGAAATTATACGGTAAAATATTCTTAAAAGATCCGCCTGTGATCTTTGTCGTGTAGTCTTCAATTCCCTGTGTTTTAATATCAAATCTCTTCTATACGTGTATCTTAACGATCTTGAAACTACCTTTTGTCCGACAGACAGAAATATAAATAAAAAATTGACACGAGATTCACATTCGGCAGAATATTATTAATGGAGAATTTGTGATCTTTCTCGTGTCGATTGAAATTCGCCGCGTTTTAATATTAAATCTTTTACAAATATAACCTCAATCTTAAGAATTGTTTGCCGAACAGAAAAAATCATAAATAAACGCGTTCCTTTTGTGTGACCTTTCTCGTGTTGTTCGGAATTCCCCCCTAGGGGGTAAAAATTTTGACGCTGGAGAATCTTCTGGAACTCCTGCATTTAGGGAAACTCCGACCATTAGATTTGGTATTCGAAAGTGACAGGTTGATATATTGGTTCGAGAGGAATGGGAAAACGGTCACCGAGTTAGAGAATCTGATAATGAATTCATAAAGACAACACACACACACACACACATAGTGAGAGAGAGAGAGAGAGAGAGAGAGAGAGAGAGAGAGAGAGAGAGAGAAAATTTGTTAGGCAGCGCGCCATCCCCCAAGAGGCTATAGTGAAATCAGGTTAGTGCCGACCATAGACTTGTCAAAGTCATGTAAAAGTTTGTATAACTTGTGAGTGTCTCTCTCTCTCTCTCTCTCTCTCTCTCTCTCTCTCTCTCTCTGGTAGACATTAGAGGCGCCTCACACTGAGGGACCTGGGGCAACCCGAAACGAACTGTAAGGTCTGTAAGGTAAGGAGTCGCTCTGAGGAAGGTCATTCTGTTTGCCTAACAGAGATTTTTCCCGTAGTCATTGCCTTGATAACTCTGCTTTCTTCTCGTTGTCTTCTCTTGTAAGGTATAGATGCAGGACGTCCATTGTGTACCAGCCACCGAACGACTTCTAAAGCCACTTTTTCACATAACTTTTAATTCTAAAGAGACGTTTTTTACTTAACTTTTAATCTAAGTCGTTCTGCCGTGTTTGTCAGTTGTGTCTCGTCAAGAAATTAAGAATCTGATTTTGCAGAAGACTTACCAGACCAACTGCTTTCTGCCATTGATTAAGAACAGACACATTTAGTCAGTTGTCATATATATATATATATATATATAGTATATATATATATATATATATATATATATATATATATATATATGTGTGTGTGTACATACGTTTAATTATTTACTGTATCTATCTGTCTATATATATATATATATATATATATATATATATATATATATATATATATATATATATATATATATATATATATATATAATATGTATGTAGTGTATGTCAGAGTAGGAGAATTACCAGTGAATGCTGAATGTTGTGAATAAATATGTAAATATGTTGTAATAACATCTCCGTGATTTTGGTTATGTGCTGAGAGAGAGAGAGAGAGAGAGAGAGAGAGAGAGAGAGAGAGAGGAAATCTCCCGCATATGTTGCAAAAAAATAAAAAGAAAAGAAAAATAAAAAAAAGAATTTCGTATAAATCCCACCAGAGAATTTTCCCTCCATTCCATAAAAATCGTGATCGACGACGTCATAGATTATCTTCGCCTCCTCCTCCTCCTCCTCCTCTGGGATCGTACTCATCGCTAAGTTCCTCCCCCCAATAATACTTGTATTGCCAGATGCGCGCTCGCTGCACTCCGTAAAAGCGCTCACTAGATCCGGATTCTTCTCTCTCTCTCTCTCTCTCTTTCACTGGTTTGAGATTCTCTCTCTCTCTCTCCTCTCTCTCTCTCTCTCACTGGTTTGAGATTCTCTCTCTCTCTCTCTCCTCTCTCTCTCTCTCTCTCTCTCTCTCTCTCTCTCTCGCCAATGACATGATTTGTCTTCGGCCAAACCATTTGCCTTACAAGATGAACGACCACATGTCATTCCTACAACTTTCGAATGGAGCCCACTTAAAGGTGGGTAGGGGGGAAAGGGGGGGTGAGTGTGTGCCTCCCCCCCTACCGAAACCCCACTCCAATCCAACCCCCCTCCCTTAAACCCCATTTTCTTCAGTCAGTCTCTCTTCCATCACTTTTGGTCATTTTTTTTTATTTTTTATCCCTTGCATAACCTCTCTTTTATCGCTATTTTTTTATTTATTCTGTTTTTTAGTTTCTCTTGGATCTCTTATGTGTTTCTCATGGATCTTTTGAATCTCTTAAGGAGTTCTTATGGATCTCTTAAGGAGTTCTTATGAATCTCTTAAGGAGTTCTTATGGATCTTTTAAGGAGTTCTTATGGATCTCGTACTGATAACATATGGATCTCTTATGGAGTTCTTATGAATCTGTAATGGCTTTCTCATGGATCTCTTATGGTTCACTTTTGGATTCATTATGGATCTCTTGTGGATCACTTGTGGTTTTCTTATGGATTTCTTATCAATCTTTTATAAATTTCTTATGGATCACTTAGGGAGTTCTTGTGGATGTACCATGAATTATTATGGATCTCTTTCGTTTACTTATGGATCTATTATGGATTTATTATGAATATCTTATGGATCATCGATAGTTCCACCATCTCTTAAAATCTTGCCGGGTGGAGTTTTCGCTTCAGTGTCTCGTATCTTTTATATTAATTTGTTTATTAATCTCTGAAATCATTTTTTCTTTTCTAATAAGTGATTTCTTCTTTCTGTTTTTCCTATGACCTGTTACTTCTCTCTTGTAATAATAATAATAATAATAATAATAATAATAATAATTAATAATAATAATAATAATAATAATAATAATAATAATAATAATAATAATAATAATCTTTCAAGCTTGAATTTCAGTCAGTGGCCCCTGTGGTGAGCCTGTTCTATATAAATGGTTAATCTTTTGAATAATAATAATAATAATAATAATAATAATATTAATAATATAGATAAAGAATCAATACCAATTTCGTCACGTAGCTACAACACGGGATCGATCCGTAATGAACCGGAGTAAGGTCTAGTTACTGAGTAATGAGTTGCTAGGTTTAATCGTAAACATTCCAAAAGTGTGTAGTATATATATATATATATATATATATATATATATATATATATATTATATATAATATATATATATATATATATATACATATATTATAATATTGTTTTTCAGATATTTCTCATATGAAACTCCTTTTAAATTTATTATCTTTAAGGTTAAGAATTCAACTTATTACTTCGTCAACCACCTACGCGTAGTAGAAGTTGCGACGCCAGTATTAGTAGCCGTTCAATCGATCAACTGAGACGCAAGTCAGGGCAAATGTAAAACTCTGGGATATCGGTTGGTGTTTTAACGTTTTCTTCTAACTTCTCGTTTACGAATACATTCGCATCTTGGCGATTTAAGATTGGCCTTGGAAGTTTTATGAAGTTTACGAGGCTCGTGGAAAACTTCTTGAGAGCTTTATGAAGCTTAGGGTGAGGGCTTCCACTCCTTCTCGGAAGTTTTTAAGTCCTTGGGAAACTTAGGAGAGAGAGAGAGAGAGTATTCTATCGGCTGACTTGACATGTACCCTAAGGTAGTAAGTAGTTCTTCCGGTAAGACACGAGTGTAATGTAAAAGTACTTATAAAACAGAACGACTTGATGTAATATCCTCTCTCTCTCTCTCTCTCTCTCTCTCTCTCTCTCTCTCTCTCTCTCCCCATTTAAGAGAAGCTGATCATCGAAAAATTGGGATGTGATCGCCAGGTCAGAAAGACCCTCACAGGAAGAAGAAGAAGGAAAAAAAAGAGACCGAGAAAGAGAGAGAGAGAGAGAAAAACGGCCCTCGCCCGCCCATCTTACACGGGCTGACACCGCCCTCGACAACTTGTGAACATCCTCTGACATATTCCTGGAAGCTCCAGGGGCGGGCCTGGAACCAGGACCCTGCGGTCGTTTTTGCCTTCCAGCGGTCACCTCCAGTGGACGCCCAGTAATCAATTTCCCGCGATCTCAGAAGCGGACCGTTTTGGGGTGTTTCTCAAATGAGTCTTGAATGACTGCCTGGGGCGGGGGTGGGGGGTGAATGGGGAGATGGGAGAGAGAGAGAGAGAGACTTGGAGAAATAATAGCCTCCAAGGAAGAGAGAGTGGAAAGGGGGGAGGGGGAGAGGAGGGAGTGGGAAGGTGGAGAGAGATGGAAAGAGAGAGAGAGTATGTGGAAAGGAATAGAGGAATGGAGAGAGATAGCAAGGAAGGATTAGTAGAACTGATGAATATTAAAGAAAATTAGATGAAACACAATAGGAGTGCTGGGGAGATGCATATATATTATATATATATATATATATATATATATATATAGATATAATATATATATATGTGTGTGTGTGTGTGTGTGTGTGTGTGTGTATATATATATATATATATAAATTCTTCACTTGGAAATATTTTATCAATTATGATGTTTATAGTTTCATTAATAGGGACATTCGTAAACAACGACTCCACGTCAAAAAACTGGCCATAAAGAGTTCACCATCCTGTTTAGTTATTTGATCCTGAAACTCGTAACCGTTTTCACATTGTATTGGTTAAAAGGAAACTCATTTAAAATAGATACTAAAAACAGTCCATCTTTTAATATATCTAAATTTTTAGTATCTATTTTAAATGAGTTTTCTTTTAACCAATACAATGTGAAAAACGGTTACGAGTTTCAGGATCAAATACTAACAGGATGGTGAACTCTTTATGGCCAGTTTGGACGTGGAGTCGTTGTTTACGAATGTCCTATTAATGAAACTATAAACATCATAATTGATAGAATATTTCCAAGTGAAGAATTTTTATTTCATGGTTTTAATAAGCTTCTTTTTTTAAGCAATTTTTAGAACTTGCCGTTCAAGAGTCAGCTTTTGTTTTTAACAATAAATTATATTCTCAGGTTGATGGTGTGGCCATGGGTTCTCCTTGGGCCCATTATTCGCAAATTTTTTATGTCTAGTCTTGAACAAGAATTTTTGAATTTTGTCCCAATTCTTTTAAACCATTGTTTTACAGAAGGTATGTGGACGATACCTTCGCCCTTTTTAGATACGAATGGCAAGCTTTACAGTTTTTACTGTTTATTAATTTGAAAACATCCTAACATTAATTTTACTGTGGAACTCGAAAACGGTCATTCCTTACCGTTCTTGATATTTGTATTACTAGGGATCAGTGAATTTATAACAACTTCATTTGTTTTTAGGAAGAAAACATTATACGGGACTTTCTGATAATTTTTATAGCTCTTGTCAAAAGAGTTTTAAGCTTAATGCCATCTCCACTCTGGTTCATAGAGTAATAAAATACTCATCAAATTGGGATATCTTTCATAAGGAAATTGATTTTTTATCTAATATCTTCAACGAAACTCGTACCCTAAGGATGTATTTTTTTATATTGTTAACAAACTTTTAACTTTGCATTTTAAACCACCCATTCCAATGATAGGCGTACCAAAGAAACTAATGTATGCCTCCATACCATATTATATACAATAGCAAATTTTCACAACACCTAACTAGAATGATTGAAAATGAAATTCCCTGTCAAAATATAAAACTTATATCTAACAACCCATGCAAAATAGGCTCTTTTTTCTGCTTCAAGATCGTCTGCAGCAGTTCATGCGATCTAGCGTGGTATACAAATTTACGTGCCATGGGATGCCCCGGAATTACGTTAGATCAAACTAAGAGGCTGCTGCAGATGAGATACTGCAGTCACATGGGCCTTAGTTTTAGGACCGGTCAAAAATTAAGTAGGACTGAACACTCGAACATAAAAAACTCACGCAATCAATTCCAAGATAGAGGTGAAAAAAACAATACTTCACTATTTTAGGCTCGGTTAAAGACTCTGATTACATAACTACTCTAGAGTCATTATACATTAAAACGTCTTATTCCCTCGTTGAATAGTGGAGTTTCATCTTCTCCGCTTTATCTGGCATAGTCAACGTTTTAACTTCTTGCCCAAATCTAGTCATTCTACCTCCTTCCTTCTCAACTAACGGTTGGTTGCGCCGTGGTATTTGATCTTTATTTGTACTTTTTACCTCTTAATTTTACTTGTCAATTTTTAGTCCTTTATGTCAATTTTAAGTTAATTTTTAGTCTTGTATTTTTAGTAGTTTTACTAAATAATTAAGTATCCTGCTCTTATTGAATGTTAATATGTATGTTTTTTTGTTTTTATCTCAAACAGACTGAAGATGCACATTGTATGTGCGAAACGTCTCTAATAAATGTTTCTTCTGATGTGGTGGTCTGCGATTTCCTGAATGGATATATATATATATATATATATATTATATATATATATATATATATATATATATATATATATATATATATATATATATCTCAAGAAGGGATATCAGTGGGAGTGACCTTAAATTGGCTTAACTGTGGATGGATCTCTTGGTATAAATACCGCCTTTTCTGTAACTTTTCTTATTCATCTACCTGAAGAGAGAGAGAGAAAGAAAAAGAGACAGCAGACTCTGAAACATAGTATTTTTTTCTCTATATTTTTGGCGTTTTTATGGGCTCCTTTTATTAGATGGAGTTCTGTTGTAACAGAGCATTTTTGCCAGTCATTATATATATATATATATATATATATATATATATATATATATATATATATATATATATATATATATATATATATTCTTCTGTTAAAACAGGATAAATCTCAATTATAAAAGGCGCATTAAAACTGGTGTAAGGCTAAGGAATATAGTAATTGGCTTTAAACATGAGTGTTTTGATGATATGTAGATATGAAATTGACAAATCGCGCTGGTATATCGGCTATAACCTAAGATAAATGGATCTAAAGGAATGGGTAATATTACTAGGAATATGTACGATACACTAAAAAGAAGTTTACCAGATCTCCGTAAAAGAGCAAACTTCACTTCAGTCATGTTGGTTTACAAAAAGATTTCGGGTTCATGAGTCTCATTTGCCTTTGTTGAAGAGATTTAGGCTGACTGTGGAATATATATATATATATATATATATATATATATATATATATATATATATATATATATATATATATATATATAATACACACACACAATCCCATACACATTCGGTGCTGCCCACGTATTGGAAAACGCTGCCGGTGGTGGTGGTGGTGGTGTAAGTAATTTCCAGAAATAACATTTGGCAGCTGAATTTTGTGATGCATTGTATTGTTTTATTACTTTATTGGCAAAGAGATAAAACACCCAAGACTATTATTGGAATTTCATTCCCAAACGGAAAACGACTTTGGTTCCATGCTGCTGCTGTGCCGCTCTCTCTCTCTCTCTCTCTGTCTCGTCTCTCTCTCTCTCTCTCTCTCCCTCCCTCCCTCCCTGGACGATGGGAAGTCAAAATGGAGTATTATGATTAATGGTATTTGTAGGGAGGGGGGAGGGAGGGAAGGGGGAGATGGAAGGAAATGGATATATATATAGTATTTGAATGACGGTGATGGCTTGGCGAAGGTTAATTCCATGGAATGGTATGACTGGTGTATGATAGAACCCTATTACTTTCGTTCTCTGGTGTCCGGCTGTACGTAATTGGCAAGCGACAGTATCCGGCTGTACGTAATTGGCAAGCGACAGTGTCCGGCTGTACGTAATTGGCAAGCGACAGTGTCCGGCTGTACGTAATTGGCAAGCGACAGTGTCCGGCTGTACGTAATTGGCAAACGATAGTGTCCGGCTGTACATAATTGGCAAACGATAGTGTCCGGCTGTACGTAATTGGCAAACGATAGTGTCCGGCTGTACGTAATTGGCAAACGATAGTGTCCGGCTGTACGTAATTGGCAAACGACAGTGTCAGCTGTACGTATTGACAAGCGACAGTGTCCAGCTGTACGTAATTGACAAGCGACCGTATCCGGCTACATAAATTGCAAAAAACAGTCCGGCTACGTAATTGGCAAAAAAAAACACAGTGTCCGGCTGTACGTAATTGGCAAGCGACAGTGTCCGGCTGTACGTAATTGGCAAGCGACAGTGTCCGGCTATACATAATTGGCAAACGATAGTGTCCGGCTGTACGTAATTGGCAAACGATAGTGTCCGGCTGTACGTAATTGGCAAACGATAGTGTCCGGCTGTACGTAATTGGCAAACGATAGTGTCCGGCTGTACATAATTGGCAAACGATAGTGTCCGGCTGTACGTAATTGGCAAGTGACAGTTTCCGGCTGTAATGTAATAGGGAAAGCCAACAGTATCCCGGCTGTACGTAATTGGCAAGCGACAGTGTCCGGCTGTACGTAATTGGCAAAGCGACAGTATCCGGCTATACGTAATTGGCAAACGATAGTGTCCGGCTGTACGTAATTGGCAAACGATAGTGTCCGGCTGTACGTAATTGGCAAGTGACAGTATCCGGCTGTACGTAATAGGGAAGCGACAGTATCCGGCTGTACGTAATTGGCAAGCGACAGGTGTCAGCTGAACGTAATTGGCAAGTGACAGTATCCGGCTGTACGTAATAGGGAAGCGACAGTATCCGGCTGTACGTAATTGGCAAGCGACAGTGTCCAGCTGAACGTAATGGCAAGTGACAGTATCCGCGCTGTATGTAATAGGAAGCAACAATATCCAGCTGTACATAATTGCAAGCGACAGTATCCGGCTATACATAATTGGCAAGCGACAGTATCTGGCTGTACGTTATTGGCAAGCGACAGTATCCAGCTGTATGTAATAGGGAAGCAACAGTATCCAGTTGTACATAATTGGCAAGCGACAGTATCCGGCTGAAACGTTATTGGCAAGTGACAGTATCTGGGTGTACGTTATTGGCAAGCGACAGCATTCGGCTGCACGTTAATTGGCAAGTGACAGTATCCGGCTGCACGTAATTGGTAAGCGGACAGTATCCGGCTGTACGTTATTGGCAAGCAACAGTATCCGGCTGAACGTTATTGGCAAGCGACAGTATCTGGCTGTAACGTTATTGGCAAGCGACAGTATCCGGCTGTAAGTTATTGGCAAGCGACAGTATCCGGCTGTGCATAATTGGCAAGCGACAGTATCCGGCTGTATGTTAGGCAAGCGACAGTATCTGGCTGCACGTAATTGGCAAGCGACAGTATCCGGCTGCACGTAATTGCAAGCGACAGTATCCGGCTGTACATAATTGGCAAGCGACAGTATCTGGCTGTACGTTATGCAAGCAACAGTATCCGGCTGTATGTTATTGGCAAGCGTCATATCCGACTGCACATAATTGGCAAGCGACAGTATCCGCTGCACATAATTTGCAAGTGACAGTATCCGGCTGTACATAATTGACAAACGATAGTGTCTGGCTGTATGTAATGGCAAGCAAGCGACAGTATCCAGCTGTACGTAATTGGCAAGCGACAGTATCCGGCTATATGTGATGCCAGCAAAACAGGCCACCACCAGGCCCTGGCGGAAGGTTTCATGGGCACGACTGAGAGTTTCATACAGCATTATACGCTGTACAGAAAACTCGATTGCTCCAAAGAAACTTCGACGTATTTTTCGCTTATTCTCTCACACATCTGAGCCTCCGACTTGAGGCACCAAATCAAGACAGCGCCACGGATCTGCTCCAAGGGATTATATACTACTGCTGCTGCTCCTGGTGCCGTGGCGAAGGGAAATTCATTAGGATCAATGGAGATTACCGGTTGTTATGAGTGGAGGATTAATTAAGAGGGTGAAGCTGTACACAACGTGACTATTATAGCTGCATGATTGGTCTTGAGTATTGTTTCCATGGCAACCAGCCCACCACAACAACTTAACTCGGAGAGAGAGAGAGAGAGAGAGAGAGAGTGATTTATGCCTTAACAAGCGTATATCTTTTGTTAAACATGAAGGCGCACGCACAGAGCATTTTTTTTTCCTTTTGCCTCTCGAGTGCGACGTTTGTCTAGGAAGAAAAGGAGGGTATTTTGTAAGTGTGGCGTGAAAATGTGAATAAGGATTAATATGAATGTATTTATGTATATATAATATATATATATATATATATACTATATATATATATATATATATATATATATATATACATATGAATTTTTTTTAGGGATTGTTACTCATAATTATTAACCCTTGCTAAGAGGTCTTTGAAATGTAGGGATCAAGTACGTAGTTGTTGTATTATGTTATTATTTTTTTTATTTGTCTGCTTTTCTAGTAACTGATCTCTTATTTCTGTATTCCCCATGACCTTCCGCTACTTTTTCATAATGAACATCACAATATTCTTCGGAACTGGAAATTTCAAGTCAGTAGCCCCATTGGTGGGCTTGTTCCATATGAATAGGGTTCATCAACTGAATAATAATAATAAATAAAAATTTACGAAATTCAGGCATATATATATATATATATATATATATATATATATATATATATATATATATATATATATATATATTATGTATATATATATATATATATATATATTATATATATTATATATATACATATAGTTCTTAGAAAAACAGGGTTAATTGTAGAATGTTGTCATTATAATGATGACAGATTAGGAGACAAGGAATTGATTTTATGAAATGCAGGCTGTCAAGTCAAGCGCTGGGGCACTTCCAGCCATTCAAACGGTTAAGACAGTGAAATCGGGGGAGTTGGACAGCTTTACGTAAAGAGATCCAGTAAATGAAACGGTTATATAGACCTAGAGGTGGAAATGGTAGGAAAACCCCACAGCTGCACTAAGAAATAATAGTCAGAGAGGTTGGACAGTAAAGTTTTAACTTGAAAGTGGGTGCAGGTAAGGTTCGAAGGTATGCCTGCCCACAACCTTCAGGAACGCCAACAGTACACCACTTGAGGTGAGGGTTCTTTGTAATCTGGCGTGACGGAAAATATTGGTTTTGAATTCTTAAAGCCCCCTCCCCCCCTTTTTATTTTTTTATTTTTTTTCCTTGTGAAATGTTGTCCTACGCTTTTGAGGAGAATCGCGCCTTAAATGACAGATGGACACGTCGGTAAAATATTCAGGTGTATGAACATCGGGCGAGAAAGTGACGCTGTTTGTTTGTTTATTTATTTTGTTTACTCTTCTTCTTAGCCGTCTTTCTTTTCGATATGCATTGGTGGCTGATAAATAGAGATTTTATAGTATAAGTTTTAAGGGGCGTATTTCTTAAAAAGAACGGTTTTTTTAATTCTAAATGTCGCGTATGAAAATAATCAAAACAATCTGTTGTTTGTTTTGAGTTTTATTCGCTCCACGGTATTCTTTTATTTTAATATTTGATGAAGCTAACAGTGGAGAGCTATATATATTATATATATATATATTATATATATATATTTATATAATATATATATATTATTATATTATAAAAAAATACATATTCAATAGACAATTCATATTTTTGTTGAACTTCTCTTTATATACCTTACTATGACAGACACTGTGCTGACATCTTACATATCCCATTTCAACGGTATTAGGCAAGACGATTAAAAATACATGCTTAATCGATATTTCCCATTACACATTTTACCCAAGACAAAAAAAAACTAACATAATCTAATTTCTAATGCTTTCACTGCTCATGGGATTATATACCTCGAGCGATACTCAAAATGTCACGTCAGAGAGTAAGAACAATGAATGCATAAAAAAAACTATTTTTTACAGTCCTTTGACGAAATAAACTTGATTATTAGCAATTGTTTGTCATATAACTTCATTGATATATTTTCCTCTCTTCAACGGAATTTGACGAAATAAATATATAAAGATTTTTAGGATTTGGTTGTTCTCAGATTTCCTAGCAATTTCTTCTTCTCAGCAGAATCACCGATTCTCTAGATTTACGTCAGTGGCAAGAATGATTCTCAAGTGGAAGGGGATGCAACGAATGAGTCTTAGGAGGAAGGGGGATGCAACGAATGAGTCTTAGGAGGAAGGGGCATGCAACGAATGAGTCTTAGGAGGAAGGGGATGCAACGAATGAGTCTTACACGGGAGGGGGATGAAACGAATGTGTCTTAGATGGAAGGGGATACCATGAATGAGTCTTAGATGGAAGGGGATGCAACGAATGAGTCTTAGAAGGAAGGGAGATGCAACGAATGAGTCTTAGGAGGAAGGGGATGCAACGAATGAGTCTTAGGAGGAAGGGGATGCAACGAATGAGTCTTGGTGTGAGTCAGAGCCAAAACAGCCGGGAGTTACTCTAATTATTATTTATGATATTTTTCGGCGAGGAAGAGGCGACTCTGATACCAACGCTAATTATAAGAAAGTCTCCCCGGGAGGTGGAGGAGGAGAAGGGGTGGGGTGGGGGGGTTGGTTAGGGGGGGAGAGGTATGCCGTTATTGGGTCATTTGGGGATGGGGGGGGGGGGGGGGTGGGGGGGGGCTGGGGGGGTGGGGGGAGTCCAGATGGGTGAGGCTCCGAGGAAAGGGTGTCGCTTATTATTCAGGAATATACGTCATTTGGAATTCTATTTGTCTGTCACTCCCTGGCCATTCCCATTCCTCTCTCTCTCTCTCTCTCTCTCTCTCTCTCTCTCTCTCTCTCTCTCATAGAGGTTCCACCGAAAGCGTTTGGACATATCCACATATCCATGAAAATGAAGAAACCTATATATACTTGTTTAAAACGTTCTATTCTTCATGAAGGAGAAGTCTCTCTGCAAGGGAGATCTCTCTCTCTCTCTCTCTCTCTCTCTCTCTCTCTCTCTCTCTCTCGGCACGCGCGTGTGTGTTTCTTCGAAGCCCTGTTTCCACTAGGATATTATTAGCCTCCTAATGTGCGATCTTTAATTAGCATCTTAACGACTGCTTGTGAATAGCGTGTGGGTAGGAGTTTTTTTATCATCTTTTTTTTCGTGAGAAGGAGAAGGAGGTGGGGGAGGGGGGAGGAGGGGTGGGTTTAGAAGCATCAATATCGAAAGGGAACTAATTGAAAACCGCGACGTCCTGTCAGTCACGCCCTACTCTCCTGCTGCTAATTTTCTTAAGGTTTTTTATGTCTGTTTTTTTTTTCTTCTTTTCTTTCGGGGTTTTCCTAATTTACCGCCCCTGCTCAATTTGTAGTGATTCTCATTCACCTTAGTGCGATGTTGTGATTCTCAATTACCTTAGTGTAGTGTCACAACGCATTTTGTAATGATTCTCACTTCCCTTATTGTAGTGTACCTTATTGTAGTGTCACAACGCATTTTGTAATGATTCTCACTTACCTTATTGTAGTGTCACAACTCATTTTGTGGTGATTCTTATTT
>NC_087203.1:46684279-46689279 GCF_015104395.2 Macrobrachium nipponense
ATTAAATAAGCGTGCGGCTGTGATATTCAGAAGCTATATATATATATATATATTTTTTTGAGTTATATACCATTTTTGTCGAAGGCCAAAATGGGATGAAGGCAAGAATTTGTGTTTAATCCAGGCCAGAAGGCTGAGAGAGAGAGAGAGAGAGAGAGAGAGAGAGAGAGAGAGAGAGAGAGAGAGAGAGAGAGAGAGAGAGAGAGAGGTGAGAATGGAATGATTAGCAGACGCAATTACCAGGGAATGGATGAAATCTAATTAAAAACAGAAGAATTGGATTAAAATGAGAAAGTAGGTTAGGATAATGAGTCAAATAATGAAAGAGAGAGAGAGAGAGAGAGAGAGAGAGAGAGAGAGAGAGAGAGAGAGAGAGCTATCCCTTGCAGAGAGACACATCTCTTGCATGAAGAATATGAAAATTCTAAACAAGTAGGATTCCTCATTTTCATGCATATGTCAGGAGAGAGAGAGAGAGAGAGAGAGAGAGAGAGAGAGAGAGAGAGACTGAAACCGTGGAAGGCAATCTGATAGGACTTGATTTCTCTCGTTCGTTGAGCCCCTGGAAAACTAACAAGATTTGTTGCAAAATATGATTTCCCCGAATTCACTCTTTTGTTTCCTCCTCCTCCTCCTCCTCCTCCTCCTCCTCTCCTCCCAAGTCTCTGTATTTGTGAAAGATTTGCTCCAGGCAAAATCTAATGGCCTTCATTATTTTATTTTCGATGCTTATTATTATTCTTATTGTTGTTGTTGTTGTTGTTAGTAACCTGATTATAATTATCAGTAGTATATTTATAGTAGGGATTATTGTCGTATGCGAATATGTTATTCTGGCTGACTTTATAGCAAAGTTTGTAAAAATACTTTTGTTTAGACCAACCTAACATTCTCTCTCTCTCTCTCTCTCTCTCTCTCTCGATGTCTCCTCTGGTGGACTAACAAGTCTTTGAGACATCCTAATCCTTGTAACTCTCTCTCTCTCTCTCTCTCTCTCTCTCTCTCTCTCTCTCTCTACAAGAATTTAATCGATACAGGGAAATGATATTGTATTAACTAACAGGTTTTAAAATGTCGAGTAATTTGACTTCAGAAATAGTTCAGTAATAACAATGTCTGCCATGCACTCTAACTTTTCCCCTCTCCCCCTCCCCCCCTCTCCCCTTTCGAGAGGAATTCCTACATTCCCGTCACATTCCCATTCCCGTTGCCTTTTGAGTGCTCGGAATCTACTTAGTCTTTTTCGAACTCTTGGAAAATGAAATAAAAAAAGAAAAAAGTTTCCATTGTTGCATTCTGATTTCATACCGCAGTGAAACTGCGTTAACGGGCTCTCTCTCTCTCTCTCTCTCTCTCTCTCTCTCTCTCTGTCTTGTTTCTCAAGTGTTTGAATGTCAGGGCACTTTATTGAAATGCCCGGGTTCGATTCCCAGGCGAGGCAGAGAGCTTCATATGTATTTGTTTTTTATGTAGTGATGGAACGTCTTTATTGGCTGCTGTTTATATAGTTGTGGAACGTCTCTGTTTTGACTGCTGTTTATATATCTGTGGAACGTGTGTGGGTTGCTGTTTATATAGTTGTGGAAAGTCTCTGTTTGACTGCTGTTTATATAGCATTGGAACGTCTCTGCTGTACTGGAATATGGCCGGCTTCGATCTTAAAAGACGGAGAAATTTGTGGAGAATTTCTGTTAGTAATGACAATATTTTTGTTATTGATGCATTTTGATAATAATAGCAACAGCTTCAAGTTGCTTTACATCAACTTGCTCTCTCTCTCTCTCTCTCTCTCTCTCTCTCTGTAGAAGTAGAAAAAAAATATTAATGTGGAAAGGCAATATTTTTTACCGCCCAGTATTTCTTGCGCCTTGTCGTTACAATAACTCACCTCCTGTGTAAAAACAAGATATTTTATTAGTTTCGTTCCCAGTGGCGTTTCTAAAAACCAGAATATTTTACCAGATGGGCCACTTTTTGGGGGTTTTCTGTAAAAGAACGCTGTTATGTCGGCTTTGTCTGTTCGTCCGCACTTTATTCTATCCGCACTTTTCTATCCGCCCCCAGATCTTTAAAGCTACTGAGGCTAGAGGGCTGCAAATTGGTATTTTGATCGTCCACCCTCCAATCATCACACATACCAAATTGCAGCCCTCTAGCCTCAGTAGCTTTTATTTTATTCAAGGTTAAAGTTAGCCATAATCGTGCTTCTAGCAACCGGACCGTGGGTAAAGTTTCATGGGCGGCCGCTTATACATTATACCGAGACCACCGAAGGATAGATCTGTTTTCGGTGGCCTTGATTATACGATGTACAGAAAACTCGACTGCGCCGAAGAAACTTGGGCTAATTTTTTTTTCTACCTTTTATTCGTTTGTTGACAACTATATAGAACGAAGTATTGTTAAAGTATTATGGCAGTATCTGGCATCTTTTCCTTATTAATGAAAAAAAATATATATATCAGCAGAAGTTGAAGCAGAGATGCGATGCATTACGGCCGTAATACAATTCAACTTTTTAAATGTTTACTTACATTTTTTTTCTATTTATTTATTATTTGTTGATTTATCTGTTTTTCTAATAAGTGATCTCCTCTTTCTGTATATCCTATGACCTTCTGTTACTGTTTTCGAATGCACACCATAATATTCTTTGGAAGCCTGAATTTCAAGTCAGTGGCCTCTGTGGGGGTGGGCTTGTTCCATATGAATAGGGTTCGTCTTAATAATAATAATAATAATAATAATAATAATAATAATAATAATAATAATAATAATTATTATTTATTATTATTATTATATTATTATTATTATTATTATTATTATCATTATTCTTGGAGGCTGAATCTACAGTCAGTTGGCTCCTTAGGTGGCGTTGTTCTTCTTCTGATTAATAATAATAATAATAATAATAATAATAATAATAATAATAATAATAATAATAATAATAAAAAGTACAGAGAAATATTCATCAGGACCTGATAAATAGATGGATTCGCTCATTTGATTACAGCGATTTTGATGTTTTGGTATTTTCGCGTCCCAAATAACGACAGTATCATTTTTAACTTTCTGTCCAATTACAAAAAAAAAAAAGTTTGGCTATCCATTCCAGTTTTTTGATTATTTTTTTTTTAGTTTTTTTTAGTAGTTTGTTTCTGGCGTTATTACTAATATTATTTGAAATGTTTTATTATCGTTGTTTTCAGAACGCGATGGCAAGCATCACATTAAATAGTTCATATATATAATATATATTATATATATATAGATATATATATATGTATAATATATATATATATATATATATATATATATATATCTATATATACATTATAGTATGTATGTGACATACATACATACGTACATACATATATATATATATATATATATATATATATATATATATATATTACATATATATATATATATATATATATAAAACTATATGAAAATATATATATATATATATATATATATATATATATATATATATATACATATCTATATGTAATGCATATATATAAATATATACAGTATGCATTATATATATATATATATATATATATATATATATATATATATATATATATATATATATTATATATATATAACTAAATTGCTATAGTAATCAAAGCCTAATGGAAGCTTAATACAGTTAGTTGTAGTTCCAAGTTGGCTGTCAAATCTGTTTTTCAGATTTTTATTTAAAAAAAAAAATTCGCAAGATTATCCAAAGGGCTCCTGAGTCACTCCTAAATAATTAGTGCTTTCTTTTGGTTATTTTTAATCAAGATCAATTGCCAGGTTAGTGTTTTTATTAATAAATCGTCATACTTACTGAACTTGATTTGCGTAAAAGTATCCGAATTAATTGAGATAACCGTGAATGACTTTTTTTGTTGAAATTCCCCCTTAGAGAATGGTTTTGCCCCTTAGGAATCCTATTTCCCCTTAGGGAATCCTATTTCCCCTTAGGGAATCATAGTGGAGTGCTGGAAGAGATAGACCCATTGTCTCAACATGAAAAGTATCCCAGGGTAAAAAAAAAAAATGAACTGAAGAGATATCGTTAAATTTTTTTATCTCCTGCTTTATGACAGCGTGTAGGAATAATATATAAAAATAAAATGATATGAAGCGGGGTGCGGGGGGGGGGGTCGTGTTGGGGAGGGGGTTCAGGGGTAATGGGGGGGAGGGGAGGGGGGAGGGGGTGATTGAGATATTGTCAAGCACTCTCTCATTCTCTATCGATTTTCGCCTCTTTTTAGTGTCGCTGTTTCTTTAACTCTCTCTCTCTCTCTCTCTCTCTCTCTCTCTCTCTCTCTCTCTGGTGTCATCCGTCTAACGCCTCTGATAAAACGTCGTCACTCGAGCGAGGGCGAGGAAGGGGGGCGGGGGAGGGGGCGGCGCCCGTGGGAGAAGCGATTAAGAACATTAAACCCCAGGCGCGAGTATTGCTAAGTGTTATTCACTGGGGTGTTGGTGCTTCAATCGGCATCTTCCTACAATCCCTCTCCCACAATCGCCTTCCCACAATCCCCTTCCACCACTCTGGCTCTTTCCCACAATCTCAGAATGCCGTTTTTCGATGGATATTAATAGTGGATTTTTTTCCTCTTGTTTCAACATCTGAAACGTAGGTTTATAGTATATGTAGATTTAATAGTTTTCAGTGTTGGTAATATAATATATATATATGTGATATATATATTATATATATATATATATATATATATATATATATATATATATATATAAATATATATATATATATATATATATAAAATATATATATATATATATATATATATATATATATATATATAATATATATATGTGTATAATATTACACATAAGTATAGATAAAATATAAACATACCTGGAAAGAGGAAAATACAATATTCATACATAAATATAACGTATACATACATGAAAAAATCAGGCTGTCAATATACACATGCGGTAAAAAAAATGTTAAAATATAATACTGTTACCAT